>NW_022145614.1:26439833-26787333 GCF_000002235.5 Strongylocentrotus purpuratus
AAATCGCAACGACTCAGCCGAGCGCTGAATAAGCGGGGGGGGGGGGGGGGGGGGGGGGGGGGGGGGGGGGTAAGAGGACACTTTTTTTTTTTTTTTGGTCTCGAAATTTAAAAATTTGACATTTTGCTCCTTTGGGGGGGGGGGAGGGTAAGGTCAGCTTTTTTAAGTCAGTCATGGAATTTTTTTTTTGGTCCCAAAAAAAAACGATTCAGCCGACCGCTGAATAAGCGGGGGGGGGGGGGGGGTTGTAATAAATAATAATAAAAACAAAAAAAAATCCAAAGGGGGGGGGGGTTTTAGGGGGGTTATGGGGGGGTTTAAACATAAAAAAATACCAAAGGGGGGGGTTTAACGCCCCAAACCCCCCCCCCCCTGTGTACGCGCCTGACTGTTGCTGCCCTCTAAGACTATGGCCAAATACTGTAGTTGCGGTAGCGAGAATCATTCAACCATGAAGGATACACTGCATATGGAAGAAGATGATGTGTAAGCATGAAGGGAGAACTCTTGGAGGGATGTAGGATATATCGTGCACTTACAGTAGTTGTTACAATAATCTTTCCCAGATACACAGGTGGTACACCCATTCACCCAAAGAGTGAGGAAGTAAAAAAAAAAATTTAATAATCAAAATTGATTTTATTTAACAGTAAAATACTGTCAAAACTTATGCATAATCATATTTCTTTAATACAGATTGAAATTTTGAGTCTAAAGCACTTAAAAGGGGGAAATGTAAGGATTTCCAAGATTCCCTAAGTTTCTCTATTTCATAAAGTTGCTGATATAAACCAGAATATGAAAAAGATAATCGTACATGGCTCTAATGCTACATGGCTATAATGACCATAATCAAATCTCAAGAAAATAAATATTCAAATTTCACAATGTGGCACACCACTGGTACACAGCAAGCACACATAATTAATCAATTATGAATGAATATTCATCAGCTATTCATAATGAAGGTGACTGATGATTTCTTATACTACACTCGTCCACAAGCTTCAGTCTTTATGGAGGAAGTCAGTGGAGCCAGAGTAGTTTCAGTGGAACAACTGTGGACACAAGAGGGTTTTTTCTCAGTTGAGGCCTATGTATGCTACAGCTAGAGAGAGGATGGTATAATTATGGATGACCTGTGATGTACTGAGCGAGTGTAGCCTCCCCTTGATAGCTGTAGTTGCTTTTAAAAGTCTTGTCACTCACAGCTGAACCAGAGTAGTCTCAATCTGTTTCTGTTAATACAAACTTTGTGTTCTTTTTAATAAACATGTTTATATGAAGAGAATTATTATTCGAATTCTGCCAGGATTTTGTCTTGTTTTTGCCTTGATAACTAAACCCCTCAAAAAAAGTTTAGAAACTCAGGTTAGATTGATTCTATCCCTCTCGTGTCATGGGATAAGTATCGCTTCGTTAGTACCATCAGAAAGTATGTTTATTCCTCTTTCAAATGATACCATATTTCTCATGAATTTGCAGCCATGGAATGTACTGTAAATCGGAATGAGGGACAGGGTCAAACGTGAAGAGTTGCAAAAATGCACTGGTAAGCACTGGTCTTGTTATGCAGTGCACTACACAGAAACCACACACTCTTCACAGAAAGAAGAATGCACAGCCGAACAAGACAGTGTAGTACATTTTGCAACTTCTCACTTTTGACCTTGCACCTTACTTTGATGTAAAGCACATTCTATGACTCAAATATCATAACAAATGGAATATCATTTTAAAGAGAAATAAACACAGTTCGTAATGATACTAAACATAAGGATGATTATGCCATTTCAAGAAAGATACAGTCAATCAAACTTGAAGTTTCCAAACTTTTTGGGGGAGTTTATTTGAGAGATGCTATGAAAGGAATGGTGTAAATATGAATCTCTATTCGGTGATGTATTTGTATGGTTAAGTTTACATGTTTTGTTTTGTCGCCCACTCTTACCAATGTCTATGGTTTTAAATGGTGTACGAAGCAATAAAGATTTAAAAATGATACATATTTATATAATTAACAACATCAAGGACAACATTTGAAACAAAATACTTGTACTGTATCTGCTTATTGTGATTCATTTATACTTAGTAAATAAAACAAAGTATAACAGAACTGAAAAAGCTCACATAATTAAAAAGAAAAAGACACATTAGTCCTTAAAGACATTATTGGTAAATAAAGTTCATAAGTTGTTCAGTTGAACTTCATTTAGACAGATGCATTTTCTAATTGCAATTCTTTATTAGTCTTTTGTTTCTTGAAGGGTCTCCAAAGGCAATATATTTTCCAAAAGTGGATGTAACCATATCAGGAGAGACGAAAGCAATCAGCAAATCAATGTCACCGAATTGCCACAAGAATGCAGAGAAAGAAAGATGTAAAGGGGAAAAGCATTTCACAATTTTTACCATCTTTACTTTGTAATTTCATATCATTCTAGCCGAACATTCTTTTGAAAAGGTCAATGTCCTGAAAGAGTTTTTGCTAATTTAAGCCATTTCCTACTGGAACTGGGTGATCAATGCATAAAGCATACGGAATCAAGAATATTCGTTGTTTATAGGGTTTGTTGTGATTTGATTTTAAATCATTTCCGTACAAATAGAAGTACAAACTAATCAAGATATTACAGAGGTAAACGGCTGGATGGCCATACTCAGCATCCGAAAACATGGTGGCGCTGTTCCATCGAGGGGTCCAGAAATGTATACAAACATATTTAAAAATGTGATTTTGAAAGCCACATAAATGACTAATTAAACACAGAGACATACATTTATATTATAGTTCAATTTAAAGTACAAGTAACACCCTAAGTACACCCTTAAAACGTATTAAAGCAACACCCTCACATTACACACTAAAAGCAACACCCTATAGTAGGCAAAATCGGCAAAGAAAGACATATTAGTTAAAAGATAATAGTTCTGAGGACATTACTATACATAGACCAAATGTGAAAGTCATACCCAGTGCAAAGAAAGTATGTCTGTGCCGAAATACGGCCTAGGCTATAGTCCGGTGCCCACATGTTGCTTATTGTACTACATCATTGATACAATGAACCTGACACCATGTGTGCGCATCAAAGCCACGCAGTCCTGTGTTTTCATATAAATTCATTGCATCAATAATGATTTGGTTGAGTGCAAAGCGGTAGCCCGCCATAAAATCACTTCAGCTTGCTTTCAAATCTCAAGGATGAAGACATTTATGATGAGTTTTCCTAATGAGGCATTACTTCGAGGGCACAGTGCATAACGTAAAACATGTCTGTCTTAAAGGGCCACTCTAACCCAAATAACATAGCCTTTTAAAACATGAATACACTCTACTTATTAATATACCAGCCTCTGATTTTTCAGAAAATCTCTAAATTGAAAAAAAAATGATAATAACCATCCATTTTTCACAGATCTCACGCTTACTGTGCTACGCCTTTCGAAAAAAGGTGATACGGTCACGTAGCTTGAAGATGCATTTGACGTCAATGCGGGAATGTCCTTGTATTTGTCCTACAATTTAGGATCTTACAATCTCATTGTAAATAATGAATGACGAAATTGCCAGAAACGCACTGGGATTATCAAGTGCATATCATTTTTTCGGACAAATGTCTTTTTTTCTCTTCAATTAGTATCATAGTTTACCTTTTTAATGCCTAAATCACTCCCCTTTTCACCGCAGAGGCTCCCGCAGTGACGCCATATGCTATTGCGCAATACAGCTCCAAAACTTAGCTTTTTTTCTGAACGTTCTGAGTGGTCATTTTTAAAGTTAGATTCCAGAATTATTGATGATTTCTTAGAAAAATCATTGTCAAGTTCGGAATTTCCGTCAAAAAGTATATCTACACGTCTTTTTTTCATTTTTAGCCCGTTTTGGTTGACTGACAACACCAATTATGGAGTAAACACCCGAATGGTGTCGAATTCCCCATAATAATCCACTAATATAGGTCTTTAATATTTAATACTTTTACATTCTATAAAATGCAAATAGATGAGTGATGTGTGATGAGATCATTTGTTTACTGTTACTTTTATGATCTTTAATATAGTCGAGCGAAACAAAGGTTGTGCCATGGCATAGGTTATCGGGTTGATGAGGCTGTTACTATAGGTCAACCAAAATGAAACCTCAGCAAACGTCGTCTTGTCTTTAACAAAGATAAGGTTTATGGTGCCTGGCAACCAGGTCACGAAGAAAGCCAGTATGATGAAGGTCAAGGTGCGCATTACTTTGCTGTTGTCGGATGAAGCTAGGTGTCTTTTCTTGCTGCGATCGTTTTGGGGTCGTGACAATTTTGAAGATATGGCATGTGTTGATGGGCACTGTGATGGAATTTGATGTTTGTCTTGCCTTGGTAATCGGTCTACTTTGAAGTCAGCATGTTTGCCATGGATATCTATTTCTGATATGATTGACACGCCTTGCTTGAAACAGTTGGCCGTATGGACTTTGATATCAGTGTCCTGTTGCGCTTGAACAACGATTCCATAATTGACTTTCATACCAACTTCCTGATTGACTTCCACATCAATTTTTCGATTGAGTTCCACAACTTCTTTGTGGCTTTCAATACTGACCTTTTCAGCATCATGTTCCTGATGGTCTTTTGATTCAACATTCTTTCGGTTTCCATTATCAATGCTCTGATCTTTAAAACCTTCGACATGAACTTCCCCAAGGGTTATGACATCGTCATCCTCATGAACTTCAACATTTTGGTTTTCATTATGAATGTCCTGGAGGTTATCAACATTAACATCCTGATGTTCTCCGACATCAGTATCCGTATGGTTTTCGATATCAATCTCATGATCCTTGAAATCATTGTTCTTACGGTGTTTAACATCATTGTCCTGGTGGACTTCTATGTCATCCACATCTTGTATATCGACGTCAAGGTCCTTTTTAACATCTACATCAATCTTTTGGCGAAATTTTGCTTCAAAATCCTCCCCCTTCTTATCAGTGACAGACACATCAAATTTGGCTAGAGCTGTTGCTTTAGGTGAATCTTCTCTTCTGTTGCCTCGCCAACCTGCAGAAGAGGCTTCAATGTGCAGGTCATCGCATTGACTCGTATGTGTGACTTCACTTCGGGTGCCTCTGCCATGTTTGCGGCTCTGGCCAAATGTACCAGAGAGACGTTGGCTACCAGCAGCTTTTATCCTAAAGTGAATCCTTACGTAAAAGGCAATGATGAGAACTGCTGGTATACCTAACCGGGCGACTGTGACGGCAGCCAATGCGTATTTATTAACAATGAAATTCAGCATATATATGCCCCCGGCCGTGGAATCAAGGGGCTTCACCAAATTCCAGATCGTCACCAAAGGTATCCAGAAAGCTGTGGACACCACCCAGGTGATGCCATTGGCGATGTTCGCAATGCTCTTTTTCCGACGACGGAAATGCTGGAGTGGGTAGGTTGTCGCCACGTAACGGTCCACGCAGATGGCGATGATGCCGAGGACAGATACTCCGAGGACAGTGTTCTGTACGCCGACAAACAAGTGATAGAGCACTGGACCAAATATCCATTGGTTGTAGAGAGCAAAAGTACTACGAATCGCCATGATGAACCCGACCAATAAGTCAGAGACTGTGATATTTAGGATGTACCAGTTGGGGTAGGTCCGCAGTCTTTTTTCGATGTGGAACGCTCGTAGAATCAAGACATTTAGCAACACTGTCATAATTGAAATGACGAGTTGAACACAGAAAATTGAGGTTGATCCTAAAGTGATGTCAGATGGGGTAGGTACCGTCGGTTTCGTCGGACCATGCTCTGTATTCGAGATAAACGTTGTGATATCCGTCACGATATCCATTGTAGCGACCCTATAATGGGATAGAAAGTAGGAAGTAAAATTTGTACAGTTTGAAAACTTGATTGAAAAAAATAAATCCCTAGATTCGGATGAAAGAAAGAAAAAATATTACAAGATCACAAAGGCTTTCGAGATATTGACCCCGGGGCAATATAAGCACCCATAGCCCACATAAATCATATTTTGATTATGCAATAATTCAGTGATAACTAGCGTACAGATAATACTACTGAAATTGCCTTAGAGTGATTATTCGAAAGTTCTGTGATTGTGTTAAATGTTGGTTTTGTGAAAGAGGAATGAAAAGAAATAACAACAAAAACTAAAACACGATATCAACTACTTGCGAAAAATCAACCCAGGGCAATTATTTAAATAGCCGTGTGCTGCACTTATTTGAATGTGCTGACATGGCAATGACTTATACAATCCTAACATGATTTCTATGGGGCATGCTATAGGGTATTGACAATAGCATTAAATTAATTTTTTTCGAAAATAGTTGCGATCGAGTAAAAAAAAAAAGAATTAAAAAACAAAAACAAAAATCGTTGAGCTTTATAGAAAAATATCCCTGACGATTGGAGCTTACCACTTCGTTGCGATGGTAGCGAGAGTATCTGTTTTAACGAGTCAGTCACTACGTGTTTTTATTATTTTTTCTACTTTCCAGAACTGCCCACTTAATTTCGAAGGCAATTTGGAATGTTTTGCGTCATCCGAAACTGGTAAATAAACGGTGCCACCCCATGATATCACCAGTACCTTGTGATACCGCGTTCAGCTAATATTTTTTGTCGGATTGGTTTTATTTGCAGTTATCAAACTCGTTTAATGTTCCATTTATTACTTTTTCGCGCAGATCTATGGACAAAATGCTCAAACGGTCTTCTCACAATTGGGCTTGCAATTGCATTGTACCACATGACTTTCGCAATAGACATATTAATGAATCTCCTGCTTATTAAAACGAAGGTTACAATATTCTTTTGGGAAATAAATGGGGCTCTGTGTGACAAACATCGTCTTTATGATGGAAAAAATAGGATGACAAGTATTGGGTACATTTGAGGCAAGATATAACTAATCAATTCAATATGCTCAGATGACAGCTTAATAGAATTGCATTTTGCGGAGATTGACATTTTTACTCCTGATTAATGTAACGCTTCATTTGTATTGCAACCTTGTCATATCATTTACACTTATCACATTTATGACTTTTTTCTTCCACTAGTGTACAGGAGGAAAACTCAGGAAATCGATTCCACATCGACCTAGTGCACTTCAGATAGAACCATGAAAAAAGCAACTTTACTTGACTTATTATGAAGACACAAATAATTCTTAGAACTTTGATAGACAGGTCCGATTTGGTTTCTATGAAGAAAGTTTGAAACAAGACCCAATCCAACGAGAAATAAGAGACCGAACAAGAAATGCAAACATATGTTTGATGACAAAGTGAAAAACTGTGAACGATAAGAACAAAGAAAGAAATATTTTTATGCTGTTATAGGATATTAAAGAAAAGATTAAAGTGAAATAATGTGCTTACCGAAATTCGTCCGTCTTCTATAAATAAAAAATAAATCAAGCAGTAATATGCCAAGTTTGTTGTAACGTGGAGATGGGCAGTGCTTGTTACCGCGTGAATCTACTCATGGTGTCTATTCTGGTTTTGTGAAACTGGGTCTGTTTTATGTAATATACACCGATGAGTGTTGATGTATGGTGCGTGTGTGTGTGTGTGTAAAGATGGGTGCGGTATAGGTATTGGAATGAATGGTTTATTGTAGCCTCGTAGCCTCGTTTTAATATTCATACATTTTTTTTTTGTATAGATTATTTTTATTATTCTGTCGCTCCAATTTGGGGTATTCTGAGGAAACTAGGAACAGCGTGTGGTATGTGTTTGGAAGTGTTGTCGGTGGTATGTGTGTTTGTGTCGTGTGTCGTGTATCGCAAAGTGGGGGGGGGGGGCGGTAGTTATGTGCGGATGAGGGTGTTGGGGGTATATTTAACGGGGGAGGGAATGGGAGCATAAAGCAACAAATTCTCTCAAGTTTACTTTAATATTCTTGATCATGTAGGCTATATGAAAATATTTTCTTTATAGTTCATAAATATGTACTTTTGTTTTTGTTTGTATTATTGCCATTTACGTTTAATCAAAAATATCAATTTACAATGTGTCCAGTTTTGTTAAGAATGATTTGTACAATATGTATTTGGTTTGAGAGAAAATAATATAAAATATCTTCTTTTTTATGTGGGAGTATGATTTAATTTTTTACTATTGGCTGTTGATTAATTTTATTCAAA
Organism: Strongylocentrotus purpuratus; assembly: GCF_000002235.5. Lineage (NCBI taxonomy): Eukaryota > Metazoa > Echinodermata > Echinoidea > Camarodonta > Strongylocentrotidae > Strongylocentrotus > Strongylocentrotus purpuratus. The sequence goes on from NW_022145614.1 coordinate 26,448,003, forward strand.
TTTTATTTTTGCTATTTTTTTTTTTTTTTTACAGGGACCCTCCCAATAAGCTTTGCTTTCTTAGGGGACCTTTTATTGAATTTTTTGTATATATTCATTAAGTGACTTTTTGTTTTTTAATGGAAAACAAAGTGAGTTGAATGAATCTCCTAACCTATACAAAAATGAGAATTAAACATAACGGCTTAATATTGTCTGTGAAGTCACTGTGTGGCATATATGTCGACCCATCCTTTTATTCTCCATCACGAATCGTAAATGCGGTAAATATATGAAACCTTCAGTCCATTAGATGTGATTGGCAATATCGGAAGCATTTATTTTAGCCTTGGAAGCTCTCCTGAAAAAGAACGTATGATTGATGCGGACTTTTGTTTGTTCGATTTTTTTTTTAATTAAAGTATAATACAGACCAGAACTGGTGTATGTAATGAGATGAAGGGGAGGGGTTGCCATGAGTCAAGGACTCTAGATTATACAGATTGCCTAAAGAGTTTTGTATAGTAGAAGCGCCGTTCTTCTTACAATCAATTTGGTACATTTTTGTACCTTTCTTAGTGTATTTTCTAACGTTTTTTTTAACGATTACAATTCGACTTCATTTGACGCAGGTTTGCGGTAACACCACGTTTTCTTTCGACAGAATTAGTCGAATTCATATCATCTAGACAAAAGTATCCAGGAATGTTGTTGTCTACCATGGATCTACATGTAGTTTGATGCTTGGAGTGGAAAGGTGTCTTTCATGGTAGCTGAAATGTGAGTTAGAGATTAGGTTGGTGATGGTCGAACAATCTCTCTGTATGTTTGTTCATTCTTCTACTTTCCACCTTTCTGCACCCCCTTTTTTTTTAATCTTACAGTCTCTCCAACAGGAAGAGGGGTGGTTTTCGTACCATCATACTCTACAGATGATATCAAAACACTATGGACATTTCCGTGAAAGTGTCAGGTTTAGCTTATGATTACTTGTATAATTACTCTTGACATTTTCACGGAAAGTCTACTCTCTATCTAGGTAATTACCCGATGTTACCGACACCTCGTAAGCAGAGAAATGCCACCCTATCGAAAACCAGCAATCTTTATGACGGCTTACACATCCATGTTTGCTAACAGCAAGTGCACTTAGAGCTATTGAACGAGTGATTAAATGGCGCCTTATCCTAACGCCTTGCTACCATGGTTACTCGGCTGCATTTCGTTTTGTTTCGAATATTAATAATCGTGAAGATGTCATTCTTAAGGGACGAGACGATTATCATGTCGATCCAAATTGTTATTGTTTTAATACAATTACGAGAGAAGAAATGAACTGTATGTTGATCTTTCATGGTATATAAGTACAGTTAGCTGAATATCGTTATTGCTATAAGGCCAACAACAAAAAATTATTTGGTTGTCCTCGATTGCTTTTCTGGAGTAGGGGTGGGCGGGCGGATTTTTTTTTTGTTGTTGTTGATTTTTTGTTGATTTTTTTTTGTTTAACTTCATCTTTTGTGTGTCTTTTTTTTTCTCCCATGAAAAAAATAATATTAAATAAATCATTTGGATGTCAAACATTTAAACAATTTTTTTTCTATAAAACACTTTAATATGGGAAAAGACTAGTTTAATGTACAATGAATATCAAGACCAACACAGAAAATATTTTTAGCTTTGAAATACAGCACCTTTTAAATCTCCATTGTACTATGAATTTTGTTTTGGCCTAATCAAAAAAACTCGACGAAATGCATACGCATCCAATGTGTATGGTAAGTACATAAAGCTGAATATTGTAATTGCTATAATCAAACAAACTCGATGAAATGCATACACATCCCAAAAAGGGAGGGGAGGATATAGAATATACAACGAAACTATCTATTTCAAAGCCTCTGCCTTTCCGACGCTGAATGTTGGGGGATCGTGCGACGGTGGTTGTGGAGGGGGGGGGGGAGGGTCGAGGGGGTGATGAAACAGATGATTCATTTCACATACCTGAAGGGACTGTAGTCTCACTCCTAACGTATCTAAATGCCACAATATTCCTGTGCTTATCATACATTGGAGACATTTCTCCCCCCCCCCCTCCCCTTTAGGCTGGACAATCCTTGATTTTCTTTTTTTCTTCCAGACTTGGAGACTAACGCAGTCCACCGCTTGTGCTTATAATACATTGTCTGTTAAATATCGATTCGCCTGTGTTTACTGCTGGTTAGGCTTCGCATCCGCAAACAATAATTTTAAAGCATATATCGTTCTTAAAGTGAAAAGGGTTTTTTAAAGGTTTTCCAAGTACAGCAGTAAATATATCTGGAAAAAAATTAATAGGATTAATGCTTGTATTTAATTCAATACAACGTTTTTTTAGTGTTCTAATGATTATGGAGAAGGGAGGATAATACATTAATAGGAAAAATACGAACCATCGCTTAATAGAATAGACATTTATTCTATGGAGGGAGAGGACTCTCCAATTTGTTTACACGAGGTCATGTTTTTTTCTCAAGAATGTTAGGCAAATAACTAATCATTGGCTATTGATTCCACTTTGAAGAGGCAAGGCTGGTTCTTTAAGCATGCTAAGATCTTTGGAGAGAGAAACAAAGACAGAGAGAAAGAGAGAGGAAGAGGGAGAGAGAGAGAGAGAGAGAGTGAGAGTGAGAGAGAGAGGGAGAGAGAAAGAGGGAGAGAGGTTTGAAAAGAAAGAGAATGAGAGAGTGAGGGATTTAAATAAATCCAATGGAAAGAGAGAGAGAGAGAGAGAAAGAGGGGGTGAGATATCATATCGAGATAGAAAAAAAGAAAGAGAGATTTTTGAGAATTCTGCGTTTCTTACTTCTTCTTCATTCAATCTTCCTTATTCTGATCTTCCTTACTCCCTGCAATTAAAATTCTCACTTTTGATAGTGGTTACTGCAATCGATGGCAGGTCAGATTCTTTACATCGGCATTTTAACAATTTCTATTTTGTATTGCTCAGGTGGAATATTTTCCACTACACTTAGATAATTTAGAGGAAGTGGGTTTTATCGATTGGAAATTCACAAATAAAAGATCTATTTGGTAGTGTCAAATACCATATTATAGTATGTCTCCCTCTCGTGCAATGATACGAATACTGAAAGTCTTTGAATATCCCCCCGGCTTATTTTGTATTGAAATATGTCATAAGATAGGAAAAAATATCAATTTATATTAAATAGCTTAGACATACACTGAGATGTGATTGGTCCAGAGCTCGTCCTATGATATCGATTGCGAGGATCATTATTGTTATATTTTCCTGACCGCTCACCTTCGATGGATATATTGACCAGCTGGTGAAATGAATATATGTTTAATCAATGCATGTTCCCCCTTCGTATGACTGTATGCCTTTTATCTCGATTTTTTTTTTTTTTCCCTTAAAAAAAATCCATTTTTTTTTTCTTCCCTCAAATTGTTTTTTTTTCTAAGAATTTTTTTTTTCTTCTCGATTTTTTTTTACGTCAATTTTTTGTAATTTTTTTTTTGTCGAAAAAAAAATGAGAGGAAATCAAAAATCAAAAAAAGGCTTCCCCAACAAATTTTCTAACCAAGGCTATCTAATATAACATATATTGGCTGGCATTCTTCGGACTTTAAGGGAGCTATTTTTTCCCTCGGGAAAATTTTACCAGTTGGGAAAATATAACTCCCTTCAGCGGTCCGAATAATGTTATATTACGCACCCTGCAAGTCGATATCTGTATACTACTATATTGACATTTTTTCAATGTTAAGCTCTAAACTTCTGAATACCTTTTAAAATCTTCAGTCTATACAATACGTAGGCATGGTAAGAAGGCATGCCAAGATAGAAAAGAAGATGTATTCAGTCTCTGATGGGAAAAGCTGCCACGACGAAACATGCCACGACGAAATAGATCATAATCTATAGAATGTAATTTTGGTGAGACGAAATGACGGAAATCGACAGATAGATATTAGACGGTTTGCCTATTGACCAAATTGAATGGCAAATGGCTTCATTCACTGTGATGTTTGCACTCTCCAGAATTATTTATACAAAACGGAAGTTAACAAAGAATGAAAATGAATGACATATGGGTTAAAATGGAGGGGAAAACCTTTAATACCAAACCGAATCCATTGTTGATCATTTTTATCACATTCCTTCTAGAGCGACATTTCGAGAAAAAAACCCGTCGTTTTTTATCATTTCCGTCACCGCTGATTTGCCCCCTCCCCCTTATATTCATGGAATTGAATTACAGCGCTATGGAAGTTATTTTTTTTCAACGAGCTAGAGCTGAAAGATTGTAACCAAAATCTGATTCGCGGAAAGTTTTCTTTATGACGTCATGTTCTTGGCAATGCATCTGAGCTGACAGGTGCTCGCATGCGCAATACTTACCACAACTATTATTTCTTTCCCCAGGCCATGCGTTTGTCTTCTCGTGTGAAATATGAAGCATAAAACTGTCGATTTTTGTTTTGGCAAAATTCATGGAGAACTTCAATCGAAAAGTTATCAGGGATCTTTGGTAAGATATGTAACTGCAATGTTCACTGGTGAAAATAGAAAAAAAGAGGGGGCGGGGGGGGGGGGGGGGAGGGACTAAATCTGGTTTATTCGATAAAATAAAGTGAATTAAAAGTTAGGTTTATGCAATGACCAGGCTCTGTCTTTAGTTTTTGGGATTATTCATCAGATTTATGCCTCTATATATAAAGAGGGCGAAAGAACTTTTACTTGAATGAACAAATTAAACTATTGACATAGAGGATGTTTTTGTATTGTAAACACTTTCTAGACCATGGAGAAAGCGCTTTTCTTATACATGTACTGTCTAAAATGTTCTGGATAAAACAGGGTTCTGTTGACAGGCTGATTGTTGCCCGGGATTGTTGCTTGGCATTTAGATCCTACGAAAGTTATCTGACCTTATACTTTATATAAAACTAACCTAATACACAGCAGCATGGATGAGACTCCCGACAATTAAATACGTCAACATATCAATGTGTACATGGAATATTAAATGAGAATAAATCATTCGGTTATAAACTACAGTAGATTAACAATAGTAATACACATATATGACAAGTTAAAAGTGTTATGTGAAAGTTATAACCATAATCAAAGTGATACTGAACTATACACGCTTATCATTATAAGCCGTAAAGGCGGCTTAACTATGTACAGACATTAACTATGTTTGAGACATGAGCTCTTTGGTTAGAGAGAGACAAAATGCTGGACAGAATAATGTTCTGATTATTTTAATAAGTTGCTTGAAATGGCAAGTATTGACTGAGGTGAACAGGATTTGCCACCGATGTTGGATTTGGCGAGGACCTCACTGAACTTCGAACCGACAAGCTTGTCTCCAAGATCCACACCAAGACAGCTGTACTTCGTCGAGAGATAGAATATGTATAAACAAAACACAGTGGCACATCAGTATAGGATAATTTTACCCCGCCCCTTATCAACGCTACGATATTATCATGATAGGTTCACGATATGATTAATACGCCTATAAATAGACATCTTAATGGCGGAATATTACTACTATCGAAATCTAGTGGACATGCACGAGGGTTCGTGCTATTACGACCTATAGAATGTTTTGTTTAAATATGACTTTACATGTTCAATGCTTCTTTCGATTACTGCTAGGTATAACATCTATCTAATAGATTTTAACTTCCGCATATCATTTTGAAGAAGACTATTTTCTTCTAGATAATTTGCTAAGGAAGATCTTCATCCGTTTTGTTACGACACGCGTTTTATCAAGATCTACAAAATGTATAGAATCCGACTATCAATACAAACAAATGACAGCGGTATCTCGTGTTGCGTTAGTATAAAAGTAGATGTTTACTTCATCATTTCTGATAAATGCATCTAAATCCATCATTCCAGAGGGAACTCCACTTTGCTAGATCGAGATGATAATCTTTCTTGCCATTTTGAAATTTAATTTATACTCACATCAAGTTTTCTTTATGTTTATCGCAGTCGCTGATGTTGCGTCACTGTTGAAATACAGCCCATGTCAAATGCTGGAAAACATAAGAGTACGTCCCTCCGCATTACCAATTCTGAATTGTTCTTTAGTTGCCAAATTTACAGTAAAGTTTTGAGAAACTCTATGAAGATGGCCTCTGAGGACTTATGTTCTGTTGCCGTTTGTACATCTGACTTGATGAATGTGACAACATCAATTCCATCGGAAGGTGAACCTACTGACAAATCTATAGCTATTTTCAGCCTCCTTATGTTCCTCTCTGTCACCACAGCTGTGCTAAACCTCCTAATTCTAATAGCATTCCACATCGAGAAAAAGTTGCGGACGTACTCGAACCAGTACATCCTCAACATCACCATCTCCGATCTTCTGGTGGGGTTCATCATGGCGATCAGCAGCGTTACCTATCTCTATGATGAGTGGTTATTCGGACAAACCCTTCTAAATGTGTTTATTGGTATTCAAAATACAGTCATAACTGTATCCATTCTCGGTATTATTGCCATAAGTTTGGACCGTTACGTGGCAACACACTACCCTCTCCAGCACTTTAAACGAAAGAAGAAAAAGATTGCCCACATTGTCAATGTCATCACCTGGTTAGTAGCGGCATGTTTTTGGTTTTCCATCGCCACTATTTGGGACTTGGTTCAACCACTTGATATGAATCCCGAAGGATACATCTTTGCTACAAATTACTTAAGGAACATAAATGCCAGGACTGTGGTTACGATGTTTAGGATCGTCATTCCTTTCTCTATAATCGTTCTTCTTTGTGTAAAGATTTATCATCGAGTAAAAACGTCTGGTAGCAAAAGTCTTTCCAAACGATATGCATCAGAAGAAAAGACTGGATGTAAAATTAACGCCACGAGTGATGTACAACATCAACGAACCAGTGATGGTTTCGTTGAAACTCTAGAGGGCAATTCTTCTCAGACCAATGTTAACAGCAGCGTTATTCAAGAGGAGAATGCTAGTGTTATTAAAGTTCTTCAAGAGAATGCTACCAAACCATCAACCTCAATCCAGTCGGATCATATCACAGTTGACATAGTTGAAAACGTTGGACAGTTTGGTCGGGCATCTACAAGACCGGAGCAACACAGGCAACATATTCAACACCACGTTACACCAATGCGCAATACAACACAATCAACAACACCCGATGGGATTCAGAGGAACCCACGGCACCTGTCTTCAGCGGATAATCATAAAGCCTTGCGTACTCTAACCTTCATCATTGTGGTGTTTTTTATAACTTCGCTGCCAGGTTGCATATCAATCATGACATCCAGAACAAAAACGTGTGTTTATTGTACTCGTTGGGTGACATATATTAACAGCCTTCTCAACCCCGTGACCTATGCTATGGCGCAACCGATGTTCCGCAAGACTCTTCTACGGATTGTGAGGTGCCGACGATAAAACTATTAGCAATGGCGTATAGCAGGGATCCAGCCATTGAGGGGCACCGATGTCATGGAGCACTGAAAACGGGTGAAATGCCAACTAACAAGATCATTGATTAGGTGGAGGGTGGGAGAGAGGGTCATAGCGTCTTGTTCCCTTCCTCCCCATCCATTTGTGTCCCTGCGCCAAAGTGACTACGCCGATGACCACTAGCATAATGTCTAGATCAGTCTGCCGTACAAACCGGAGTTGGCCAGGTTGATTCCCATTGCACACAAGGCGCCGGTCATATCGATATAGGTAATGTTTATTTTCTATTTCCTATTTTGTAGGCCGATGATCCTCCTTTCACATGGTGCATCACAGACAGCGCCAGTCGCTGACGCAATCCTACGTCTGCAAAGAGCACCTTACAACGTACTTTCAAGCCTCTAATGTCCTTGATTCTCTACCGTCTTACCCAACGCGCATCCTCAAGTTTGGATCTATGTTGAAGGAGCACGACACCATATTCTCAAGATTCTGTTTGTGTTCACGAAACAAGATAATTTTGAACGAAAATATACACACCTGCCGGTTTGTCGAGAAACATATATGCAGATATCTGTCGTTGTTTTCGAGGAATATAAATACATGTATAGAGAATCTTGGAAAAGGCTGTAGCTACAGGCACATTTTTGCCAAGGAACTGAAAACTCTTACTAGACGTTTGTCGACACTCTGTTGTATTGAAAAACCTAGTTGCGCCATCAAGATGTATTATATAGAATATAAACAGATCTCACACCTCGAATCTAAAATGATTATTGAGTCGAATGTTGAAAAATTTAAAATGCACAGGGGCTGCAGCCCTACAACTCCCCGCATCGTATTCCTATGCTCAAGGCTTTGTAATTGTTTTACGGCATCATTGTTTATTTATCGTATATCCAGATCTTCTCGAGGTTTATCATCATGGCGATTCGTAGAACTGTCACTCTGTATAGAAAATGAATAATTTTAGAATTAGCTATTTGACGTGTGTTCATCGGCGTCCAGAACTCACTTCTTTATGTGTCTGTCCTTGGTATCATTGTGATCTGTTTGGACCGTTACATGGCCATGTTATACCCACTCGAACACTTCAAACAAGAGAAGAAGCGCATGGCACATTTTGCCAATGGCCTAACATGTGTAGTTTCGGTGGCTTTCTGGATAATAATAATATAAGTTTTCCCGGCCACGTTCGTAAAAGCAGCAATCAATATCATTAACGTGCATTCATGTTCGAGCAAATGTTCTCAATTCGTTCCTCCCCTTTTCCATTTTTAAACTTGTTGCATTCAATTTCGTTTAGAGTCATCGAATTTTCTAAACACGCACATTCAAATTAAAGCTTGGTTCAGTCAATTTGGAAATGCGTAAGGGTCATTCAATTTCGCCAATGTTGAGTGGCACTGTTTGTGCAATAATTTGTTTAAATGCGATATTGATGTTTACAAATAATTATTTTTGACAGAATCCGTTTTATAATACATTCATGATCACTTTGTCTAATTTGTTTAATGTACTTTTATATGCTGACGATAGTGTGTTACTATATTCAGATACAAATCCTAAGTCAATTGAAGAAAAACTAAGTGCAGAATTGGCAAAATGCATCGAATGGATGACAGACAACAAGCTTAGTTTACATGTTGGAAAAACAGAAAGTATTTTATTTTGTTCGAAGGGAAAGTTTAAATATACACGTGACTTCAAGGTTACCTATAATAATCAAGTGATTGAGAGAAAAGATTCAGTAAAATATTTAGGAATAAATTTAACTAGTGATCTGTCATGGACAGGTTTGGTAGATTCAATTGCCAAAAAGGCTAATTCTCGCTTAAATTTTTTGTATAGATACCAAACTTGTATGAACATGAAGTCGAGACGTATTTTGTGTTTTGCTTTGATACAATGTTTATTTGATTATGCTAATGCTGCTTGGTACAGTAGTCTGGGCAAGATGGATAAGAAAAAGTTGAGAATAATTCAGAATAAGATGGTAAGATTTATTAATTGCTTAGGCCCAAGAACACACGTCGGGAAAAATGAACTTGAAGAAGCAGGTATACTCCATGTAGGTCAAAGGTCTAAACAACTCGTGTTACACCATGTCCATAAAATATACTACTCAGATGTAGATCATTATATTACTAATAATTTTACTCGTGTCTCAAATATCCATGGATACGATACAAGAAATAGTCATTTTAATTTTGTTTTACCCAAGCGAAAAGGACAAATTGGAAACTCTTTTTATTTTAATGGTATCCAATTTTGGAATTCTCTCCCAAAACATGTCAAAATAGTTAAGAATTTTTCACACTTTAAAAGTGTATTAAAACAATACCTAAAGCATGAATCCCTTCAAGAACAGTAATATCAGTTATCTTAAATCACAGTTCATTATGTGTAGCGCATGTTTTTAAGTTTAATCTTGCATAATATACCGTAGATCATTGTTTGCTATAAGTTCTAGAAATTTTTGTTGTTGTTTATGTTATATTATTTATTCGTAATATTCGTAGTAGTTATTAGTTGTGATATTTTATTCTCATGCCGTACTGTACACGTACTTTATAGGACCCCGTTGGAAATAAGCCTTTTCCGGCTTTCATGGGTTATCCTGTCAATGTATCTTCTCGTTCCATTTGCTTTATGTATGCATTCAATGTACTATACTTGACGAATAAAATCAATCAATCAATCAATCATGCAGGGGCAAATGAAGAACATCGTTAGTTTGGAAGTAGAAGCAAAGTCGGTTCTTGAGAGAATCAAGGTAAATTTGCTTAACTATCCTAAATATAATCAAGCTTCCCCACATAATTAACAGGTCAATGTGAGAGATAAAATGACATGATACTCGTGGACAGGCCGTCTACTTCTGGGGTGTAAACTACGGACATTTATTAGAGCAATGTCATTTAAGGTACCGTTACAAACTGAGTATATTTATTCTCTGTATTCTGATATTGAAATTAATAGTGTATTATCTACAAATTCTAAATGTATGCTGCGTAAAAATGAACGATAGAAATATAGGCGACTGTCTGTTAATGTGCAAGAAAACTTTCTCACTTTACATATTGAGCAATGTATGAATAAAACAAATAAAAAAAGTAATTCGTAAAAATGTCATGGCATTTTGGATTCCTTTTACCTTTAGTATTTCTGTTCAATAAATTATCAGATAGTGTAAAGATTAATCTAATAATACTAATTTTACATTGGGTTTTCATACATTATTATTTTCAATTGATTGGTACATCTTACTTGAATAATTTTACCCCGCCCCTTATCAATGTTGCGATATTATCATGATAGGTTCATGATATGAATAATACGCCTATGAATAGACATCTAGATGGCGGTATATTACTACTATTGAAATCTAGCGGACATGCACGAGGGTTCGTGCTATTACGACCTATAGAATATTTTGTTTAAATATGACTTTACATGTTTAATGCTTCTATCAAAATGACTGCTAGGTATAACATCTATCTATAATTAGATTTTATCTACCGCATATCATTTTGAAGAAAACTATTTTCCTCTAGATAATTTGCTAAGGAAGATCACCATCCGTTTTGTTACGACACACGTTTTATCAAGATCTATAAAATGTATAGAATTCGACTATCAATCGAAAAAAATGACAGCGGTATATCGTGTTGCGTTAGTATATAAGTAGATCCTCACTTCATCTATTCTGATAAATACATCTAAATCCATCATTCCAGAGGGAGCAACACTTTGCCAGATCGAGATGATAATCTTTCTTGCCATTTTGAGATTTAATTTATAGTCACATCAGGTTTTCTTTATGTTTATCGCAGTCGCTGATGTTGCGTCACTGTTGAAATACAGCCCATGTCGGAAAACATAAAAGTACGTCCCTCCGCCTTACCAATTCTAAATTGTTCTTTAGTTGCTAAATTTACAGTTGAGTTTTGAGAAACTTTATGAAGATGGCCACTGAAGACTTATGTTCTGTTACCGTTTGTAAATTTGACTCGATGAATTTGACAGAATCGATTCTATCGACAGGTGATCCTACTGACAATTCTATAGCTATTTTTAGCCTCCTCATGTTCTTGTCTGTCACCACAGCGGCGCTAAACGTCCTGATTCTAAAAGCATTCCATATCGAGAAAAAGTTGCGGACGTACCCGAACCAGTACATCCTCAACATGACCATCTCAGATCTTCTAGTGGGGTTCATCATGGCGATCCGCAGTACTGTCTATCTCTATGATGGGTGGATATTCGGACAAACCCTTCTAAATGTGTTTGTTGGTATTCAGAATACAGTCGTAACTGTATCCATTCTCGGTATCATTGCGATAAGTTTGGACCGTTACGTTGCAACTCACTACCCTCTCCAGCACTTTAAACGGAAGACGAAAAAGATTGCCCACATTGTCAATTTCATTACCTGGATAGTAGCGGCATGTTTTTGGTTTCCCATCGCGACTATTTGGGATTTCGTGCAACCACTTGATGTGAATCCCGAAGAAGGCACGTATAGGCCAAATTACTTAAGGAACATCTATGCCAGCACTGTGGTTACGACCTGTAGGTTTGTCCTCCCTTTCGTTATAATCGTTCTCCTTTACTTAAAGATTTATCATCGAGTAAAAACGTCTGGTAGCAGAAGGGTATCCACACGATTTAACTCAGAAGAAAAGACTGGATGTAAAATTGACGCCACGAGTTCGGTACATCATCAACGAACCAATGAAGGTTTCGTAGACATTCTAGAGGGCAATACTTCTCAAACCATTGTTAACAGCAGTGTTATTCAAGAGGAGAATGATAGTGTTATTAAAGTTCTTCAAGAGAATGCTACAAAACCGTCGATCTCAATCCAGTCGGATCATATCACAGTTGACACAGTTGAAGACGTTGGACAGCTTGGTCGCGCATCAACGTCACCGGAGCAAAACATGGGACCTTCTAAACACCAAGTTACACCAATGCACAATACAACACAATCTACAACACCCGATGGGATTCAAAGGAATCCTCGACACCTGTCTTCAGCGGATAATCATAAAGCCTTGCGTACTCTGACCTTCATCATTGTGGCGTTTTTTATAACTTCGCTGCCAAGTTGCATAGCAATTATGACATCCAGCGCAAAAACGTTTGGTTATGTTACTCGTTGGGTGACATTTATCAACAGCCTTTTCAACCCCGTGACATATGCTATGGCGCAACCAGTATTCCGCAAGACTCTTCTACGGATTGTGAGGTGCCGACGATAAAACTGTTAACAATGACGTATAACAGGGATCAAGCCGATGAGGGGCACCGATGTCATGGAGCACTGGAAACGGGTGAAATGCCAACTAACAAGATCATTGATTAGGTGGAGGGTGGGAGGGGGCCGTAACGTCTTATTCCACTTTCCCTTCCTCCCCATCCATTTGTGTCCCTGCGCCAAAGTGACTACACCGATGACCACTAGCATAATGTCTAGATCAGTCTGCCGTACAAACACGGGTTGGCCACGTTGATTCCCATTGCACACAAGGCGCCGGTCATATCGATATAGGTAATGTTTATTTTCTATTTCCTATTCTGTAGGCCGATGATCTCCGTTTCACACGGTGCATCAAATACAGCGCCAACCGCTGACGCAATCCTACTTCTCCTAAGGGCACCTTGCAACGTACTTTCTAGCCTTTAATGTCACTGATTCTCTACCGTCTTAACCAACGCGCATCCTCAAGTTTTGATCTATGTTGAAGGAGCAAGACAACCATATTCTCAAGATTCTGTTCACGAAACAAGACAACTTGCAGCGAAAATATACACACCAGCCGGTTTGTCGAGAAACATATATGCAGATATCTGTCGTTATTTTCGAGGAATATAAATACATGTATAGAGAATCTTGGAAAAGGCTGTAGCTACAGGCACATTTTTGCCAAGGAGCTGAAAACCCTACTAGACGTTTGTCGACACTCTGTTGTATTAAAAAACCTAGTTGCGCCATCAAGATGTACTGATAGAATATAAGCAGATCTCACTCCTCGAATCTGAAGTGATTATTGAGTCGAATGTTGGTAAATTTAAAATGCTCAGGGGCTACAGCCCTACAACTCCTCGCATCGTATTCCTATGCTCGAGGCTTTGTAATGTTTTTACGGCATCATTGTTTATTTATCGTATATTCAGATCTTCTTTTAGGTTTATCATCGTGGCGATTCGTAGAACTATCACTCTGCATAGAAAATGGATAATTTTAGAATAAGCTATTTGGCGTGTGTTCATCGGTGTCCAGAACTCACTTCTTGGTTTGTCTATCCTTGGTATCATTGTGATCTGTTTGGACCGTTACATGGCCATGTTTTACCCACTCGAACACTTCAAACAAGAGAAGAAGCGCATGGCACATTTTGCCAATGGCCTAACATGGGTAGTTTATATGGCTTTCTGAATAATAATATTATAAGTTTTCCCGGCCACGTTCGTAAAAGCAGCAATCAATATCATTAACGTGCATTCATGTTCGAGCAAATGTTCTCAATTCGTTCCTCCCCTTTTCCATTTTTAAACTTGTTGCATTCAATTTCGTTTAGAGTCATCGAATTTTCTAAACACGCACATTCAAATTAAAGCTTGGTTCAGTCAATTTGGAAATGCGTAAGGGTGATTCAATTTCGCCAATGTTGAGTGGCACTGTTTGTACAAAAAAAAATCTTTTTGAACGAGTCCGTTTTATAATACATTCATGATTTCGTTGTATAATTTGTTTAATGTAATGCAGGACCAAATGAAGAACATGGTAAGTTTGGAAGTATAGGATTTCCCGGCCAAATTCGCGAGTTTGTCATTCAAATTAATTTGTCTTGCGTTCAAATTCGACGGTTTTAGTACAGTCAGGTATATCTCGGGTTTATATTCCTTTTTCTAGTTTTCAAATCTATGGAATTTTCGTTAGAATCTACGTATGTTTCATTCAAATTAATGAAAAATGTGCTTCTTTCGCTATTTGGTCATTCAATGTGGCGCAACACGATTTTCTGACAACGCGACGGTGTACTTTTAGCATTCTAATTCATTTGTAGCTTTCAAATTAGCACTTTGTGCACTTAAATTGATGGTCAATATACATTTCTCGTTTATTACACACTTTTTATAGCTCATTCTTTTTCTTTCAAGATTGTTTTTTCATGTGTATTTCATCATATTTCATTTTCTTACATTTATACACTTATACTTATTAGATTTATCTGATATTCATCAGCATTTAAGTTTGATTGTTAAGAAGAAAAAAACGACTTGCATCTACGGACCTGATGGTCTCAGATTATGTGTAAATGTTCATGTAAGGAATTTGTTTGTCTTATGTTTCATCATAAATTTATCATAATTTCATTTCAATTATTATGGAAGAAGGGTACAATATTGTGACTGGGGTAGGGACTAGAGTCAACAATTTGAACATGATTCATTATTTAGCCATGTCTTTAGCCATCGATCTGCTGGCGGGCAAGTAAATTATGAAACTCTTTAAGAAAAACAGAGGGGTGTGCTGGGTATAAGAGACGATGTGAATTACTTTTGTAAAATTCCGAGTCTGTAGTAAAAAGGGGCGATTGAGGGTACCCCCATCTTTCCCGGCCAAACATGTCCGTGCAGAAATGCCATATCCCTTGATTTCGCCCCTTCTTTACTTTATCTCTGACTACACCCATTTGCTTTGTCCTGAAAATGGAATAACAGCTTAGACCCCAATGGCAAATCATGCATTTTAACTGCATTATTTAAAAACTGTAAAAGTTTGTTGCAATTCTTCCCCCTAACATTCCTAACTTGAATAAAAATATTACGGATACAAAAACCGGAAAATTGAATGATAATTGGCATGGCAAAGCCGATCTGCGCTAACTTAAATGCAAAGTAAATGAATTCGAATGACAAACACGCGAATTTGGCCGGGAAATCCTATAGAAACAAAGTCGGTTCTGGAGAGAATCAAGGTAAATTTGCTTAACTATCCTAAATATAATCAAGCTTCCCCACATAATTAACAGGTCAATGTGAGAGATAAAATGACATGATACTCGTGGACAGGCCGTCTACTTCTGGGGTGTAGACTACGGACATTTATTAGAGCAATGTCATTTCAGGTACCGTTACAAACTGAGTATATTTATTCTCTGTATTCTGATATTGAAATTAATAGTGTATTATCTACAAATTCTAAATGTATGCTGCGTAAAAATGAACGATAGAAATATAGGCGACTGTCTGTTAATGTGCAAGAAAACTTTATCACTTTACATATTGAACAATGTACGAATAAAACGAATAAAAAAAATAATTCGTAAAAATGTCATAGCATTTTGGACTCCTGTTACCTTTAGTATTTCTGTATTATAAATTATCAGATAGTGTAAAGATTAATCTAATAATACTAATTGTACATTGGCTTTTCACACATTATTATTCTCAATCCATTGGTAGATCTTTCGTGAATAATTTTACCCCTCCCCTTATCAACGTTGCGATATTATCATGATAGGTTCATGATATGATTAATACGCCTCTGAATAGACATCTAGATGGCGGAATATTACTACTATTGAAATCTAGCGGATATGCACGAGTGTTCGTGCTATTACGATCTATAGAATATTTCTTTTAAATATGACTATCCATGTTGAGTGCTTCTATCAAAATGACTGCTAGGTATAACATCTATCTATAATTAGATTTTAACTTCCGCATATCATTTTGAAGAAAACTATTTTGCTCTAGATACTTGCTAAGGAAGATCACCATCCGCTTTGTTACGACACACGTTTTATCAAGATCTATAAAATGTATAGAAGTCGACTATCAATAACACAAATTACAGCGGTATTTCATTAGTATATAAGTAGAACTTTAATTCGTCATTACTGATAAGATACATCTAATTAAGCTATCATTCCCGAGGAAGCACCACTTAGCCGGATCGAGGTAATAATCTTTCTTGCCATTTTAAAATTTAATTTATAGTCAAATCAAGTTTTCTTAATGTTTACCGCAGTCGCTGTTTTTTGTCTCTGTTAGAAATTATTTCAGGGCTACAATTAGAATTATAAAAGTATCAGCGTTATCAAATGTTCCGTCGAATATCCTCCGATGAGTGATAAATCAAACACTAATTTATTTTGTATATAATTATAAAACATTTTATTTTCTAAGGTTTTTTCTTTCAGAAATAGAAAAATTAGGGGAAAACAAAATCAAATCGTGGTAGATTAATGGTATTTAAAAACACGATTTACAATATATTTACATGGACGAACACATAAGATACAGCAAAAATATTTTAGCTAATTTTAAAGCGTTTAAAGCGATTTAAAACTGATTTTTCTTCCTTTTTACTCCTACCCAGTACCCTGTGGAGGATATGGAAAACTCAACGCTTGTTATCAGCCCAGAGCCAGCCAATCTGACATTGCACTCTACTGAGAGCTCAGTTGTTGTTTTTTAGCCTACTTTTTTCACTATCAGCTATGACAGTGGCAATGAACGCCTTGATTCTGAGGGCATTCCACATCGAAAGAGAAATTGCGCACCTATTCCAACCAGTACATCCTCAACATCACCATCTCTGATCTTCTATATAGTAGAGGGTTCGTGATGGCGATCCGCAGCACCGTCAATTTATTCGGAATGTGGATTTTTATATTAGCACAAATCAAATGCCGGAAAACATTAAAAAAAAACGTCCCTCCGCCTTACCAATTCTGAATTGTTCTTTAGTTGCTAAATTTACAGTTGAGTTTTGAGAAACTTTATGAAGATGGCCACTGAAGACTTATGTTCTGTTACCGTTTGTACATTTGACTCGATGAATTTGACAGAATCAATTATATCGACAGGTGATCCTACTAACAGTTCCATAGCTATTTTTAGCCTCCTTATCTTTGAGCACGTATATGAAATTAATCAATACGTCATTGCGAAGTCATTTATTGCATCACGTGCTCTGTCGTCATTGGAAACGCGATTATATTAACAATCTATTCTGGAAGTGTTTAAAAAAAATAACGCTACCGAACAGAGTAACCACATACAACTAGATTAAAATGCTAAAACTCTAAGTCTCTCTCTATCAATATAATGATTTCGATATCATCGCATATTTTCCATATTTTGATTTTCCGGATTTGAACTTGAATTGTAATCCAAATCAAGTGCTGGAAAACGCCGGAGTGCGTCCCGCTGCATTACTGAAATGTTGGTTAGTAGCTAAACTTACAGTTGAGCTTTGAGAAACTTTAAGAAAATGGCATCTGAGGACAAATTTACTGTTGCTGTTTGTACATTTGTCTCGACGAATGTGACAGAATCAATTCCAGTGACAGGTGTTCCTACTGGCAGAATTGTAGCTAATTTTAGCCTCCTGATGTTCTTGTCTGCCACCACAGCAGTGCTAAACGTCCTGATTCTAATAGCATTCCACAAGTAGAAAAAGTTGCGGACGTACCCGAACCAGTACATCCTCAACATCACCATCTCCGATCTTCTAGTGGGATTCATCATGGCGATCCGCAGCACCGTCAATATCTTCGGAAAGTGGATTTTTTTATATTAGCGCAAATCTAATGCCGGAAAACATAAAATTATGTCCCTCCGCCTTACCAATTCTGAATTGTTCTTTAGTTGCTAAATTTACAGTTGAGTTTTGAGAAACTTAATGAAGATGGCCACTGAGGACTTATGTTCTGATACCGTTTGTACATTTGACTCGATGAATGTGACGGAATCAATTCCATTGACAGGTGGTCCTACCGACAAATCTATAGCTATTTTCAGCCTCCTCATGTTCCTCTCTGTCACCACAGCTGTGCTAAACGTCCTGATTCTTATAGCATTCCACATCGAGAAAAAGTTGCGGACGTACCCGAACCAGTACATCCTCAACATGACCATCTCCGATCTTCTGGTGGGGTTCATCATGGCGATCCGCAGTATTGTATATCTCTATGATGAGTGGATATTCGGACAAACCCTCCTAAATGTGTTTGTTGGTATTCAGAATACAGTCATAACTGTATCCATTCTCGGTATTATTGCCATAAGTTTGGACCGTTACGTGGCAACTCACTACCCTCTTCAGCACTATAAACGAAAGAAGAAAAAGATTGCCCACATTGTCAATTTTATTACCTGGATAGTAGCGGTATGCTTTTGGTTTCCCATCACGACTATTTGGGACTTTGTGCAACCATTTGACTTGAATCCCGAAGAATACATCTTTGAGTCAAATTACTTAAGGAACAAACATGCCAGCGCTGTGGTAACGTTTTGCAGGTTCGTCATTCCTTTCGCTTTAATCTTTCTTCTTTATATCAAGATTTATCATCGAGTTAAAACGTCTGGTAGCAGAAGTCTTTCCGAACGATATGCATTAAAAGAAAAGACTGGATGTAAAATTAACGCCACGAGTACTGTACAACATGAACGAACCAATGATGATTTCGTTGAAACTCTAGAGGGCAATTCTTCTCAGACCAATGTTAACAACATCGTTATTCAAGAGGAGAATGATAGTGTAATAAAAATTCTTCAAGATAATGCTACAAAACCCTCTATCTTAATCAAGTCAGATCATATCACAGTTGACATAGTTGAAGACGTTGGACAGCTTGGTCGATCATCGACGTCACCGGAACAACGCAGGCAACATATACAACATCAAGTTACCCCGATGCACCGTACAACACAATCAACAACACCCGATGGGATTCAGAGGAACCTTCAGCACCTGTCTTCAGCGGATAATCATAAAGCCTTGCGTACTCTGACCTTCATCATTGTGGCGTTTTTTATAACTTCACTGCCAAGTTGCATAGCAATCATGACATCAAATACAAAAACGTTTGGTTATGTAACTCGTTGGGTGACATTTGTTAACAGCCTTCTCAACCCCGTGACCTATGCTATGGCGCAGCCAATGTTCCGCAAGACTCTTCTACGGATTGTGAGGTGCCGACGATAAAATCATTAGCAATGACGTATAGTGAGATCAAGCCATTGAGGGGCACCGATGTCATGTGGCACTGGAAACTGATGAAATGCCAACTAACAAAATCAATGATTAGGTGGAGGTGAGAGAGAGGGTCATAGCGTCTTATTCCACTTTCCCTTCCTCCGGCCCACCCATGTGTGTCCCTGCGCCATAGTAACTACACCGATGACCACTAGCATAATGCCTAGATCAGTTTGCCCTACAAACAGGGGATGGTCATGTTGATCCCATTGCACAGAAGTCTTCATTTCAATAGCTACCTGTTTATTTTCTATTTACTATTCTGTAGGCCGACGATTCCCCTTTCATATGATGCATCAAATACAGCGCCAGTCGCTGACGCAATCCTACGTCTATAAAGGGCACCTTGCAACGTACTTGCAAGCTTTTATTGTTCTTGAATCTTTACCGTCTTACCCAACGCGCATCCTCAAGTTTGGATCTCTGTTGAAGGAGCAAGACACCATATTCTCAAGATTCTGTTAGTGTTCAAGAAACAAGATATTTTTCAACGGACATTTACACATCAGCCGGTATTTTCGAGAAATGTATATACAGGTATCTGTCGTTATTTTCGAGGATAATAAATACATGTATAGAGAATCTTGGAAAAGGCCGTAGCTACAGGAAAATTTCTCCAAGGAGCTGAAAACTCTTGCTAGACGTTTGTCGACACTATGTTGTATTAAAAACCTAGTTGCGCCATCAAGATGTAGTAGATAGAATATAAGCAGATCTCACTCCTCGAATCTAAAGTGATTATTGAGTCGGATGTTGGCCGTAAGTTCAAAATGCTCAGGGGGTGCGGCCCTAAAACTCGTTCAAGGCTATTTCTTAATGTTTTTACGGCATCATTATTTACTTATCGTATATTTATCACTTTTTTCAAACATAATTAGTCACGATAGCAAGATCCCTTGAAACACTATTTTACGTTTTGGTCCCGTTAAAGATACAGGAGCATTATCAAAGTCATTACAAAAAACTTATTTGAAAGAAATTTGTGTAGATTAGTTCATTATTTTTAAATAACCTGCTGGGTTTTATCGCCTATTATGCAACTCGAATGATAACTTACGTTGTTGCGTCGAAAAGTACGTGTAAGGAAACTATGCTCCACCGTAATAGTCGTCATTATTTTGTTAGTGATTGAATATATAAAAAGATATAGATGGTGACATTAAGTGATGACAATAGTTGGTAATTAGCCACGTATCATTTTCATTCAACAGTTTTACAGTAATGAAAAACAGCCTTCTTTATTAGCTTTCTGTCAGAAAGTTATTGACTTTGTGGACCAATTACTACCATGAGTACAATGCATAGTTTCTATTACCCCGCATCAAATACGACGTCCATCCTCCTCAATTCCTGCTGAAAGACAAGTTCACACGGAACAGTTTAAACCGCCCCGTCAAAACGCAGCGGCAGCATGAAGTGACTTAAGCCTTGTGTAGATATGCAGCGGTAAACAGCGGCGGTTATTTTTTTCATGATGACGCAACCTTTAATACGTTTTAAAACAAGCTTAATGAATATGCGCAAGACCTTTGTTGAACGAGTTTATAGGGAGAAGGGTCACTTCTGAGAAAGATGAAGAAAAATCTGGGAAAGTTTTTCATTCTTTTTAAGTGTTCGTGTGGAAAAATTGTCCCCTGATAAGGTTGGCTTTTCAAAATGCACTCATATTCAAAATATGACGAGAAAGAGCTGAAGTGCCTCACCAAACTGTCATGCTTTATGTTTGTAACTTTGTATACTCCCGTATACACATTTATGTGCACATTTTATTGGACATTAATCAAGAATGAGTTTTTTTCCAAATTTTGATGATTCCAAAACCTCACAGTGCATTCAATATACATCAATACTTTTGTGCTATATGACCAACCTTTTCCAATTGCTTCCAGGCAGCTTCTTTCACAATTCGATCGCAAGCCCATACTCAACCTCATCTTAAAGCGTGAGATGCCTCAAATTTCTGTATCTCATAACACGTAGATCACTGAACACTCCTATATGGACCTTTAAAAAAAAAATTAACTGCCATTCATTTGCATGTCAAATAATTTTATTCTGCTGCGGCGGCTTCTTTAAAGACGGGTTACCGAGTCATGTGTGAAAGGGTCTTTACAGTGAATTTTCTGCGCTTTCATTGGTCGAGGGAAACGAGACTATCAAGATTGTATGAATGACTATCAATCATATTGGATCTGTAATGCGTAGGCATACCAACTCCTGGATCATTTTTATTGAGCTAGCAAACATCAATTATAAAGTCATGAGGAAGATGAAAAAGACAGAAAAGGATGATCTTGTTCAAAATGACACGGTGATAATGTTAGGTAGTGCACCCGCCATTTGTCGACCTGTTTCATTTTCATCTTTATTGTTAAAGAATTGTCTGATCATAGAAGACTCAGCGTTTGGTTGAGGTACTACATTCGGTCTGGTTAAAGCGACAGAGGAAACCTTAACAGCTACTTTCTGTAAAGAACCAAGCATATCTATTGAGGCAACCCAAGGGAATAAGAGAAAGTGGTAACTGTAGACAGTTGGTCTTTCTAGACAGGTTGTACAACACACATAGCTTTCTCGATGGAAGTGTAATACATAGCCACTATGGGCATTTGGTCTTTTTAATCGAGAGGTGCACATCAGGTCATTTCCGTCATGAAATTGACAATTAACCACATGATCTTACGAGCCTTCTAATAAAACAATTAAAGAAAAACATGGATGACTCATCGTTTGGTGCCCTCACTCTGAAAGATTCGATTAACATGACTGAATCAACGGCATCAATATCCGTTATAACTGAGAGATCCATTCTTGTTTTTTGCTTACTGGTTGTGGTATCACTCACAACGGTTACATTGAATGTCTTGATCATACTAGCATTCCAAGTAGAGAAAAAGTTGCGGACCTACTCAAACCAGTACATCCTTAACATCACCATCTCGGATCTTCTTGTAGGGTTTATCATGGCGATTCGTAGTACTATCGCTCTGTATGGAAAATGGATATTTCCAGAAGCTATTTGGTGTGTATTCATCGGCGTCCAGAACTCACTTCTTGGTGTGTCTGTCCTTGGTATCATTGTGATCTGTTTGGACCGTTACGTGGCCATATTTTACCCACTCGAACACTTCAAACGAAAGAAGAAGCGCGTGGCACATTTTGCCAATGGACTAACATGGGCGATTTCTGTGGCTTTCTGGATACCTATAGCTACAATCTGGGACCTAGTTCGACCAACGAATTCCAAGTTTGATGACGGTGTTATTGAACCTAATTACGTTTCAAACCTTCCCACCAGCGTTGCTATTGCACTGTTTAGATTTGTTGTTCCCTTCGTAATTATATTTTCCCTTTATTTGAAGATTTATCTTCGGGTGAGAGCTTCAGGTAGCAACCAGTTGTTTTCCAGATTTAATCTTAAATCCAGAGCTGGAGCTGAAAGTGGACCTGTAAATGTAGGCCGAATTGAACAAACCAATGGAAACTCTAAGTTCGAGCAAAAACAAAAATGTGCAGGTCACACTTCTGAAATCAACATCAGCCTCAGAGCTCGGGATGAGGACATGGTTGTTGAAATAAGGGGATTAAATAACCTGTCCGTTGAAGCTGAACAACTTTCTGTAAATGTACCCCAAAGTGAACGAACTAATGAGAGCTCTTTGACCGAACGTAAAAATCATAAATATGTAGATACTAGTACTTCTGAAATCAATATAAATGTCAGTACTGTCGTGGATGTGGTTGTTGAAGTTCATCAACCGAGTTGTGATAAATCATCAAACCAGGTGGTTGGAACCAGTCAAACTTCAGAAATTGAAGACTTTTCACTACATCCCCATCTGACTTCACCTCAAGAGCAGATGGAGGGACCTATTCCTCCACCAGAAGCATCATCTGGCAGCTTACCAAGATCTTCAAACACCAGGATACATAGCAGCAAACCTGGTCACCTGTCTTCATCCGATAACCACAAAATTATGCGAACTCTGACCTTCATCACGGTGGCTTTCTTCATGACCTGGTTAATAATTAGCATCAATGTTATCTACACAAGCGCAGTTTCTAACAACTCTGATTTTCTAGAGATAGCTCGTTGGATCTCGTATAGCAACAGTCTGGTCAACCCGATTGCTTATGCTTTGGCGCAACCCCTCTTCCGTCGGACCATCGTGAAGATTCTGGGATGCCGACGACGGACAAGTTCTTTCGTTAACTAGATGTGCTCTTAGGGGTATAAGGTAGGGCTAGGGGGCTGCATCCCTACTGATTTTTTTCAAGCTCAGATATTCGGGTAACTACAACCTAATATTCGGGTAGCGCGGTGTCCGCATATCCTCATAGTTGGGACGCGAGGAGCCCGAATATCCTCATATTTGGGGCAACGAGATACCCGAACATCCTTATTTCGTGAGCCTGTCTCCACGAATATGTAATTTCAGTATTATTTTTACTCCAATTTTTTTTTCGAGCGGCAAAAAATTGCATGCTCGTAACGTTAAATCATTTGTTACATTCACATTGAATTTTTCTTCGGACATAATCGTTAAATGTTCATTAAGAAGTAAAATTATGAAAAAGATTTGAATTCGAAAATATATAAGGTTATGCTTGAACTTTAATTTTTATCCTCTTCTACAGTAAAAGAAAAAAAAATGTTAATGCAATTCTGATTTTTCTTATATACGATGATGGGAGTGGTACAGGAATTACTTGCAAGACAGGATCCAATTTGTCTCAGTCAATAATTGCGAATCAACTGTCAAACATATTACATGTGGTGCACCACAAGGGTCGTTACTCGGTCCGCTGCACTTTATTTTATATATAAATGATCTTAAAAGCACATCTACCACCTTATCATTAATCTTATTTGCAGCTGAAACTAACATATTTTTTTTATCTCATCGTGACCCACAACTTTTACCAAATATTGTTAACTGAATGGATCCAGGCAAACAAACTCTCCTTGAATATCAACATAACCAATTACATGTTGTTTAGCAATATTATTGACTCGCTTCCGGGTAAAGTATTCATAATTGGAGCAGCCCTTGACTGTGTTCAATCTATAAAAACATCTTGGAATATACGTTGACAATTAACTGTCATGGAAAACACACATTGATATACTCTGCCGACTTGTTTCACGAAAAATTGGTGTTATAAACAAATTTAGATTTCAATTCCCTTATAAAATATTATTATCTCTTTACTCAACCCTAATACTGCCGTTTTTACATTATGGAATTCTTGCTTGGGTTTATTCACACACCCCAAATATTAATAGAATATCTCATTTACAGAAACGTGTACTCTTGCAGCGTGATAAATAATGCTAACTATTGCTCACATACTGACCCTTTTTTTTCCTTTCAAAAGACAAACTTTTAAAAGTTAAAGATTTATACATTTCAAATCTCGGCATATTCATGTTTCAGTCGTCTCGCCAAGAACTCCCATCAGCCATAATTGAACTCTTTACAAAAAGTGACGCTGTACACACATACCAAACATGACATGCAACACGTGCAAACTATCATCTTCCTCTAACCAGGACAGTTTTCGGCCAAAAAACAATTTCATACACAAGACGAAACTACTGGAGCAACATTGATCCGAATCTCAAACAGCTTAAAAACTGTGGTAGCTTTAAAAAAAAATCATATTAAAGTGTTATTATTGAATTCGTACGTGTAAATGCACAACTATTTTTTTTCTTCCAGACTGTGACTCCCGACCTTGAACATTCTATTCTAAAACTTCCTTTTCTCTCTTCTCATTCTTCTCCTGACCCCAATTCTTTACCTTCCCTTCTTATTTCCCTTCTTTGTTACA
Organism: Strongylocentrotus purpuratus; assembly: GCF_000002235.5. Lineage (NCBI taxonomy): Eukaryota > Metazoa > Echinodermata > Echinoidea > Camarodonta > Strongylocentrotidae > Strongylocentrotus > Strongylocentrotus purpuratus. Next base: position 26,473,350 of record NW_022145614.1, read on the forward strand.
TCCATCATCCATATCATTTCATTGTTTTTGTCTGCATATTTTGCTTTTTATACTTCTACCTTGTTATGAATGACACTGTGTCAAAATTATTTTGAGGAATTAAATTCTACAAGCTATATGCTTTTTATTAAGTTTCTTTTTCACATGTAATTTCGAAATTATCTAGTGTAAATGCAGTCCAAACTTATGGTGTGAAGATGTCTTTATTATTCACGAATATCAATTTCTTAAGTATGCTATCTTTTGTGTATTGTTTTTTTTTCATGTGAAATAAAAGAAACTAAACTGAAAACTAATCTGAAAGATAAATGATAAGATAAAGAGTGTAAATGCAGAGAATAAAATTAAACCTATCATAAATCATAACAATAATGTGTCAGCGCTTCTGTACTTGACCGTTAGGGTGTTTCACGAAACTGTCTGATCGAAATGAAACGACCAAAATTCTATCAATGGTCAGGTTTGATTGTATTAGAAACGCATTAGATACCTTTATAGCATCGTAGATAATATTCGATCAGGGATGAGTGAACGCGGGTCGGGCTTCAGCGTCGGCGACGGTATAACAGATGAGATCACAAGGCTTTCTGTTTGTCTTTAGGCCTATTCGGCGTATATATCTTCCACATAAAGAAGGTACGTTCTTCATTTACTTTTGAGTTGTGCAACTTTGGCACTGTACCCAATCCTAACCTTAACCCTAAACTCAGGCGCGTGCGCAGGATTTTTTCAAGGGGGGGGGGTTTAACATTTATAAATCGGGCCAAACATTTCGCAACGACTCAGCCGACCGCTGAATAAGTGGGGGGGGGGGGGGCAAGAGGCCACTTTTTTTTTTTTTTTGGTCCCAAAAAAATCGCAACGACTCAGCCGACCGATGAATAAGCGGGGGAGGGGGAGGGGGGGGGGGGGGGGGGGGGGGGGGGGGTAAGAGGACATTTTTTTGTTTTTTTTTGTTCTCGAAATATGAAAAATTGACATTTTGCTCCGTTGGGGGGGGGGGGGTAAGGTCAGCTTTTTTAGGTCAGTCATGGGAATATATATTTTTTTTTAAATTAATATTTTTTTTTTTTTAAATCGAAAGGGGGTGAGGTTTTAGGGGGGGTTTAGGGGGGGGGGTTACATACAAAAAAATACCACAGGGGGGTTTAACCCCCCCCCCCCCCCCCCCTGTGTACGCGCCTGCCTAAACTAGTTATAAACCTACACCTTAGACGAAATAAAGTCTAATGCATTTAGTGACCGGCGCAAAAGTGGGAGGACTACTTATGATGTTAGGGCGGTTAACCATGAATGGAAAGACGCGAGAACATCGGGTATCTTATCGAATCATGACCATGGAAATAGTGGAATAAGAGCTCAAACGACACCATCAAGTGTAGTGCCTTTTAACTTCTAGAAACCTATCGCACCATTGCTTGGGCTGGCTCATTTAGTCCAACACTCAAGCCATTTGCAGTACTAATGATAACAGAAACAAGCAGTTCGTGTTACAGTGTATAACATTTTATTGAATGGGTAACAACTCTATTATTCAAAAGATTGCGAATCCCAAATGTGTATAATTTCCCCCTTTTTCTCTCATTCATTTCAGTTTATTGAGTCAAAATTCCATGTTAATTTTAATTTACATGATTTATCAATTTCTACTTTCATGTTTGATCTATTCCATGGCAATTTGCTTCATATATTGATTTGTAGAATTTGTAGAATTTTATTGACTATTTGACCCCCTCTCGGGGTATGAGAGTACAAACAAACATAAAAGTATAAATAAAAATGCATGACTTATGAATACAATTCACATACATTATACATAGATAATGACACAAAGATAAAAACGATAATAGGTATATAGTGTATGAAAGTACAAACATGAACAATGAACCAACTAGTAAACACAAATTATATATAGAAATCTACATGTACATGTACATGTACAATGAATGTAGATAGTGACAAACTGACAATAATAAAAGGATAACTATAATGCAGTCTATTTACAAGCTAAATAGTAAACAAAGTAGGCTGTTTCACTATCCTACCGCTACGAGTACGTGTAGGTTCAGCTCTAATTGCCCTTCTTGAAATGCTTGAACTATCTTCTTTCTCTGTTTTTTGATTAAATTTCAACATAATAAGGCGGGTAAATCTCGCTAAATTCTTCAACTGAGAAGTGCTTCTAGTATTAAAAAGTTCTGCCATGTGCATAGCACTTGGGAGCTTAGACTTACAACACTTTTTTGATAAATATAAACATCTCTCTCTTTGAAAAAACGGACAAACAAAAATATAGTGAAATTCATCTCCTATATCAGTAGACAGGCAGAGTGTGCACTGCATATCACAATGTGGTGTGTTCGCATCAAACCGACCTTTGTTTACAGGTAATTTATGTGATCTACACCGAAACTTACAGAGAGTAAAAGCATCAGTTTTATTTAGGGTGAGGAAATAGCTTTCAAATATATGGCTGCCTTTAAATATCCTATAATTTGTGCAAATGCGATTTGACCATACTGCATCTCTCCATTCCTGACCAAAAATATCATTTAGTCTCAGTTTTAGAAAAGAATTAATATTTAAGCCAAATCCACTATTTTGGCCTAGCCAAATATTTGATAGACCAGCTTGATTAAATGTGTCTTCAATAAATTTTAACCATGAGGAAGTAAATTCCAAATGTTCATCTTTATGAATGGCAGAAATGAATTTTAAAAGGACATATGAATATTTGCTATCTTTACCTCTCAAAATTCTTGACCAAAAATTAACCATTCTACCCTTCACATGATTCAAAATCAAACCTCGTCCAGTTTCTCCATAAACCATACAGTCTGGAGTATATGAACCTACAGATAATAACGTTCTGAGGAATTTCCTATGGAAAACTTCAATCTGCTTTATATCTTCATGTCCCCAGACTTCACTACCATACAATAAGATAGGCAAAATCAAATGGTCAAATAAATGACATTGAATATCAACTGACAACTGCAATTTCTTCGCTTTAGTCAACATACTGTATAACGCTTTTCTAGCCTGCACTATCTGCTTTGCCATTGCCTTTTTGAAAGTACCATTATAATTAAACTGTACTCCAAGATAAGCAAAATCATATACCACATCTATTTTTGCATGACCATACGTAAAATTTGGTAACTTCCTAACTTTCCCTCTGGAAAAAATCATTATTTTAGTTTTACTCGCATTGACTGTTAGGTGCCATGTATTACAATATCCTTGTACTGCATTCAGCGCTACTTGTAATTCGTCAGGGCTTTCTGCCAAAATGATCGTGTCATCAGCGTACAATAAACAAGACAACTTTGAAAAAAGCTCTAATTCGTCACCCTGTAAGGTATTTTGTATTTCTTCATTTAACATTTTCAAGCCAGGATAAATTTTGGCAATATGCTCTTGAAAGTCATTTAAATAAACAGCAAACAGCAATGGCGATAGGTGTTCACCTTGCCTAACTCCTACGTTACACGAGAAAAATTCAGACATTGCGCCGTTGACAGAAATACAGGACTTCGCACATTTGTACAAGCTTTTAACAACATTTAGGACTTTGCCATTTACACCTATTTTTAACAATTTAAACCACAAAAACTTTCTATCAATTAAATCAAACGCTTTTTTATAATCTATAAAAGCACAATATAAGCGTTTCCTTTTCTGTAGGTAAAAATCGATAATAGTCTTCAAAACAAACACATGATCAATGGTTGAATATGTTGAACGAAACCCAGCTTGTTCCTCACCTAACATACGATTATTATCAAGAAAGCTAGAAATTCTTTTATTCAAGACTGAGGTAAACAGTTTACCAAGGCAACTTAACAAGGTAATTCCACGATAATTATCTGGATTTGTGTTTTCACCTTTATTCTTAAAAATTGGGATAATCACTCCTATACACCATTCAGAGGGAACGATTCCACTATCTAAAACAATATTGAACAAATCAACAATAACCCTACGCATTTCTAAGGGGCAACTTTTCAAAAATTCATTTCTGATCAAATCTTTACCGCAAGCTTTGGCATTTTTCAATTTATTAACCATTAATTCAACCTCTTCTAATGTGATAGGTTCATTCAAACCATCATTTTGTATCGTCACATTATCAGCATCCAAAGGCATCCTTTCCTCTAAATTATCCTCTGATTTACATACATTTCCTAGAGATTTAAAATGCTGTACAAGATCACCCAAAGAAACATTAACTGCACTTTTAGTTCGACGACCATTACTGTTTAATAAATCCCAAAAGGCTCTAGGGTTTCCTTGTTTTTTCAAGGACCGTAGAGAGGCACTAAAGTCTTTGCCATGCCTTCTCCTTTTGTACCTTAGCAATTTTTTATATTTCTTACTTGCCATAAGAAAGTCACTTTGTAAAACATTAATATCTGTTACTTGAACATCTAATCTTCTACCTAGCTGAATTTTCCTGCTTAGCCTATTCCTTAAATTAAGATACTCTTTACGGGCAGCTTCACAATCGGCATCAAACCATAATTGTGATGGCGAATTCACATTATGTTGTTCTTTATGACTCCTTGCTGTATTTGACTGTTTCCACTTACACACACCAATATCTTGTGCAGCCTGTAAAAAAGAGTTACAGATCTCAGAGTAGCAATGATCTACCAATTCCTGACTTACATTTCCATGAATATTTTCCACAATTCCTGACAATTGTAAGGTTAATCTGTGCAGCCTATCAGAGTATTCATTTGCATTTTCACGATCCCACTTAAAAGACATGTACCTGGGCTTAGACGAGTCACAAATGGTATTAACATCATGAATTTCTTGGTTGTGTGTATGAGTTGATTGCAAAGTCATAACAATAGGACAATGAACATCCGATAAACACTTATCAAATAAGTCAACCTGGAAGTTTTGTATGTTATAAAACAATTCATGAGAAACAATAGCATAATCAATTGTGCTACAACCCCCATTCTTATTGAAACACGTGAAATTTCCAAAACCATTATCATCACCGAGCCGTCCATTGACGATAGCAAGACCTAAAGTTTTACATATGTCAATTACATGACTACCATTGTTATTTACCTTAACATCCATATTTTTACGCCTGATGGGCATATATGACTTATCCATACATGTACTAGGTGACAGACTGGAATCATCACAAAAGTTCAAACCAAGTAGGTCAGATACAGCATTATCATCAATATCTAAATAATCAGCAAGTAACCCTGTGCGAGCATTGAAATCCCCAACTAAACAAAATGGAACATTAAATTTACTTTTAATGTTAATAATATCCTGTACCAAACAATCAAAGACCTCATAGTTGTGATAAATTGAGCCTTCGCAGGGTAGATATACTGCACCCAATATAAACTCAAAACCTAAGATTTCTCTTTGAATCTTGACCCAAATAATTGAAGGGGAAATGGTATCACATAACCTTTCTGAATACGCAAAAATATGTTTTTTCATTAATATACACATGCCATGAAACCCTCCTAATCTCTGTTCACTTCTTCTAGACAAACAGTAATACTCAAAATCATGTAAAAAGGAGTTAGACAGATCAATAGAATCAGTTAACGTTTCCGAGAGACAAATAATATCATAAGTTTTCAAATACACATCAATTATACCAGCATTTAGCTTACTGGTCAAACCATTAACATTTAATGCTACAACAGAAAGCAAGATAGGGCTAGTGGTAAGACATGCCAAAAGGGGGTCTTCGTTTCCCTAGCCAGAGACATCAATGAAGAGACCTGAGCTTTTGAGCTTCTCCTCCCCCCAACCTAACTGTTTGAACAGGTCTTCTGGAGAGGAAAGTACATATTTCTTCTGCGGATCCTTCTTTAGAGTGCAGAAGATCTTGCAGTCTACTGTCCACACTTTCTCAGTTTCTTCATCTCGTTTAACGACATGAAGGAGCTTGGCGCGTGATGGGGCCAAATGCTCACCCAGCATAACGTCCTTGTATTCGGTATCCCGCAGCTGTCTCTTCTTCCGCAATAAAGCGGTGCGGGTATCCCTTCTAACAAAGCGGGCTACGATTGGGCGGGGCTTTGATGGATGTGGCCTGCCGACACGGTGGCTAGTGCTGATGTCGGCCTCGCTGAGAGTAACACCAGCCTTCGCTGATATTTCCATCACCACTGCAGTCGTTGATTCAACATCTTTTTCAGGCACCCCTCGAAAAACTATGTTATCCCGTCTGGAATATTGCTCAACATCGTCGAGCCTGTTGTCGTGAAGCTATAAAACAGCTTGGGTTTTTTCCTTCGATATGTGGGTGGTGGTTGCAATCTGTGTTGACAAAGAGTGGATCATAGGTAGAACGACAGCCACAACAGCCTTCACGATATCGCCGACCAGCTCCTTGCTGGAATCACGAGTAGCAGCGGCAGTACCCCTTCCACGTGGACGATCAGGAATAAGTGCCATTGCACTAGCTACCACATCTTCGATCTTGGAGGTGATATCAGCATCATCTTCCACGGGGAGAGCCTGAAACTTGTTTGCTACCTTTGCCATTGCTCTAAACAATCTTTCAATGTTCTTTCAATAATATCAAGTCAACTAACTCGCCTAACACAAAAGCGGGTATGTGGGGCAGTATACAGGACATGTGTTCCAAGTGTGCTCACGTGCCAAAGTTCACATTAAAATCAAAATAGAAACACAGCATACATGGGTGGCAGATTCATCCAAAACAGAGCCTAGGTGACACATTGAAGTATGACTATATGAAATATTCAGCAAAATCAAGCAAAATGTGTCATATAGAGATGAAATCCAACAGCAAGATAGTGCAGTCCCAAGCCATACCATACCAGAGTACTGTGATGTTATAGAGCATAGCTATTCACAAGACCAAAAGAAGGTGGACAAGTACGTCTTCAAAAATTTAGAACGACGCAAGGTCAATTTTCATTGTCTTTTGTTGGGCAGTGAATTTTGGAATAGATTACCTAAGTATTAATGTCAGATTAACAAGGTCTTAAAATGGGTTTCGGAATTATGTTACAAGTCATTTGTTGAATAAATCATGAATGAACTATCAAGTTATATAGCCTGAATATGTAAAAAATAATATATATTACATTATCAATTTTTGTATTGTAAGACATTGTGAAGTGTTCTTATTTATCGATTGTAATAGTAAATTCCTTATTTTTGTTTTGTTACGTTTTCTAAATTGATTTGTACCAAACTACTATGTTTAGCTTTTTAAGGGGTAAGGCTCGACTAGCACATGTGCTATTATCTGGTCCCTTTTACCAACCAATATCTTCTGTTCTTGTATATTAAGCACATTGTATTAGTATTACTGTAATGCTATTGTAATGTAATGTTGGTAAATGAAATAAAATCAAAATCAAATCAAATCAATCTTTATCGTTATCATAGCAATCATGTAGACTCCTATATTATGATGTTTCAGATAGTAGCAAACACTTAACCAACATATTGAGCTCCAGGTCCCTTGATTTCTGTAGAAACTGATACCATGCTGTCATCAGAAATGTAGAAACGTGGATATGTTTGACGGTGCATTCGAGCGTATAAGTATAAAGGGATTGTGATTTAATGTTTGGTTGTGTTTCCGTGTTACAGTATCGTTACGATTTTTTGCTGGCGTTGTTATGGATAGTGCAGTTAGCTAGTACTTGATTGAGACGTTTGTCAAAGTTATTGTTAACGATATGAAACGCGCCTTCCATTTTGGGCTTTAATTTGGGGATTAAAAAGTTCGACTTACGGGGCGTCGATCGGGGGGGGGGGGTGTCCTATATAAATTTTGAATTACAAGTCACAACTGTGTAACATATAGGCACATGGTACTTTCTTCACTTTTGTCATCTTACTAAGTTGCGTACTTTAAAAAGGGAATATCTTCGCTCGGTTGCTACGTTGCCTTGCACATTCACGTTAGGAAACTAGATAGGCAGAGAATCCATTGTGTGTTTAAAGCAAGTGCTATGGTACAGAAATACGCAGAGCATGTCTTTCCCACAAAAACCGGGGATCGTTGGGAGGTCTCTTCCCGGTAAGAAATGTTCAAAGGGATCGCTCCAAGCTACTGGAGAGTCGCAATTACTGTCTAAATGAAGTTTTAACCCTACATCCCTTATAGGATAAAAGTGAGATTGTGGTGTAAGCTTGCGTTGAAAAATGGATTAAATGGAAAGTTCGAAAGTATTTTGTTGTACTCACTTGTAATGATACAAGTCAACTTTCACCCTGATCTGATTGTTCTCTGAAATGATGAAAAACTACGTAATTTCTTTGTTCTTCACAAGGCCCCGAATACCATTTCGTCTACCATCCATAAGGTCTTATAATCATTACATAATTATTATTATTTATGATGAAATGATTATTAGACCAAATGGATAGTAGACAAAACGGGCATTAGACCAACTGAAATTTAGACTAAAAGATCAATAGACCAAATGGGTAGTAGACCTATTGGAAATTAGACCAAATGACTATTTGCTTAAAATGTCATTTGATGAAATGATAAAAACACGAGGTGATTACTAGACCATGAAGATAATACTAATATGTAATAATAGGCATTTCTATAGCGCCGTCTTATCTAGAAATTCTATTCTTAAGGCCCGGTCACACAGAGGGGACGCATGGGGGACGCACGGCCGGCGCATGGAAAATTTGCAATTTTGGCCAGTGCGTTGTCGTGCGCCCAACTTTTGTCGAAGCTATACAGCTAGCTGACACCAAATGCATAGCGCGCTGGACGCATACAGGGCGCACACAGAGCGCACATGAAAACAACTTCCACGAATGCACAGCGTGTTGCTAGCGCGCTGGACGAATGGTCCACGCATGCACCACGTTCTACGACGCACGGCCAGCGCATTGGAAATCGGAAAAGAACGTGTGCCTAACTTTTGTCATAATTTTGGAAAAGCTAGCGAGCTGACACAAAATGCACGGCGTGTAGCTAGCGCGCTGTGCGTATACAGGGCGTGTGCTCCGCGTTTGTCTGGCGCTGGTCTAGCGCGCTCCACGCATGTCTGGCGCTGGTCTAGCGCGCTCCGGCGCATGTCTGGCGTGCCTTTGGCGTGTATATTCATGCGTCGAGCTCGGCGCACGTTTTTGAGCATGCTCAAAAAATCCCGACGCACACAGCGAATGACGACGCATGCATAGCGCTGGTCCAGCGTTGGTCCAGCGCGCTCGACGAACGAGTAACGAATGATGACGCACGCCTAGCGAACGACAACGCACTAGCCCAAATTGCAAATTTCCAATGTGCTGGCCGTGCGTTCCCCATGCGTCCTCCCTGTGTGACCGGGCCTTTACGAGGCGCACTAATTGTTACCCGGCTTTAGCCTAGCTGGCATTAAAGCGCTCCAGCATTTCAAGGAATTAATTCCTGCCAGCTAAAAGATAAACGACAGGTGTAAACTGTATGGGTAAAGACCAATCGGGTAATAGCCGAACTAACCAAATGGCTATAAACCTTTGAGTGGTACCCAAAATATAGGTCTGTATTCTTTTTCTTTTCATCGGTTATTTATTTTGGGATCTTCTTTGTAACACCAGATGCACGGTTCATTTACGAAGAAAAATGTTGTTTTGCTGGAGAAGAGCTTCTTGACGTCACAGACCTTGGATTTCAACGACTTCAAATAGTGGCTTGAGTAAACAATGTACCTGTACCAGTTTAGCATGTACATTTCCACGAACATATCCATGATTCTCGAAAGTCTGTGTTTAAGAGAGAGAGAGAGAGAAAGAGAGAGAGAGAAAGAGAGAGAGAGATAGAGATAGAGGGAGGTAGAAAGAGAGGGGAAAGAGATAGAGAACGCGGCGTACGCAAAGTCTGAAATATAATTGTCATGTATATATCTTATCAAAATGGTCGTACATGTTTGTCGAGTCGTATTTGTATACGGCTCGCGTTATAGGTTTGACTACATAGGGTGTCATGTTAGTTCTTTGGACCCTATAATAAACTAAAAGATAAACACATTGCATCAATACCATTAGTACAACAAATTATGGAATGGTGTAGTTACGGGGGGAGGAGGTACTAAGGTACTAATTGCCTTCAATTGATTGGCGAAAGAGAGAGAAAGAGATAAAGAAAGACAGAGACAGAGACAGGGGGTAAGTGAAAGGGGGTGAAGAAAGGCAAAGGGAGGAGGGGATAGTACGAGAAATGCGATAGAAACCCTTTCCATGCCTTCCCCCCTTCCGCGATCTGTGAAATGTTAAATTCCTTTCAGTTACTGACTACAAAAAAGTGCCCCCAGCCCTCCCCGTGATGCTAGTGCCCCCTCAATGGCTGGACCCAGGCTACGCCACTGACTGGTCAAAACTTGACCCTTGTATTTACATAAAGACCACGCGAACTTTAACACGGGTCATCCATCACATGTCAAGAAGATAAATTACTTTTACACATGTGAGAAACTTGGTGGTTTAGGAACCGTTGCTGGGTTCAAACATGGACCTTACCCCATGGTTTAACCAACAGTCAGGCAAGTCCGCCCTGAATAATTTCGGGAGGACGCGTGATCGCAGACAATGGACTCGCTACACTCATTTCTATATTTGGCTGCCGGGCTAATAATAAAAGTGGATCATTTCCACCCAGGACTAGCTAAAGGCGTTGGCAGGCACAACTTGTAGCAAGGGGATAAAGTAACTTAAGGAAATCATTTGCGATGTCTGAAATGTTTTCGAATGGTTTGGTTCTTGCGTTGGCCTTGATTTCAATGGTCAAGGTCTCCACCGGAGACTTTAACCTTACGGTTTTGCACACTAATGACTGTTATGACCGTATCGAATAAATCAGCGGCTCGGGTCTACCATGCAACCCAGAGCTCCTGGCAGATGAAAGGTGCTTTGGAGGGGTAGCCCGACGGGCCACGGTCCTCAAGGAAATTCGTGAGAGGGACTCCGGGAATGAAAACATCATTTTCCTGGATACAGGTGACCAGTTCCAAGGCACAGACTGGTTTTACTTCTACAAGGGAAATGCAACGGCACACTTTATGAACCTGCTAGGTTACGATGCTATGGTAAGTGGTGGGCATAATTATTTATTAATAATAATAACTTTGGGCAACATTGTTTTAAAATCGTTTCAAAATTACAGTAAGTTTATTGGCTGCATATATCTCTTTCAAAAAGTGTTTGAACTAACCATAAAAATCCCATTTTCATTCAAATTGTATTTAAAATGTCTTGATTTAGTGCTTACGTCATTCATCATTGTTATCTTATGAATCAGTTACATCATGACCACAATTTTGTTACCAATTAAAGAGAAGAAGATACTGAAGAGAATACAAAACTTTCTGTATGTGTAACATTTTCATGTTTATGTAAATTATGTAAATGTGCTTAAGGGTCTCCAATTCCCTGCATCTAACCTATGTTTCTAAAGCGGTTAGTACAAATGTTTCTAACCGCTTTTTCATCAGTTTGTCAACACATTTAAAATCATCTTACATAATTTAAGAAACTAACGACATAACAACTTAGTAAGTTGTAAGCGATATCAGACGAAACAAAGGAAAAGGACAATAAGGAAGAATATATCAAAGTTAACAAAACACTACTTGTAATATATTCTTTAAACTACCATAAAAAGACAAAACGTGGTCGCTCGCAACATGTAGAAACGGGATGATTTCAGGCAGCCAAGTGCCTGCATGGGTTACTCCCAAATTGGCCTCGAAAAGTACAAGCATCCGACGATTTTTTTTTTTTTGGTCAAAGTGCAAACGTTGGCTTAATTTATCATGTTTTAGATGTGATGTATTTATGTCTGTAATTGTACATAGAGGATCCCTTGTAAGAATACTCGTTTTTGAAAGGGCCGCCCTGTATGAGAAATACTGAAGCAAATAAGCTAAAAAGTCTATACAAATATTGATAATTTTTTTTCCATTTCATTTATTTCCACTTCTCATAAAAAAATATTTAACAATTTACGTACACTATCTGATTAACACATATATGCTCCCGTTTAGCTCTAAAACAAGGAATACTTTTACAAAATATATCTATGTTTAGAGTGCGACCATCAGCTGCTGGTAATACCTTATTTAGACATATCGAAACCCCAATATTTACAGGCTTTGCGAACTGTTTAAAAGTAGGAAACAAATCTTTATCCATTTTTGGTCAGATCCGTTACGGTTACAAAGAGTCCCTTTCTGTTCAGCTATTCGCTAAAATACTCTAAAGTTTTCTATTTTTATTTATTTTTTTATTTGTTTTATTGTAATATATTTATTCTGGATAACAAGAATCAGATATACATTGTAGATACAAAATCTGTTTTACATGTATGTTCTTGATAGAAAAACGTGTCTGATGCCGCTACTCAATTTGTTTTATGACTCAGATTTTGCCTAGTACTTTGTTAATAACAAAAGATAAATCTGAATGTCACGTCTCTTACGCTGGAATGGAACTTATCTGGATAGTCCACAATTTTACCCATCTCCTCCAGTGGCGTAGATCCTTCGGAGGGATGAATGAATAGATCACCCCCCCCCCCTCCTGAACAATTGGTTTTGCGTAAGGATCTACGCCACTGATCTCCTCATACCTGTTGAAAGCAGAAAAATTCAAATTCAACAAGGGTTTTTTTCCTCTCTCTTCTTATTTATTTTAATTGTATTGCTCGGGTATCTTGTACTTTCTGTTTCGCATTGGTTCGTTGATTTGCAAATACATGTTCAAACTTTCCCAGGCTTTCGTTTGGTGCATGGATCAAAGATTATTGTTCAATGTCTCACCTTCACAAAGCTGAAAATGTCAACCCATATGAAAAAGTTGTTATTGGCTAGGAATGATCAACCAAGTTGTTGAGTTTTAAAGGCAGCAAAACTGATGATAAAAAGACAAATCTAAAATCTCAAGCAAGATAAGATTTCCATATTTTTTTCTTCTTTTTTGTGTATGCAGTTTATTTGTATTGCTCGGGTATCTTGTATTATCTTTTTCGCAATGGTTCGTTGATTTGCAAATACATGTTTAAACTTTCCAAAGCTTTGGTTTGGTGCATGGATGAAAGATTATTGCTCAATGCCTCTCACCCCCACAAACCTGAAATATTCAACCCTAATGAAAAAGTTGTGTTTGACTGGGAATGATCAACCAAATTATTATGTTTTACGTGCAGCAAAGCTGGAATTGTGCATCACCATAATGACGATAATGATATTCGAAATAAAAAAATAACCTATACAACAGCTTTGTCAACTCTCATTTTAAGGATGACAATTCAAAAGGAAATGAGAGAATACTGGTTGCGTAGCTTAAATCAAAGTTCTCCATTGCTGTCCAAATGGGAGCACAGCAATGGGGAGTGACATCGGACTGTTTAAAGGAAGTGAAGCATGACGAGACTACGTATCTTTCCCGTGGCCTGACTCGGGGAGAATCGGGTATACGACTAAGGGTATGTTTATGCTCAACTTTTTCTGGCCAGAATCAGGCATCCGTTACGCGTTTAGGTAAAAACACGGTTGCGTCCTTGCTCATTTTTTGTAGAATCACCGAAAAACGGCAATCACGATCGCCGATCGTAAACTCACAAAAAGGTGCGTTTACGATCGGCGATGCTGCAAAATCGACGATTCTTGGAAGCATAAACGCACAATCATGTGTAAACGCGTTTAAATGGGGTCAACGCACTGACCTCTAGTGGTTCTACGTAGCATGCGCAGTGCAGGTTTGCGAATAGGGCTGCAAGGCCACCCAGCCAGATTTGCCCGGAGGAGCCAGAGAAGTGAGCATAAATAGTACATCGTGGAAATGCGATTACGATGAGCGTTTACGATCGCTCATTCTACCTTCAAAATCAAGCATAAACGCACCCTAAGGACGACGCGACGGCGACGCGACCGCAGCAAAACCGAAGCGTGAGGAGAAAATCGGTCTGTTTTGTTAGATACTGCATAATTAACATATACACGCGCGCACATACACTCAATCAGATAATTATTTAAATATATATGTATTATAAAATAATTATATGTTTATATAGCAATGACAACAGTTGAAGTAAAGATTCTTGAGATTTCAATTCTACACCATTTTCGGTTACAAATTATTTCGGCAGATAGTGAGTTCAAAATGACAAATAACCAAATAAGTGCAACAACCAAAATTGCGCTAATTAAATGGCGTGTCGCTTGGAACGGAACAATCATTTATGTATTGTTACATCAAAGTCAAAATCATTTTGTGTCGATACCTTTCTCTATTAAGTACTTCACTATCACGAAGTGTTTTTTTTTATATCAGCAAAGCTAGTGATATCATGAATACATTATGCAATATGCATACATATTCATACAATAACCGCATCGTTCTCTATGTTGAATTTAGACTTGTTAAGCTCCGGCTAAAACGAATTTAGGAAATATTTTCTGTTGTCTTAAGTTAAGTTTCATTGTTTGTTCTCATTCTATAAAAGGTGTAACATCTAATTCTGGACTAATTCATTTTGTACCATAAGTGTCCATTACGTTTATAACGAGTCCCTATCGGTTCAGCTATTCGCTGAAGTACTCTAGAATGTTCTATGTATGTTCCTGTTAAAAGAAAACGTGTCTGATGCCGCTTCTGATGTTTGTTTGGTGCCTTAATTTTGCTTCAAATTTTGTTAATATCGAAATATAAATCTGAATGTTACGTCTCTCCCACGCTGGAGTGGAACTTACCTGGATTGTCCCAGATTTTAATAATCCTCTCATTCCTGTTGACAGAAGAAGAATACGCGTTCCCCGAACTCAACAAGGTTTTTTTTTCTCCCTATTCATGAATTTTAATTGAATTCCTTGGGTGTCTTGCTCTGTCTGTTTCGCATTGGTTCATTCATTTGCAAATACATGTTCAACTTTGCCCAGGCTTTCTGTTGGTGTATGGGTGAATGATTATTGTTCAATGCCTCACCCTCACAAAGCTGGAAAATGCAACCCTAATGAAAAAGTTGTTATTGACTAGGAATGATCAACCAAATTATTATGTTTTACCAAAGAGTTTTAAGAGATGGAGTCCTATCTAGCACATTCCATATGAACCATCTTCGATGCCGCCAGGAGAAAATATGTCAGGCATGTGCTTAATTAGATCTTCCAAGCAGATACGTAGACAAAAGATTCCTGCCCAGCTGCAAACTAACTGGCCACTTTCAAAGGGAAATACGCTTTTGTAATGATAATTACTCATTTTCGCTACCACTCGTCCGATAATACGAGCAGTACACAGTGCTTACCTTTACAGGAGGCAAGCGAAAGGAAATGAAGCAGAATTTTTCTGAAATATTAATCAAAATTACTCGACTGGGCATGTGTTGGCACTAATCTGATATATAACATCATAAAAAACTGTACATGAACAAATTCAATTTTTATTTTCATGAGCCGAAAATAATCGGAAAAGTGTCAAATTGCAGGATTTAGGACTGTAAAATGTTACTATTTTTCACAAATTAAAGCTGCTTTCATACAATGTAAGCAAATTTCTTGACATAATTAGGCTTTTGTATTCATATTAGATCTTCTGTTCGATTTTCTCGGTGTTAGTTCAAATAAAAAGTGAAATATTAAGGATAGTTCTTTGTGAACAAAATCAAGTCTCAAGCTTTCCAATGATATTGGCGGCTTCGAACCTTGGACATCAAAGGTAACATCACACCAGTAGATTCTATTGTGCAACCATAGAAAATGGCAGCTGCTTGGAATAATTTGTTGTCAGTTGGGTCTCTATCTCTTAAAACTTCTTGGTTTCACCAGGGAGGTGAAAGAAAAGGAGGCGAAACTCTTGTAATTTATTCAAACGCATTCTTGAGTTCTAAAGCGTAACAATGGGATGTGTAACATTCCACTTGGCTTTGAAGTTCCATGCTCCGAATCGCGCTTCCACTGCGGGGACTTTCGGAAGCCAGGCACCAGTTTTACATTTATTACAAAATATTAAATTACCGGCAAAATTTCAGTGTAAATCAAAAACTTTATATTGGGATTTTATTGGGAATAGTGCATCAAACAAATTTTCAAATTTAGAACTCCGTCCTTCCTTTAATTTGTGTGCCAGAGTTGGTAAAAGAAAAATTACATCCTGTCAAAAACTCAATATTTTAGGATGATGCGCTAATTTGTGCATGCTTTAATGTCCCGTTATTTGATCCATGATTTACAATCTTCAATAACATTAAGTTTGCTAATGCGTGTTTTCGCGTGTTTTTTGTATTTTTCAAGTTTAAAAAAGGATGAAAGTACACAAGTTTGTGTTCGCTTATTCTACTCTTTACACATTCAACAATGGGTGAGAAATCATTGGAAGGGACAGCGAACAGTTGCAGTGATACCATTTTCTGATGTAGGAATTCTAAATCCTGAAATTTCATGCGCTCTTTTATCTCACCACCTGGTCAACAGTTGCAGATTAGCGCATAACTTTTCGGCGGCTTGGAACATGGGGTCAAAGGAGAGCGGCTTGATTCCAGTCCTTCTCTATCACGTCCCTGGTTTCACATCCAGCAAAACTGGTATTCTGCACCACCACGTAAAGGATAATGGTATTCAAAATAAATGCAAGGACATAACTACTTTGGCAAATTTAATAAAAATCAAAATGAAAAATTACCAACAAGTACAGCGAAAAACATTGCGCTAAAATGGCGTGTCGCTTGGAATGGAACAATCATTTATGTATTGTTACATCAAAATTATTTTGTGTCGATATCGTTCTCCATTTGTACTTCACTTTCACGTAATGTGTTTTTTGTTATATAAGAAAAACTAGTCATATCATAAAAAAAACATTATGCATACATATTCATACAATAACCGTATCATTCTCTATATTGAATTAAAACTTGTAAAGCTCTGGCTAAAAAGAATTTAAGAAATATTTCCTTTTGTCTTTTGTTCAGTTTCATTGTTTGTTCTCATTCTATAAAAAGGTACATCAAATTCTGGACCTATCCCATATGAAGTGTCAGTTACGTTTACAAAGAGTCCATATCGGTTCAGCTATTCGCTGAAGTACTCTAGAATGTTCTATGAATGTTCCTGATTTGAAAAAACATGTCTGATGACGCTACTGAAATTTGGTTGATGACTTGATTTTGCTTAAAACATAGTTAGTATCAAAAGATAAATCATACTTGTTGACAGCAGAAGAATACTTTAGTTCCGAATTCAACAAGTTTTTTTTTCCCTCTCGGTTCGTTCATTTGCAAATACATTTCAATTTGCCGAGGCTTTCTTTTTGTATATGGGTGAATGAGTATTGTTCAATGTCTTACCTTCACAAAGCTGGAAGTTCAACACCAATGAAAAGGTTGTTATTGACTTGGGATGATCAACAAAGTTGTTGAGTTTCACAGACAGCAAAATTAATAATAATGATAAGAAGAGAAATCGTAAAGATAAGATCTCCGATTTTTTTCTTCTCTCTTGTAATTATATTGCTCGGGTATATTGTATTATCTGTTTCGCATTGGTTCGTTGAATTGCAAATACATGTTCAAATTTGCCGAGGCTTTAGTTTGGTGTATGGGTGAATGATTATTGTCTTCTCTGCACAAAGCTGGAAAATTTAAACCCTAATGAAAAATTTGTTATTGACTAGGAATGATCAACCAAATCATTGTGTTTTACAGGCAGCAAAACTTAAATTCTGCACCAATATAGAAATAACCTGTACAACAGCTTTGGCAAATATCATAATAATGAACAATGTGAAAGGAAAATAGAGAATACTGGTTGCGTAGCTTAAATCAAAGTTCCCCATTACTGTCAAAATGGAAGGACAGCGATGGGGAGTAACATCGGAATGTTTAGCGTTTTGCAAAAGGGTGTGCTCAGTTTTTGTAGATACTGCATAATATACACACACGCGCGCACACACACTCATTCAGATATATGTATACATATATATATTTAGGTATATATATATATATATATATTGTGATACAAATTCAAACATTTGAAATAAAGATCCTCGAGAGTTCAATTCTTTACCATTACCGGTTTCAATTTAATTTCGGCAAATAGTCAATTTCAATTTACAAATTGAAAACAAGTGCAACAAATTATACAAACGATATTTGCAAGACAATTGCGCTTTAATGGTGCGTCGCCTGGAACGGAACTATCATTTAAGTATTATTACATCTTCAAAATTATTTCGGATGATACCTATCTCGATTTGTAGTTCACTATCACGTAATGCGTTTTTTGTTATATCAGCAAAAGTAGTGATATCATAAGTACATTATGAAAGCAAAGTAATTCACAATAACCACATCATTCTGTCTGTTGAATTAACACTTGTTCAGTGTGGCTGAAATAAATTCATGAAACATTTTCTGTTGTAACACATTCTGTTTCATTGTTTGTTCTCATTCTGTAAAAAGGTGTAGTACGTCAAAGTCTGGACTTATCCTTTTGCACATCTTGATATAATGTTTACTCTGAACAATTAAAGACTTGATTTATTCAAAATATCTTATGTGGTGGCGACGGATTGTCATTTTATTCCCTCAAATATCTCCTGTCTCTCTGACATATTGCATTTAACAACCATTTAAATTAAGACACAAAGCAAGTTTCTAGAGATGTGAATGAAAAGGTAACTTTTAAGTTTAGTGTTTTCGAATTCAAATTTAATTTACTGTTAAAAATTATTAATCTCGCAAACAATGCCACCTGTTCATCCAAGCGTGAACACATACCACACAAAAGTGGTACCAAATGATTTAGGATAAAACACTCTTTCACCAGATGTATAATAATCTACTGTTTATAGATGATTTTAAAAATAATTAGCAATTTTCTAAACTTTTTTTTGACTCACACGGTATTTCTTTTTGTGTGTCGTGGATGACAGGAGTAAAAATTGCAAGCATTAAGAGTGTCAGTTACTTTATAATATATATCCGTCTCCAATTTTCTACTTAACCCCATTACATTTATATCCAGGAACGATATCTTCTCTCCTGACACCTCCATTTTTAATTAAATAGCTGTTTGTGGAGTTTGCAGAATATCGCCAAATACTTAAATGTCTCGTTACTTTTTTTTCATCGAGGTATCTGATAAAATATTTTCCTTTGATTTGTATATAAAATGAATCAATAAATTGAAGTATACTAGCTATTACACAGAATTAAATTCAGCGACTTCTAGAACAAACCCTTCGGTTATTCTAGGTTTTCAACTCTTGATATTATGTTTCCAACCAATATCGAATGGCATCTTATCTAATCTGATGATCAATATAAATATATAGACTATCAACATCCAACGTAACCAAACAAAACTATTATCGTCAATATTTTCAGGTAGATGATTCTAGAAAAAGCTGGTTTCAGCACAATATCAATCAGCTTGCTTAGACGATGCCGAGCAGGACATACTGGTCCTGCGTCTATAATTGGTTTTATTTTCAAGTCCACATCAGCACCCCCATTCGACACAAGAGCTTTCTTTTTTTCTTCAAACGTTTTCTTTGATATATATATATATATATATATGTGCATTTTCATATACAAGGAAATAAGTTTTCAAGTGTAAAATGATTTTGATCTCGAACTTGCAGGGCTTGGCAAAAAGTGAGTTTTTAAGAGATGTTCCAGGACTGGTGCCGTTTTTAGAGCAAATCGAATTTCCTGCCGTGAGCTCCAACATCAATACCTCTAATGAACCATCCATGCAGCCCCTCCTCTCCAGGAGTCACGTGATCACTGTAGGAGGTGAAAAGGTAGGCGTGGTTGGAGTCACCAAACCAGAAACTCCCGATCTGGCTATGACAGGTACGAACATCTGACGATTTTTTTATATAATGCAAACGTTGTCTAAATTCATTATGTTTTTAATAGTTGTAATGCTTGCATATACACTGTTGGTCATAATGGTGGAATAATTTTTTTTACCCCAGTTTAGGGAAATATTTTAAAAATTTATTTATTTCTAATAGATCTAGATAATGGCATACATTCTCAGATTTTATTGAATATTAATTTGCGAGTGTTTGTTTTGCGTGACTGTTAAATCATAATGTGTGCTACTATGCTAATCAACTAGGGAACCTACGTCCTTAAATCATAATTGACAGTAATGAGGATTAATGCTCACAAAAGGGCACTAATATAGCTGATCGACACGATTTTTATACTGGGGCCTCACAACAACGAGGCCATTGCTTAGCCCCTGAATCAGGACTGTACGCAGTGTTTGCTAGGGTACGCGGCCGCCCCCACAAATCCTCCAAAACGAAGAAAATGCAATAAATTGTCAAAAATTCATTGCATTTTCCCCCGGCCCCCAACAGGAAAAATTTCTCTGTGTGGCCATGCCTTGAACCATAATGCGTGGCCCTACAGAGGAATTTTTTATGTTGGGGGCCGGGGGAAAATGTAATGATTTTTTGACAATTTATTGCATTTTCATCGTTTTGGGGGATTTGTGGAAGGGGCCGCGTACCCTAGCAAACACTGCGTACAGTCATGATTCAGGGGCTAAGCAATGGCCTCGTTACTGTGAGGCCCCAGTATAAAAATCGTGTCGATCAGCTATATTAGTGCCCTTTTGTGAGGCATTAATCCTCATTACTGTCAATTATGATTTAAGGACGTAGGTTCCCTAGCTGATTAGCATAGTAGCACATATATGATTTAGCAGTCACGCAAAACAAACACTCGCAAATTAATATTCAATAAAATCTGAGAATGTATGCCATTATCTAGATCTATTAGAAATAAATAATTTCTAAAAATCCTTCCGTAAACTGGGGTAAAAATAAATATTCCACCATTATGACCAACAGTGTATTTAATTGTACAGTGAGGGTACCTTGGCAAAATAGTCATTTTTTAAAAGGCCACACTGTATGAAGAAGACTGAAATAAATAAGTAAAAAGTATATACAAGTTATTTGACAAATTGAAATTGTTGCGTAAACTGTAACGTTTCGTCGTTTCTTTTAATTATTAAAAATTTCAAAGAGTACGGATGTTTATAATTATGTTTTATTGATTCAACCTGCCGTGTTTATCTAGGTTTATCAAAGTGGCCTTTATATTTCTTTTTTGGGGAGAATTGTAAAGCGGCTTGTAGCTTTAAGGAAAAGCCCTCTAACACTCTGGCGATTGGATTGGAATCTATAAATGGGTCTCCTTGAAATGACGGTTAAAAAATACCTTTAAGTAAACAAAAAGTTGAGGTATACTGCACTGTAAAAAAATAATAGTCGAAATAACTCAATAAAATTGAGGAAAAGAATTGCCTTATTTTTATCAAGTAACTATTACCTACGACATCTTAAGTAGAATTTACTTATTTTGCTGAATAAATTTTTACTCAGTTAAATCGAGTTACATTAAAGTAAATAATTTAAGTATTGTAATCATTTTAGATAATTAAAAAAAAGCTATGATAGGATTACATATTGCACGATTTGGTACCCATCTAATCTAACAAGTAACATCCAATAATCATTCATTACTTCTATTTAAGATTTAATCGTATATATTTATCTACCACCATCACAAACTATTACATACGCTTCAATTCGACACATATTGAAAGGCTCCAAATTTTATATATACTTGATCGTAGCATCTTAAAAGGAAAATTGGTTGACAATTTCCTGAAATATCAAGTTTTGATTTGTTTTGAACTGGGCAGCAATTAAAAATTGTCTTGTCTTTGCTTAGCCATGTTAAATGAATTAGTAAATGTTTTAAAGTCCTTAAATGTTCATTCAATCACAAAAAAGAATTGTTTTATTTAAAAAAGAGTTTAATTTGGTCTTAATGAATATTCATAAATTATGTGAATATTTCTATTACGCACTGCATCGGTCCTTACTTTAAAAAGATAAGAATAATCAACATAAATTGTTTGAGTAATACGTATAATTTCTGATTTTGAGTTAAAATTACTAAATTAATACAAGCTGAAATTACTTAAAGTTCTTATGTATTTGATTTTAATTAAATATTCCACGTATGTTCTACTAAATTGAAAGTTTGAGTTAGCAAGACTTAAATTTAGTGCGTAAGTGGCAAAACTAATGTTTTCAAGTAAATTCTACATGGAAAAATACGTAAAAATTACCAATGAACAAATTCTTTTTTACAGTGTGTACTATGAAGAAACGCTTTGAGAGACTAGTAAAAGCTTGGAAAATCATATAAAATATAAGAAAGTTATAACTTTTTATTTTGTGATTAATTAAACTACGCAAAACTTTCTTCAAATAGCATTATCAGTACAATCATATGAAATGGGAAAAGTGCTCGCAAGGTAGACTACTGAGTTTACAACTTCATAAATGTGTACGCACTTACAGGGTCTTCTTAGAACTTTTCACTGAACTAAATTATTTCTCTTGTTTTCTGTTTTTTGAAATAATGAAACAAACATTGCGTTGACCTCTCCTTAAAAAGTCTTAATCTCTTTTCGTATGAAGATCATAGGAAGGGATAGGGTAATTTGTTCCTTTTTTTAGTTATCTAATATTTATTCTTTTATTTTTGTTGCATTTTAAAACAACAAAGAGAGCCCTTAAACAGAATTTAGTATTTCTTTTGGGCAAAATCTGGTATCGACAGTTCCTCTTGTTTTCTTGTATTGTTATTATAATCATATTTTCATTCATATAAACTATCAATTTATACGTTATCGTTTGATCGTATGTTCCTATAATTTAATCAAAAAAAGAATAGCTGGAAAACGTTGGAGGTCTAGTGGTTGATACACCTTGAACGAGAACCTTAACAACTAGTTTGTATTTGACATTGTCAGGAAACCTCATATTCGAACCAGTCATCGAGTCCGTCCAGGCAGCCGTTGATGCTCTCGTGGACGACCACGGTGTCAATAAGATCATTGCCCTCAGCGACTCCAGCTTTGAGATCGACCAAGAGATCGCGAGATCTGTGCAAGGAGTCGACATCGTCATTGGAGGTCATCCATATACCTTTCTCTACACAGGTATGTACCTTCGAGAGAAGGTCGGGTTCTAGATGTGTGAGTAGGCGAAGGCGATTTCAGTAGCCATGCATGTACACCATCTTTTGAAATGTGCGAACGTTATGATGGTGTGTCAAAATTTCGCGTAGATTTCAAAACAAATTTAGAAATGGGATATTTGATCCATGATTTCTCATAAGAAAGGTCATGAAAACAATGAAATCTTAATTTGTGATCGAGAATTTTTACCTGATTTATCCCAAAAAATGCAATCCACCAAAAATCTCTCCACTCTCCATCCAGGTGAAAATGAGTACCTGGGAATACAAGGATTACAAGAAATTTAGGACCTGCAGGGAGATCAGTATTAATAGTAATGTGGCTTTGTTTATGAAATCTATGTTCTTCAAATTTCACAGGCTGGGAAGCTTCTCCTTCCAGGACTTGGCATGTTTCCTCCTCTTTAGGGAGGCGGCAATGAAGACTTTGTGGCGGCCTGGCAGCGTCTTTTTTTTTTTTTAACCTAACCTTGCCATCCTATCGCTGTATTCGATTGGCTCATACGTCATGTGCTATTCATAAATATTCATGATACGCACACACACACACACACACACACACACACAGACACACACACAGACAGAGGATTCGATGCGATAATTTATCAAGTAATGAGATTTCATACAAAAATTACAAGTGCAAAGCTATTTTTAGTTTAAATGAATGACATTGCGAGAAAATCAGGTGGCTGACCGTAAACGAATGTCTACCCAGGTCATAAATTGTTCATTACCATTGCGGCATACTGGTTAGGTCGAGAATCTGGCCGATTTAATTTTGATCTCCAACACACCGTGCCTACGCAACTATTCATATATAATATATTCAAATATTAATATGCAGGCAGCGTGGCAAGGTTAGGTTAAAAAAAGACGCGGCCTGGCAGCCTTCCTCTGGGCCCTTGCCCTACCAAGCATTTCCCAATTTCACCTTTGGAATCTTGGAGAGATCATGTGATGTGGAGATGGTTGGTCAACTCGAACCTGAAGATATGTGCATCCGGTGAACGATTCACCAGCCTATCTATATCCGTCCTATATACAATGTCATGTACGTTGAGAGAATGTTTTGTTAGTTTCTCATTCGTTCCTCGTTCATTTTTCCCCGGTTCTTGCCATTATTCGTACCGACGTGTCTGTTACATTGACGGTCATTTTCCTGTATTGTTCATGTAATTAGAAGGTCATTTTTTGCCTTTTGTTGGCTCATCATTCCATTTATGAATCCCCCGAGCAACAACGAAGACAACTTTCACCACCGGATAATAATTATTTGCAAAGTTTCTATCCGTTGGGCGTCCGTTGAAGCTTTCCGGTAATGGGTTACATCTCCACTGAGAACTAAATATCAAATTCTATTAAACTGATCTAAAGATACTTCTATATCTTTTGTTGCTAGGTGATCCGCCTTATGATGAAGAAGCTAAAACAGGTGACTACCCATTAATCATCCACCCCTCGTATAATGACAGTCTCGATATCCCCGTCGTCAGCGCCTACCTTTTCGGGAAGTATCTTGGTTATCTCGAAGTCACATTTGATGATGAGGGTGCCGTGACGTCATATGCGGGAAATCCCATCGTACTGGACAAAGACGTAGCAAAAGGTATAATAAACATTGTGATGGTTCATCCTATGCAGTGGCGTGCGTAGCCTAGCAAAAGACTTCTAGGAAAACAGTTATCACCAAATAAGATGCTTAAAAAAGGAAAAATTCCGCGAAACTGATCAAAAGTATTGAGGGGGGAGAAGTGTAATTCTTCTCATATAAAGGGTATCCAAAATATCCTCTTATTTTTGTTTATGAAAGCAAAATACTTCCATTATGTTGGTGGATAAAAAACATGCCATTTTGACATCAATGCACTTGGGTAAAAGGATTTAAAAAATCAGATTCGTGAGGAAGAACATAAATCATACACCATAATTTATGAATATGGAACTAATGACACCACAGTCTCAAGACAGAGTTGCCAATTTGTCTCCATTATTTTTGTATTAGCTGTCTGATTTTCCTCGTACCTCGTTTAATCAGTTTCTATGATTTATCTTCTATTTGTGAAAGCACCTTATTTGGTGATAATTTTTTTCCTTCCAGGGGGCACCGCCATCATAGGGGGAGGAGAAAAATTGATGGTAGGAAAAAATGCTCTGAAAGTGCTTATAACAAAACAGAACAAAACATATTCAGGAGTTAACACTTGGTATTAGATGTGTCTTTAGTTGTCTCTTAACGGCATCTATACAATTGTTAACTGATTTCGGGAGTCTGTTCCATAACCAAGCAGCTGCTGACATAAATGCTTTATCTCCCTCATCATCGTTCAGTTAGGCACTCGTTTTGGGACATATTAATATGTTACATATTAATCAGATCCGAACATGATTTCTTAAAGCAATACAATCGGGTATTGAAATCGCCCTTAAAGGCATCATTTAACAATATTAAATCTTAGATGCACGGCCCTACGTGTTATCAGTGTCTGTGATATGGTGTAATAATTGAAGCCCTACAAAAATTGCGCTTCAGAATGATCATGAAGTGCCTCAAAAAAGTAAAACAAAACTTTTAGTGACCGATTTTTACCATACTCGTTTTCCTTAATAGACTGTAGTGTTATGAAAACCGTTAGGAAAAAGCAAAATTTGATTTCGATTTCTCATCATGAATATCTTGAAAATCAGACAGGTGATCGGGGTTCTTGACTGACGTTAAAGGTTTATAATTATCATTGCAGCATGAGATAAATCCAGGATTTTGTTTCAGAATCTGAGACAAAGTTACCCAATCCCTTTAACCTACTTTTTTTCGAAAGTCTTTGCGATTGCGTTTACTGTGAATCAATGGATTCTTTGTCGTGTTAGACCCTGAAGTGCTAGCTGAGGTCGAAGCATGGAAAGTTCTAGTCGACGCTACCTCGAATACCGTGGTTGGATCAGCCGACGTCGAGTTGGTAGGAAGCCTCAGCGTGTGCGGTGTCGGTGAATGCAGCATGGGTAGCATGCTGACGGACTCGATGAGGTTCGCTCACGGGATGGGATGGGATGTCGACATCGCCATCACATCGACCGGGAGTTTTGCTTCATCTATAGACCAAGGTAATGAGTCAACGATGGTTTCAATAACTATTCTAGTACACCTGGTATAATACATATTATATACTACTAATTCAGTTAAACACGATCCTGGGTCTGAGACCACGTGTAACGAAGAAAAACTAGACTTCGATCAGACTAACTTTCTTTGTTAAATCCGATTTGAAGCTTAAGCCCAGCGTCGGGTATAATTTTAGTAGAATACGAGCTTAAATGACTAATGAAGGGGGGATTCCGAAAAAAGAAAAAAATCATAAGATATTTAGGATACTTTATTGTCGAAAACTTTAATGTGGGATGCTTGGGACTGAGGAGAATTTAATGTTGAAGTAAGATGTATACAAGGGGCGTCAATTGATGCTGATAGCCTGAAAATAAACCGTAGATTTTTTTAATATTTTTTTTTGGGGGGGATGGGGGTTGCTTGTTTGAAAATTGTCGGCATACTTGTAGACATGATTTAGCCGACGCCCCTCCCACTTGCTGACATTTTAGGATGGAAATAAGTCGTTGGAGGTTTGTTTCCCCTGCAAGAAAGAAGATTTACCCGCAATAATGATAAATGGGGGTGGGGTCGCACCCTAATCCCTCTTGTGTCACCCTCCCTTATAACCGACTGAAACTATCAACCATTGCCCCCAACTTTATAATCAAACCATAACATTTGCCAATAAAAAAAGAGAACTTTGGTCTGTACTTTTTCATGAATCTCTGATTATATTAAATTGAATCGAATTGATTTATTGTCCATGAAAATGGAAATTCGTTGTTCAATGGTACAGGTGTGTTACAAACAACGAACAAATTTATACAGATTATAAAACATAATAACAACATAACATCAATAACATTTGCCAATGAAAATAGAAAACTTTGGTCTGTACTTTTTCATGAAACTCTGATTATATTGAATTGAATCGAATTGATTTATCGTCCATGAAAATGGAAATTCGTTGTTCAATGGTACAGGTGTGTTACAAACAACGAACAAATTTATACAGATTATAAAACATAATAACAACATAACATCAATAACATTTGTGTCGTAAAATTACACAAGGGCGGATCCAGAATGCTCCGGGAGGGGTAGGGGGTCTAAATTTTGCTAACAATCAAGCAGACGAAGGAAGATATTTAATTCTTAGGGGATCGGGCCACAATGAGAGAACAAACCAGGAAGCACGTTTTTCTTAGCAACTTTAAGTATACCAGATTGGTGTTTTGGGGGGTCGCTTGTGTGTTTGTTTGTTTGTTTTTAAGGGGGCATGATTCCTGTGCTTCCTAGATCGGCCACTGGTATTGTCTAATATTCAGAATTGAGTGAATTGTGCCTGAAGAAATGCTTGACATTTTTTAATGTTACACGAATGATAGCATAATGGCATAAGCTGCCACTTAGTATTCGTAATTTAACTACCCTTCATGCCTTCAAAGTTGCTCTAAAAACCTATCTCTTTCTAAACAGTGCTATTTAATCATGTCAATGTGGCGTAATAATTTGTGTTGTTTTAGTTTACTTTATTTTTGTTAAGAAAGTTATTTTTTGTGATAGTAAATACATGTATGTACAGCGCCATGAGCGTCAGAGCCTGGCGGATACCGGCGCTATATAAATATCCATATTATTATTATTATTATAATGGCTCCATGGCCTGAAATAGAAAATGTGCGCTTTTTTGTGTGTGTGATCTAAATTTGTCGGCATATGCATGTTGACCAAGCCATTTGTTAATAATACTGTGTCTTTCAAGTTACATTTGATCGTGGTCATACTCAAGAAAAAAACCTGACAGTGTAATAACGTTAAGAGTTTTGACAATTGATAGTGATCTTGATGAACGATAAATATTAAGACGGCTAGTATACCGTGACGACATTTGCTTGTAATTTTTATGATTGCCTGATTATTTTTTTGTATGAAGGGTTTTAAGCCAATCAGGAAAATCGGCATATCTGGTGCGGTACAAAACACATCACATTACACACCCTACCAGTCAATATTTGTATACTTTATACTACGTAATTTGTATTTCCAATTTAATTATTGATCACAGTTATAAATGAAGATAATCTGTGGTATGATCTCTGAATAGGCAACATCACCATCAGTGACCTGACACGCACCATTCCCTACGGTGACACTATCGACCTTCTTGAACTAACTGGGGAATCTATCATAGCCATTCTTGAGAAATCCGTTACTGGTTTTGAAACTTCTTCTGCATCGACTGCCTTCTTGCAGCTTTCAGGTATTACGATTGGTATAAACATGATAACTACTGCGCCCATTTTGCATTTTAAACAGAAATTTGCTTGATATTAGTAGATTTTTTTGTTTAAAGGGAGAAATTTATATCCATTTATGCCTGTGTAATAAAACAAGTGTAGTCGTCGAGCGGTTTAAAAGCACTTGACTTGAAAGTCAAAGGTCGTGGTTCGATCCCCGATACGGCACTAATGTCCTTTGGCAAGGCATTAATCTTCGTTTGCCGTACTCGACCCAGCTGAGGTAAATGGGTACCTGGCAGGAATTAATTCCTTGAAAATGCTAGAGCGCTGAAATAATAATTAATGCGCCCCGGAATAGAATTTCTAGATAGACGGCGATATAGAAATGCCTATGATTAATTATTATTATTATTAAAAGGCGTCGACTGCCTTTTTGCAGCTTTCAGGTACAAATATAAATCTGCACATTTTATCAGGCCATTCTGAATTTCGAAAAGAAATGTAGCTCAAATGACAAACAAAAAGAAAGATATATATCAAAGTATGCCTGTTGAATAAGAGGCATGATTTTGCTTGCGTTTTTACACACGCTATTCCAACCAATGGAGACACTTAGTGCGTGGAACAGTAATTATGCAAGAGTATTGCATTCGCTTTTGCCGTCACTCTCTTGTGGCTTGTAAAAGACCGCGCTTATCGGTGTCGCAGTGCTACGTCTACAACGCTTTAACGCCCGTTGAGATATGACACAGTAAACCGCCCAAAAATACCTGTCGACTTTTTTTGATTTTTTAATTAATGTGAAGCTGAATGGCAAATTTCAAAGGTCCTACTCAGCTCTTTGTTAAAAGATGCAGAAAAGTGAAGCGCAGTACATTATCGACATCATCAACAAAAAACCGCCGCGGTTTACCAAGTCATATTTAAACGAGGCTTTAGGTGATTAAAACTATGTGAGGCTTGAAATTTATTCAACAACGTTTTTCTATTTCACACGATTTCCATCTAACTATAATACATTTGATCACAATGGAGTCATTAATGAGTTTTTATTTATGCCTACATTTATTTTAGGAGCGGTGGTCGAATACGACCTAACGCACGAGAACGGTGATCGCGTCCTGAGTGTCAAACTTCCATGTGACTCATGTGATGACGGATACGAAGCTATCGACGTCGAAACCGTTTACCATGTTGCGATGAACAGTTACATATCTGGTGGTCAGGAGGGATACACCATCATTCTCGAAAGTACCATCAGTCGAGTAAGAGGTATATGAATTCTTACGAATTTAGTATATTTTTCTTGTGAAGTTGTGGAGTAGGTGTGTGTAATTGGGTTTTTACAGACGTGTATCAATCAAATATGATTATTTACGTCTGGAGACCGACCTTTAACGTCACCATCCGAAAGACGTGACTCAGTTTCGAACCAGTACGTCCTCGGCTGAATCAATTTGTAACTTCTATTGTTATATGGATTACAGGCGCACGCCACAACGCATCCCGGTAAAAAAGCCTTATGAGAAATGTAAATAGTAGCAGGAGACTTTATATGGATAACTGTATAGCACAAGGCTAATCTGCCACAAGATCTATGAATCAGCATGGACCATTCAAATATTTACCTAAGCTACTCATCATGGACCTTAATTCCACAAGCCCTGCTTTCAATCAAGGCCGTCTCATCTTTCTATTGTAACGCAATATTCTGAGAATTTGTTATATTCATGTCATATTTGTAATGTGTGTGATGAAAGAATGATAAATAAAGCTTGAACTTGAACTTATCGTTGTTTGCATTTTCATTTGAATCGACGTTTCATGAGTTCATCAGCCTGCATGTTCTCAAATCCTTGACTGTAATGTTGACTGCATGTATGCTGGCGGCGTGGGATCAGACCCCCGATATCGTCCTCGATCCGTGAATTACAATTTGCCTAAGATATTTACTAAAACGCGATCGCTAAGCGTTTCGAGAAATTTACTCAAGAGAAATGTCTAGAACCTATTGTACTAAGGATCAGTTTGAATTACCTTACACGTCATAGTAATCATGGTAACATTCCAATATTTCGATAGATGATACAAATGTCCTTTGAAATTGCCTTGCATTCAAGATCTATTTTTAATTGTTTTGTACCTCTACTGTCACCTATTACCCCTAATTGTCTCTTTGGATTCATTAGGAAGCCTGGACGTCGACGTAGCCGTGTCTTACCTCAATGATTTTTCCCCAATCATGGCAAGCACCTCGGCTCGTATCGTGATCTATGACGAGGAGAATCGACCAAATGCATCCACAATGCTCACAGCGCCATCTCTGGGGGTTTTGCTCCTAGTTTTTCTCGGAAGCATGATGGCCTTCAAGATTTAAGCCTCGTTTAGACGGTTGCTTTTTTTTGTATGATGACGTAAGAGTAATACACTTCACGTTTCTGTATGAACATCTCATATTATAAGATGATGACGTGGATCCTAATCAAATGATTGTTTGAAAGCGTACACGTGACCAGGCATTTATTTTGCCTAACGCATAATTTGGATAATGACCGGTCACTAGTAAAATCATGTTCTAAAACATCATTTCATAAAACAAATAAAACATAATCTTATAAAACAAATAATACACATAATTTTGTTCGGGCATTAGGCTATCGCCTCGGGCGTCTTAGACTGTTCCAAAGGTACCGAGTGTGGGTAATTCTTACTAGTGCCCCCAATGCTGTGTATTATTTGTATAATAATACGCCGAGATTAGTGAATACACGAAGGACCTTTGTTGCGCGCAGTAGCTATTCATTTACACGTTATACAATAATTAAAATAGCCGAGGTTCACTGCGTCATATCTGAGCGAGACTTTAGTTTCATTAGGTTGGATGGAATACAGTATTCATTTAATACTACCCTAGACGCACAAAATATTATACAGCTATAATAAACGTTGTATCCCAGGCTGACTGTTACTTTATCACACGTTTCGACTATATGGTTTAATAGTCTGAACGAGCCTTTAGTTTCAGTAGGCCAGATTGAATACAGTACTAATTGAATACTAACCTAGACGCACAAAATATTATCCAGCTATTATAAATGTTGTATCCCAGGCTGACTGTTACTTTATCACACGTTTTGACTATATGATTTAATAGTCTGAACGAGCCTTTAGTTTCATTAGGTTGGATGGAATACAGTACTCATTGAACACTAACCTAGACTTTGCACAAAATATTATCCAGTTATTATAAATGTTGTATCCCAGGCTGATGTTACTTTATCACACGTTTTGACTATATGATTTAATAGTCTGAACGAGCCTTTAGTTTCATTAGGTTGGATGGAATACAGTACTCATTAAGCACTAACCAAGACTTTGCACAAAATATTATCCAGTTATTATAAATGTTGTATCCCAGGCTGATTGTTACTTTATCACACGTTTTTACTATATGATTTAATAGTTAAAGATTGTAAATAACGACTTAGTTTCGTATTTCATCAAGTGTTAGCATTTGGGGGAATGGTATGTGCATTTGCATCATTATAATGTTAAACAAATATTGAGTACTTCAGTTTATACTTCCTATTGAATATTAATAACTATTTTATGGATTAAATTATGTAATTCTGATTATTGTGATGTAAATGTTGTTTTCGTATTATATATATATATTTTTTTTATATGTTCCACGTTGTAAGAAAGGTTTTCTGACGCGATATGATTTATAATCACAGTTACTTCCAAATACTCCCCCTTTTTTCGGGGAGGGGGAGTTGACATACAATTTGAATAACAACTAGACCTAAAGTATTTTCTTTGCCTGTTGATTCACTTGAATGATTATTTTTTCCCCCGCTTTTCGGAGGTAGTTTGGCCTTCTTTCCAGGTTTTGACCAATGAAAATCATGATATCATGATATTCACAGGATGAATGAGTCATGTATTTCGTTTAGACTACAAGACCACATATAATGTTTATTTATATTGTTTATATTTCTTTTAAAATAGTGCAAACCTAGTGTTAACGAGAATCATGAACGTTTTTGTCCCTGTTTAAAAAAAATGTATATTCAACTTCCAAGCGTTTAATAATCTATTTTTGCTGGCACATCATGGTTATTCACTAAGTAAAGATAATCTATATAATTATGTTATGCACTGTTCTTAAATATCTGAAGTAAATTAGCTGTGGCTAGGTTGAGTAATACGCTAACTAACCTATGGTAAAAGGGTTCATAGAAGTAATAGAACTGGTGAATTACAGAAAAAGTATGGGTAATGATAGGAATCGTCAAAATCCTACAGGGGTTATATACTAATAAAGCAGTTTTATGTAAAAATTAATATTAATGGTGTTTTTTGCCTCTTCTGTTGTCATTATTTGGATGTTGTTTACTTTATATTCTCCCTTTTGTTTTAAGGTCTCAACCTTCTCACGCACAAAAAACGCAAATTATTATTAATTTACCCCAATCCAAACAAGAGATTTCCATGTCTAGACTAATATCGATAGTACTTTATTCGTCAATCATCCCTGCTACAGGCTGCCCTCCTCTTTCTCTTTCTCTTTTCTTTTCTCTTCTTATCTGTCTCTCTCACTACTTTTTTTTGGTGAGTTTGTTTTGTATGTACGTGTGCGTGTGTGTGTGTGTGTGTGTTTTATCAAAGAGAGTGGGATTGATATGATTATAATAAATTTAAGTCATTACAAAATATGATTTATGAAATGGATAGGAATATTTTAATTCCTTTGTCGCAGACACGAAAGTCATTGTGCGGCTTGTCTCATTGTCGGTAAAATAAAGTAAAAGAAGAAACCCAACTTAATGATAGTGATGTTAACGATCAATATAAATCGGTCTTCTCACCAGCGTATTTGAAAGAGAGGCACGATGTGGGATTTGCACCTCCTTCTCTGACAGATTTACAACGAAGGAAAAAAGGAGTCTGCACATAATTAAGTAATCATTTGTGTTATGATTTAAGACTTACTATCCATCAGTTCCAATTTGTTATTCCTCTTTTCTTCTCAAAGGAAATATTTTGGGTTTGGGCGTGACATCGCCTCCTCTGTGACGCAAACCAGGGCCCTCAACAACTTCGTAATAACATCGTAAGAGGGGTGTTAGCAAGATGTAATGTCCCATTGACCCTATAAAAACAACTATGCCTCTCATAGCAGTCATTATATCTATATTATTGACCTTATACTTCCGTCTCTTTCAGCATAAATCTACAGAATTGCTGAGTTTGATGATGTAAAGAAACGTTTGGTATTTTATGACAAGCAGAAAATAACGAACACAACTTTAGATTTCAACCTAATATTCGAGAAAAAAATTGATGAAATTTTCATAATTGAAAGTGGTTACACGATGGTATAGGCGGAGATCAACATCCCAGGGTATTCGATAATTCGTATGGACTGAACTGGTCATTAAACAATGGTGGTACAGCACTTCTTGTTGTAAATCGAGTCTTATTTCATGATATCATTGACCTCATATTTCCGTCTCTTTCAGCACAAATCAACAAGATTGCTAAGTTTGATGATGTTAAAAGACGGTTCATATTTTATGACAACCAGAAAAAAATGAACAAAACTTTAGGTTTCCAACTTATATTCCAAAACAAAATTGATGAAGTTGCCTTAACGGAAACGTGGTTACACGATCATATAAATAAATCGGGGATCAACATTAGGGTATTTGATAATTCGTATGGACTGAACTGGTCATGAAACAACTTTAGGCTTCAACCTGTCAATGTTCCATTGGTGAAGAAGAATTGGACTAAATAATTGATGAAAAAGATTCTCGTTCTACTGAGAAAGTCATCAATGTAGCTGCATGATAACAGTCCGTGATAACACTGCGATATAGATTGCAGAGACATTTTTAAAAGGTGAGTGCTTTCGGTTTTTACATTGTAAATGACCTACAGCACCATTCACTTCTGCTAGCATTCATCCCGCTTTTAGTCATACTAGTCCAGGACCAGGACCAGGCCCAAGTAATGCAGCTCTCGTGCCGGTGAAATTGCACACGTTTAAATGATTATGAGACTGCATCTTGTTTTGTATCGAATATATAGGTCATTATAATATAACAGATATTGACTTTTTCCTTGAGGAAAAATATCATATTTCATTTCTCTGGGAGAGTTATATTTTGTCTCGGAATATAATGTCCCTCGACAAAAATATAACGCCCTCGAGGTTCTCAAATGTTATATTTAAGTCAATATCGGTATAAAGTCCACTCCAAAAATAATTTGCTTTCAATAGATGCAGAAAAACAAAAGAAACAGAGCAAAAAATATTTTGTTAAAGTATGAAAAACTATGGAACTTACAAAATCACTACACAAATTCCCAATTTGTTTATCAGTTTGTGACATCATCCCATAAATTTCCGTTTCTATCCCCCAAAACTTGATTACCCTATGGCTTTACTTGAAGTTTTACAATTTCTTTTTTAGAACTTTGAAGAATTGATACTATTTTCTGAATATTGTATACTCATAATCATTAATTTTTATATGAATAGTTTATCAAAATTAACACTTTTCACGATTTAACTGAAAAAATATATATGTACATCCACACAAAAACAAATTACTATTAATGTTACTTAGATGCTTATGTGAAGAAATTGGATTCTTAGGGGGAAAATAGGAAATTTATATTATCAATTCGGTTATAATCGAACAATGTGAAGTACCTTATGTATGCTGATGAGACTGTACTGCTGGTTAGTGCAAAGAAAAATCACATGAATAACATAATGTAAAGTGGTTTCTTCAAAATAAGCTGACACTAAATTTAAAGAAGACAAAGTTTATGTGGTCAGGCCCTAGTCAAAAGTTGACAACATTTTATTATCAATATTTTTATCTCTATTATCATCACATTGAAATATTTAATATCACATTTAAATATCTTTGCGTAATGCTTAATTTTTTGTCTCTCATTTCCTCAAGCAACGTTTATATTTCTATAATTTCAATACATATTTACATTAGTTACTCAATGATTGAAAGAAAAAAAGTATTGGCTAAAAATTAAAGTACACTGTTTATTCAACCATTCTTCCAGCTTAGTAATTTTTTCTTTGCTTATACATTCGTACCGTAAAAAGAATCTCATCAACGACTTGAATAAACAAAAAAAGGCATGCATGTTGGTAAATAACAAAACCATTGACAATCTTGTTAACGTAACATTCATGAATTGCATATTGCGCATAATGATAGTATTTCTTGTTTTTATGTCCTTACCTACAACTTAAATGTTTTGGTTTATTTGTGAACTATCAAATTACATAATATTTTCCAAAACATGATCACATCCTTGCAATGCAGGTGAAACGTTGAATCAACTTTTCCACAAGTTTTACATAAATTATCATTCACAATTTGCCATTTATATAAATTTCCTTCAAAGGAAAAATAATCCTGTGAATCATTTCACATCCTTGCAATACGTGTTGCAAACATTATTATCCACGATAAGCTATTTATATGAATTTTCTTTTGAGACAATCATCCTGTGAATCATCTTGAAATTGAATTGTTTAACTTTATTATTATAAATTAGCCTTAATTCAAATGAAACTTCATCCTTCCAAAGAAATTCATTATCTAAATCTAGAAAGGAATTCCAAAAATAACTGACAATTGGTTCTTTTGACTTCTTCCGTATTAACAAATGACAGTAATATTTCACTTTCATGACAAAAAACTACTTTTTTGCATGTTACTATTTCTAAAAGATTCGAAATGTCACATTCATCTTCAAAATCATTGACATAACTTAATCTATCTAACCAACACTGCGGAAATGCTTCGTTTAATTTTTTATATTTAAAATCAAATAAGAGCTGTTGTGCGTTTACTTTTTCATTAATAAATATAGAGTCATTCCAGATACCATTTGTAATAAATATGATTTTTCAATAAACCGGCATCTTGCCATTCTCGATAAAAACAAATTTTGTTTTTAAGGTTATGTTACTATGTTCCAAATAATTTATTTTGGAATATGTCTTACTGTAAAAATATTAATGAATCTTAGTTCTGACCAAGTCAAAATATATCTACACAAAATTCTGGCAAATAATGTTTAGTGCATAATAAATTCGTATCTTTTATATTACAATTGAACTGTTAACAAAGTGGCAAACCCCCAATTTTATATGACCAGTATCTAAACATATTTTTCCAATTTGAACCATTAACATTAAAGAAACGAAATATCCATGCCAAACGAAGTAAAGATATTTTACTAGTAACATCAATGATATTCAATCCACCATTCTCAATATCAAATATTATTAATCACGTTTAATATTTTTTTGAATTCCATAAGAAAAAAAACAATAGTTTATTCAATATCTGTAAAAACATGCTTTTTTGGGGTACTAGTACTAACAGTAGCGGTATGCACAATTTGTGACGCATATACATATACAAAACAATCATTTAACCATAAAACGTAAGATCTCTCATTTTCCACATATTCTATACATTTTCGAATTTTATCTATTTTTACATTCAAGTTTAAATCTCAAAACAATTTCTTATTTTCGTCTACATATACTCCTAAATATAATATTGAACAGGTTGATCCGGATAAATAATTTCATTATCATAACAAAATGTATTTACAATGTTAATTTTCATTGCTTCTGTCTTATTTCAATTTTCTTTCGGAACTGCATGGTCCCCAAAATCGTAAATTTTATTCATAATAAATTGCACATCATTAACAGAATTCACAAATAATGTTGTGTCGTCTGCATATTGGGAAATGTTTAAACTATCGCATATATAAACGTTGTATCATTCGCTTAATCTGATCTGCGTGCATGGAACAAATAATAATTTTTGCAAGTGTTCGAAAAAAGTGCGTTTTTCATTCCAGCATTGAGGTGCCCGGGAGGCACTTGGGTAACGTTTCAAAAAGTATAATATCAAAAAATAATATTCAATTTGTCTGTACTTTTGTCGGAACAAACATACAAATCCAGCACAATGCCGTCTCTTTTTGCATTGGAGGAGAGCAAAATAGCGGGTTTCAATCACACTTCGGCCGCTCTCGCAAGCTCTCACTCGTTCCATTGTGGTCAGGCGGCCTTGGGGTGACCGGCTAATGAATAATCTAATCGTGAGCTTTCGTCCGGTAGCAAAAAGGCAAAAATGGCGGCGTGTGCACTCTAGCGTATCTCCCGGCACGTTCAACGGCCACACGTTGATCTGTGCATTGTAAATTTGGACGAACGTTCTAGGTATTTTACAGTTCTGTGCCCGTGACCCTAGCACTCAACGCTGTGTGTTGTGGTCAACTTCTTTTATGAGACAAATCCAAGCAAACGTTTCCATATGTACCCAAATTAACACTGAATATATCAATCCCTTTAATGTTATTTTATCTTATTTAAATGCTAATATTTCCATTACAGATGTTAAAAAGTAATGCCGATAATGGGCAACCGCATGCATTTTGTATTGATGGTCTCTTTGATAAGGGGCGGGGTAACGGTAAAAGTATTCAAGGAATTTTTCCTTCTGATACCCATTAAAACCACCTGGGTCGCGTGTGGCAAATTCAAATATACTCTGTGTGTGTTCGTAGTGTTAGTTGCGCGGTGCCCTTTGCTGAGGTAGGACTGTGTCAACGACTGGCGTTGACTTTGATGCACCATGTGAGAGATCGATCGTAGGCCTACAGATTGAAAAAGAACAGTGCAAACATTTCGTTGAATTACTGGCACATGTATTAATTGCCTTATTTGGGCTCGTTTGGATATCGAAATGACGTCTTGTGTACAAATGGTATCAACCTGTGCCACTCCTATTTGTTCGGCAAATTGATCTATATCTATATTGATCTGACATTATCCAAGTGATAATCGGCGTATACAGGGCGTATCATAATAAAGGATATTGAAGTTTAATGACGATTTATATGAAAACTACTGATTTCATAATCAAGCATTTTGTGTCTGTTGTAAAGGACAGAATGTCCTCTTTTTAATGACACCCCGATCATACTACTACTGTCACAGTTGACTGAATAACAAAGCATTGCTGTCCACCATGTGAAAGGTGCACTGTGCCAAGTTTGATAACATTTCCTTCTTAGACACATAATCCACTCATTGTTCAGCATTTCAATATGTCTGGGCTGACACAAGCACTAATCTTTAGAATTTATCTGTGAATGCTAACTTGTCACAGTGCACCTTTCACATGGTGGACAGCAATGCTTTGTTATTCAGTCAACTGTGACAGTAGTAGTATGATCGGGGTGTCATTAAAAAGAGGACATTCTGTCCTTTACAACAGACACAAAATGCTTGATTATGAAATCAGTAGTTTTCATATAAATCGTCATTAAACTTCAATATCCTTTATTATGATACGCCCTGTATAGCGACTTTGGCGTAGAGGTACAAAGGGAGGAGGAAGACGGGAAATTAAAAGAAGATGCTACGACCCCCTCTCTCATCCTTCGCCTAAACTATAATCTTGTTAGTTTACATTTCACCCGTTTTCAATTCTCCATGACATCGGTGCTCCTCCATTACTAATAGTTTTATCGTCGGCACCTCACAATCCGTAGAAGAGTCTTGCGGAACACTGGTTGCGCCATAGCATAGGTCACGGGATTGAGAAGGCTATTGGTAAATGTCATCCAACGACCAACGACAGCAAGTGTTGTCTTATTTGATGTTATGATTGCTATGCAACCTGGCAGCGAAGTTATGAAAAACACCCCAATGATGAAGGTTAGAGTACGCAAGGCTTTGTGATTATCCGCTGAAGACAGGTGCCGAGGGTTCCTCTGAATCCCATCGGGTGTTGCAGATTGTGTTGTATTGTGCATCGGAGTAACTTGATGTTGAATATGTTGCATGCTTTGCTCCGGTGTTGTAGATGTACGACCAAGCTGTCCAACGTCTCCAACTATATCAACTGTGATATGATCCGACTGGATTGAGGTTGACGGTTTTGTAGCATTCTCTTGAAGAACTATAATGACGTTAGCCTTCTCCTCTTGAATCACACTGATGTTAATATTGGTCTGAGAAGTATTGCCATCTAGACTTTCTACGAAACCATCATTGGTTCGTTCATGGTGTACTGAACTCGTGGCGTAAATTTTAGATCCAGTCTTTTCTTCTGATGCATATCGTTTTGATAGACTTTTGCTACCAGACGTTTTTACTCGGTGATAAATCTTTATACAAAGAAGAACGATTATAGCGAAAGGAATGACGAACCTACAAATCGTAACCACAGTTCTGACGTGTATGTTCTTTGAGTAATTTGACTTGAATATGTCTTCGCCGGGATTCACATCAAGTGGATGCACGAAATTCCAAATAGTCGCGATGGGAAACCAAAAACATACCGCTACTATCCAGGTGATGACATTCACAATGTGGGCAATCTTTTTCTTCTTTCGTTTAAAGTGCTGGAGAGGGTAGTGTGTTGCCACGTAACGGTCCAAACTTATGGCAATGATACCGAGAATGGATACAGTTACAACTGTATTCTGAATACCTATAAACACATTTAGAAGGATTTGTCCGAATATCCACTCATCATAGAGATAGACAATACTGCGAATCGCCATGATGAACCCCACCAGAAGATCGGAGATGGTGATGTTGAGGATGTACTGGTTCGGGTACGTCCGCAACTTTTTCTCGATGTTGAATGCTATTAGAATCAGGACGTTTAGCACCGCTGTGGTGACAGACGAGAACATGAGGAGGCTAAAAATAGCTATGGAACTATCAGTAGGATCACCTGTCGATAAAATTGATTCTGTAAAATTCATCGAGCCAGTTGTACAAACGGCAAAAGAACAATAGTCCCCAGTGGCCATTTTTTAGGAGTTTCTCAAAACTCAAATGTAAAATAAGCAACCAATGAACAATTCAGAATTGGTAATTCGAAGGGATGTACTTGTTTTCTTTTCCAGCATTTGATGAGGGCTGCAATTCAAGTTCGAATCCAAATTCAGTCAACTACGGTTAATTTGCGCTGATATCCACAACCTTTCCCAAAGATATATCGTTTTTACGGATCGCCATGATGAACCCTACTATAATATCAGAGATGGTGATGTTGAGGATGTACTGTTGGAATAGGTGCGCAATTTCCTTTCGATGTGGAATGTCCTCAGAATCAAGTCGGTCATTGATACTGTCATAGCTGATAGTGAAAAGAGTAGGCTAAAAACAACAACTGAGCTCTCAGTAGAGTCCAATATCAGATTGACCGGCTCCAAGCTGAATACAAGCGTTGAGTATTTCCATGACTTCTTCTTCTTCCACAGGTCACTGAGTAGGGGTAGAAAGGAAGAAAATCCATTTTAAATTACGTTAAACGCGTTGAATAAGCTTAACATATTTTTGCTGTATCTTATGGGTCCGTCCGTGTTGTTAACTATCATTAATATCACCATAAATATTTGATTTTCCCTAAGAAAGGTCTACTTTTGAAGAAAAAAACCCATAGAAAGCAAAATGTTTAATATGACCAAAATAAGCGTTCCGTCTGAGCTCTGAATAAGCGTTCCGTGAAACATTGTATTACCACTAATTGGAGGACATTTGACGTAACACTAAAGTGTTGATGAAGCTGGTATTTCTATGTATTTAAAATTCTAGCATTAAAATAATCGCTTACAGAGCCACAACATCAGCACCTTTAGTAAACATCAAAACTTGATATGACTATAAACTCAATATCAAAATGGCAAAAAAGATTATCACCTCGATCCGGCAAAGTGGTGTTCCCTTTGGAATGACGGATTTAGATGTATATAATCAGAAATGACGAAGTGAAGATCTACTTATATACTAAAGCAACACGATCTACCGCTGCATGTCATTTGTATTGATGGTCGAATTCATTTCATTCTTAGATCGTGATAACGCGTGGTTCGTAATAAAAGAGTCGTGCTCTTGCTTAGCAAATATTTAGAGGAAAATTGAAGCTTTCTTTAAAATGATAGGTGGAAGTTAATATCTACTTCTAGATAAATGAAATATATAGCAGTCCTTTCTTAAAGAACGTGTATAGTCATAACAAAAACATTATAAAGGTCGTATTAACACGAACTGTCAGCCATTTCCTCCTGGTTTCATTAGAAGTATCTAGATTTCTATTCATAGGAGTATCAATCGTTATTATGACCATACCTTGATAAATAATCTCGCAGCTCTGATTAGGTGCGGGGTAAAATCAATCGAGGCAGCTGGGATTCAAACATAGGGTCATGAACCTTTGGCCCGAATTAATTCATCTTCTTTACCCTCCCTCCCCTGTCTCTCCTTCTCTCTCTCTCTCTCTCTCTCTCTCGGTATATATATATATATATATATTGTACTCGATCTGCGGATCGAGACCCGCCGCGGCACTAATGTCCTTTGGCAAGACATTTATCTACATTTGCCACACTCAACCCAGGTGATGTAAATGGGTACCTGGTAGGAATTAATTCTTTGAAATGCTAGAGCGCCGCAATGGCAGCACAACTAAAGCCGGGGTAATAATCTCCAAGTTTGGAAGCGTTTAGTGATTCTAATAAGCGCTATATAAAAACTGAGTATTATTATTATTATTATTATGAATATTCATTATTTAGCCAACTCCTCTTTCTACCGCACAAATGTTCCCTTTCATCATTCCACCTTCCATCTTTACCCCCCCCCCCCCTTTGGTTCTCTCAGTTTCCCTTATTTCTCTACATCATCTACATCTACATTCTATGTCCCCTAGCCCCCTTTACATTTACGATAAAAAATTCTTTAAATGGATTTGATCACTTTGCCTTAGATTCTTAAAAAAATCCTGGATTTAGCTCGTGCTGCAATCATTACTATACAACTTTAAGTCATACATGTGTCCCATGACTTTTACAAGCCAATCGCCTGTCTGATTATCAAGATATCTATAATTGGAATTGGAAATTTTAGAATGCGCTTTCCTAACGGTTTTTATAACACTACAGTCTATTGGGTAAATGAGTATGGTAAAACCGGTCACTCAAAGATTTTTACTTTTTGAAGGCACTTCATGATCATTATGAAGCACAATTTTTGGGGGCTTCAATATTACACCAAATCACACCACATCACAGACACTGATAACACATATGGCCATGCATCTCAGATCTAACATTGTAAAATGATGCCTTAAGGCCAAGTTACAAAAATGATGCGTTTCTCGTCCCCGTCGGCATCGATTTTTGTTGCCGCTTTAATATTTTTGTTATTCGTTATTTACTTTTGTTTTTTTAGAAATCTAGTTATACTTGAAGTCAGCGTTACATCAGGGCATTCTACAAACTTTGCAATTGTCAGGTATAGAAAACAGTGCTTGTTAAATGTAAGTGTGCTTAAAATGTTGCAGATATAGCAGTAAGAAGTTTTTACACCTTGTATAGAAAAGAAGAGATATGTGGGCTTATATTATAAATGTTTTGGTGCTATCTTAATTTTTTAAAGGGGGAAACAAGGGGAAAACATCCTAAATCCCCCTTAACAAGAGAACAGTTCGATGAACAGTAAATCGAAAAACCAACAGATGAGTTTCAAACTTGCTTATGAGGAAAGTATATTTAAATGAACTCAGGTTTGCTTGATACATATACTACACACTATAAACAAGTTGTCTCCAATTTTTTAGTACCAAACATTTTTGGGGTGTATGTTGAAGGCTTTATTAAAACCCTGTAAACACCCATTATAGGGGAGAACTGTCTTACACTTTGAATTCTCAGCACTAACATGGTGAATTTCCAACTATGTCCAAAATCACTTATTGGTGGGGTTGACCAGTGCACAGCTACGGCTTTAAAACTACGACAATGTTTAACTTTTCTCACGTTAGTATTTAAAAGAGTGTAATACTAAAACTTGTAAAACCGTTGCTTTTGTCTCAGTGTTGTACCCCAAACCAAGCTTAGCGCTCTCTTTAGAGCGGGCGTCAAAAGGGTGTCGAAGGTGAAGTAGCTATGATACTGCAGTTGAATGCTGAGGTCCCATAGTCATTGACAAATAATCTTGCACTGTAGATATATTTAATATCTGTCGGTAGTTTGAACGTTGCATATCGATTAAAAGAACAATCCTGTACTGATGTGGCACTGTGTTTTTTATTTTTATTACATAGTCATTTAGCACAGGCAAGCACTAACTTTTTGCACTGGTCATAATTCAACCGTTAGTCACTGCATGTATTTAGTGCTTGTATGTGGTCTGTGAAAGAGATAGAAAATCATTCCATTTTTGATTTTCGTTTCTGGTTTGACAAACTGAAGACAGACTTGTGTGATAAAATATCATTCACTTACATTGATACACTGTCGCTCATAAAGGTGGAATATTTTTTTTTAATTCCAATTCATGGAATTATTTTAAAAATAATTTAAAAATAATAGATCTAGATAATAGTATACATTCTCAGATTTTATTGAATAATAATTTGACAATGTGTGTTTTGCGTGACTGCTAAAGCATGTGTATGCTACTATGCTTATCAACTAGGGGAGCTATGCCTTTAAGTCATAAATGTCAGTAATGAGGATTAATGCCCCACAAAAGGGCACTAATATAGCACATCGACACAGTTTTGATCCTGGGGCCTCACAGTTACGAGGCCATTGCTTTGTCACTGAACCATGACTGTACGCAGCGGGGTTAGGGTAGGGGGCAGTTTCCATAAATTAAAAAATAAAACAGAAAATGCAATAAATTTTCAATAATTTAATGCATTTAACCCCGGTGCCTAACATTAAAAAAATTCCGTGTGCCCATGCCTTGAGCCATAATGCATGGCAGTCCAGAAATCGAATTTCTGTCAATGTGTTGGGAAGGACATTCAAATATTTTGGGCCAGTGAAAGTAAAGATTCTGCTGGAAAATATCGTTCTTGTTTTTGGTAGGTGATCAAAGGTTGCACATCTCGTGGAATAACTATGGAATTCAGTATTTCTGTTAAACATATTCGAGAGAACTTGAGGAAATTCATTTTTCTGAAGTCTGTATATAAATATGCCAAGGTATTAAAAAAAAGTGCCGTGAATCCCTTAAAACCTTACTGGCGTGAAAGATGTCATTGCCATTAGGCGGTTAAATTTGTATGACATATGATTCGCATTGCTTTTTTGTAATAGTAAAGCTCTATCGAGTTGACTATTTCCACACGTGCTCCCAAACAGTTATTCCATAACGCAAGTAAGG
This sequence comes from Strongylocentrotus purpuratus, assembly GCF_000002235.5. Taxonomy (NCBI): domain Eukaryota; kingdom Metazoa; phylum Echinodermata; class Echinoidea; order Camarodonta; family Strongylocentrotidae; genus Strongylocentrotus; species Strongylocentrotus purpuratus. The sequence goes on from NW_022145614.1 coordinate 26,517,989, forward strand.
GAGTACTTAAGTTGAGTACAAATTAAGCAGTGTACGAGATAGAAAATACAATTTTACCTTGTTCAAAATACCAATATTTCGAGAGATTATTTTACAAACATTATCAACATGCAGTTTTCATGAAAGTTTATTATCTACTGTTATTCCCAGGAACTCCGTAGGAGATACTTTCTGTATGATAGTATAATCAAGTACCATATTTCCTGGTATGTCATCGATACTATTAGTAAAGAGCAAAAAATAGTTTTTTTGTAAATTTAACGAAAATGTATTGGCCTTGATACAGTTAGCAACTACTCCTAATTGAGAGTTTAAAATGTAAGAGTCGTCAGCAAGCGAAATGAAGAACAGGGTTATCGGGGACATGTACAAACCATTGATATATGCAACATAAAGTAACGCACCTAAAATAAAACCTTGAGGCACGCCACATTGAATTGCCTTTATAGAAGAATGTGCATCGTCTATGAATGCGTATTGCTTTCTATATTGCTGAAGTAGTTCTTGAACCACTCCAAGGCAACTCCTCTGATTCCGTAGCTAGAAAGTTCTTCAATATGTATTTCGTGATTATCGTGTCAAATGCCTTCGAAAAATCCAAGAATAGAGAGCCACCTTATTTACTAGAGTCAAAAGGCTACATGTTGTACTGCGCTTTTCACGGAAGCTAAACTGTGCCTGATATAAAATATTATTAGTACATAAGAATTCCACAGCTCGAACGTATACAGTTTTTTCAAAAGCTTTAGATAAAGATGTCAGCAAGAAAAAAGGTCCGAAGTTCTTAACTCTAGTGTATGTATATTCATCAAAACAACGAATGATGTGTATATTTCGATGCAATTATCTTGTTTCGTTAACACTAATAACATCTTGAAAATATGGTGTCTTGCTCTTTCAACATAGATCCAACTTGAGGATGCGCGTTGGGTCAGACGGTAGAAAATGATGAACAACAAAAGCTCGAAAATACGTTGCGAGGTAAATGCCGAGGTTACCTTTGCAGATGTAGGATTGAGTCAGCGACTGGCGTTGTCTTTGATCAGAGTGACATCGTCGGCCCACAGAAAAACAAGTAGAAAATGAACAGGTAGCTATGGAAATGACACCACATGTGAAATGAGAATCGACCAGGCCTATCCCTATTTGTTCAGTAGACTGATCTGTACATTATGTAAGTGGTCATCGGCGTAGCCACTTTGGCGCGTTAAAAACAAAAGGGGGGAAGGAAGGGAACGTGAAAGAAAGCGCTACGACCCCCTCTCCTACCCTCTGCCTAATCAATGATCTTGTTAGTTTGCATTTCACCCATTTCACCCTTTGCTCCATGACATCAGTGACCCTCAATGGCTGGATCCCTGCTATATACGCCATTGCTAAAGGTGTCATCGTCGGCACCTCACAATCCGTAGAAGAGTCTTGCGGAACACTGGTTGCGCCATAGCATAGGTCACGGGGTTCAGAAGGCTGTTGATAAATATCGTCCAACGACCTATGGCAGAAAAGTCTGTTCTATCGGAGTTCATGATTGATATGCAACTTGGCAGCGAAGTTATAAAAAACACCACAATGATGAAGGTCAGAGTACGCAAGGCTTTGTGATTATCCGCTGAAGACAGGTGCCGAGGAATCCTCTGATTCCCATCGGGTGTTGCTGAGTGTGTTGTATTGCGCCTCGGTGTAACTTGGTGATTAAAAGGTCGCAGGTTTTGCTCCCGCGGCATAGATGTTCGACCAAGCTGTCCAACGTCTTCAGCTATGTCAAGTGTGATATGATCCGACTGGATTGAGGTTGATGGTTTGGTAGCATTCTCGTGATGAACTTCAACAACTCTGTTGTCAACATTGGTTGTTTCTCCGAAATTCTCATTGGTTTGTCTATGTTGTACTGTACTCGTGGCGTCAATTTTACCTCCATTTTTGTCTTCTGATGCATATCTTCTGGATAGATTTCTGCTTCCAGACGTTTTTACTCGATGATAAATCTTGCCATAAAGAAGAACGATTAAAGCAAAAGGAATGACAAACCTACAGATCGTAACCACAGTGCTGGCGTTGAAGTCCATTAAATAATTTGACAGGAAAATTTCTTCTTCGGCATTCACATCAAGTGGTTGAACAAAGTCCCAAATAGTCGCGATAGGAAACCAAAAGCATGCCGCTACTATCCATGTAATGACATTGACAATGTGGGCAATCTTTTTCTTCTTTCGTTTAAAGTGCTGGAGAGGGTAGTGAGTTGCCACGTAACGGTCTAAAGTTATGCCAATGATACCGAGAATGGATACAGTTACGACAGTATTCTGAATACCAACAAACACATGTAGGAGGGCTTGTCCGAATATCCACTTATCATAGAGATAGACAATACTGCGGATCGCCATGATGAACCCCACCAGAAGGTCGGAGATGGTGATGTTGAGGATGTACTGGTTCGGGTACGTCCGCAACTTTTTCTCGATGTGGAAGGCTATTAGAATCAGGACGTTTAGCACCGCTGTGGTGACAGACAAGAACATGAGGAGGCTAAAAATAGCTATGGAACTGTCAGTAGGACCACCTGTCGATGGAATAGATTCTGTCACATTCATCGAGTCAAATGTACAAACGGCAAAAGAACATAAGTCCTCAGTGGCCATTTCCATAAAGGTTCTCAAAACTCAACTGTAAAATTAGCAGCTTAACACCTTTTCCGTATTGGTAATGCAGTAAAACGCACTTTTTATTTTTTCCAGCATTTAAATTTGGACTACATTTCAGGCTCTAATCCAAATTCAGTCAAATACGGTAAATTCGCGCTGATATCAATGAGAGACTGATGTGTGACTATAAAATCAATAAGGAAAACTAGATTTTTAGCGCTTTAATCTATTATTATCCAGTTCCTTTTTTCGGTAGCGTGAGTTTTTTAAACACTTCGAGAATAGTTTCTTAATAATTTCGCATTTCCAATGTCGGCAAACCACGTGATGCAATCATTGAATCTGCAATGACGTGTTGATGAATCTCTTTGACGTGCTCAAATACTAATTTCGACAATCCCAATAAAATGCAATACGTGCTCACATCGAACGACTCTCGATATCATCAATCAGATAAAATATTGCTCTCCCGAAATTTCATAAACAGACAATGACGCTGTTTTATTGGTCCCTCGTATTTACAGAGCCCCGCACAGTGGTCGCGCGTAATTGCATACAAAGCTGGTACTGATGCGGTTTTTATTGAAGGGTTGTGTTACTATTCAAAGAGAGGCAAAAAGCACGTTTGCTGTCGATCCTAATTACAATGATAATAGACTTGGTGTGCTCGAGACCATTATAGTTATTGATGAAAAGTCTTTAACCAAAAAGTATCATTCACATTAATATGGACATCTTTATATTTCATCAATCCATACACATTCAAGCTCATCTAAAAAAAAAATCAATTTCTCATCAAGTTTACACATGAATACAAAATAACATAATCATGTTGGGAATAAAGCAATTTATTTTCAACTTGCACCAGAAAAATCACCTATTAAAGGACATATGCTTAACGAAACGAGGCGAGAATACATATGGACGAAAGTGAGTAAATAATCTTATGAAAAACATAAATGATATCCACTGCAGATGCGAGAAGACGACAACATTACGATTGGGGTACCGCAAGGCTCAATATTAGGACCACTGTTGTTTGTTGTATACACAAAGAATGTACGTTCTGCTTTCACATGACTGTGTACAAGGTTAATTATGCGATATATACTGATGATACTGTACTTCTGTTTAGAGCAAAAATGAATTACAAAATGATGTGCAACGCGGACTACAATTGGCAGAAAAGTGGTTTCTTTAAAATAAGCTTAGTCAGCGTCAGACACTAAGTTTAAAGAAGACAACGTTTGTATGTTGTAAGGAACTCGTCAAAGACTTACAGCATTTCCTTATCCAGATTATGTACCTCTATGATCATCTCATTGACACATTTAACATCATATTCAAACATCTTGGCGTAATTCTTGATGAACAATTGTTCTGGAAGATCACATTGAATTGACTATATAGCTTAAAGCTTATCTGCCATAGTTTACAGGAGGGATTAGAGCGCCCTGCAAGGTCACTGGACAGGTGGTTATCTCATCAACTCAGCTCTCAGTTAACATAAGAAAAAGAGGATCATGGGGGACCAATGGTCACCGATTAGGCATTGTTTGTTGTAAGAGGGCGCAAGTAGCTACGAGTAGTGCAGTGGGCCTTTAATAGGTCTAACAACGAATTGGGTTCTCGAGGCAATTTGCATAAGCCTATATTACCAAATGGGTTTTCTAAAATGCGATGTGTTTACACTCTCTTAGACTTTAGCGATGTTGCCTGGTCAAATTTCTCTTCAAGAATACTAATTATGCTATCAAAATTACATAATAAAATGGCAACAGTGATACTGGATGCAGAACATATTTAATGTCCTAATTTGGCGAGAACTGCCTTTGCGATGGAATAAAAAAAAAAAAGGATCCAATGTCTAAGTTATCTCGCACCCGATTATTTGGAATATTTGTTTTGCACTAGGCCTATTCGTTCTTTTGACACATGATTCCGTATCAATGGTTTGAAATAAGATTGTTAATGCTGCAACGTCGTATTTGTTAATACATAGGATATGAAGGGTGAAACAGTCTAAGTGTGAATTAAAGAAATAGTCGCTCGTGGACGAGTGGATACGTCGCCGGACTGTCGATCACAAGGTCCGTGGTTCAAATCCCGCCACGGCACTAATTTCCTTTGGCAAGACATTGATCTACATTTGACACTCTCCATCCAGGTGAAGTAAATGGGGACTGGTAGGAAGGAATTCCTTGAATGCTGTGAGCACCGAAATCAGTAGCCTAGCAAAACCGGGGGTAATATTGGAGCGCTTTGAGCACCTTGCAGGGTGGATATATGCGGATTGTGCGCTATATAAATATCCAATATTATTATTATTACATGCCTCTAAACTGTCATTGAATAATTAAATTTAATAGCTGATATACATGTACAAATGACAACGTTGAGAAATGATCAAATGCTGCTACTCTTGGTAGTATGGTTAGGTTATGGTTGTGTTTGCTGTATTTGTTCGTTGATTATTATATTTTGGTTTCTTTTTATTTGTTTTTGTAAATTTCAAGTCTTTAAATTCGCCTTCATTATTGATAGAATATTCTTATATTTGTCATAAATTGTTATTTGGTACTTGTGAATCAAACTTAGTAACAAATTTTTGTATAATTTCAATCATTAATCAAATTGTTGTCTATACTTACTGACAATGAAATAAAACTATAAATAAATGAATAGAAATATATGAAGAATACAACGTTGATACAACGTTCATTTTTTTTAAATAGCAAGCAATGAACATGGGATGGTCGATAAAATAAGGGGTCTTAACATTGAGCTGATTTATTTTTGATCTACTGCTACTTTTGATCATAAAAAGTCAGGTGTTAGTGTCAACGACTCGACTACAACACTTCTACAGAAAACATGTTCAGTCTTTCCGCAAGTGCCAAAGTGTATTTCAGTTTACTTTAACGGCATCTCACAATCCGCCAGATGGTCTGACGGACAAGTGGTTGCGCAATGGCATATGTGATGGGATTGATAAGACTGTTGGAGTATGACGCCCAGCGAACAAATTCTGTAACGCCGGCAGGCATCTTACCCTTGACGTCGAGGGCGATAATGGCTACGCTACTTGGCAACCAAGTCAATAAGAACGCTACTGTGATCAAAGTCAGAGTTCGCATCACTTTGTTGTTATTGGATGAGGATAGGTTACTAGGTTTCATACCACTGTCCTTGGCTGTTGGTTGCCCTGCGAGCCTGCGAGTTGATATTTCTTGGGATGGATCCGATTGACTCTTTAGCTGTCGGGACAAGGTTTCCGAATGTTCTCTTCTGAGGTCATCTTTTGAAGGTCTACAAGAGGCAGAGCAGATGCTCTTCGGTTGGTTTGATGGTGAGTCCTTAGTATCTGTTTCTTGTTGTACATCGATAATTCCTTGCTGATTATGAACGTTGACAACAGTATCATCGTTTTGAACACCACTGGCGTTGATATCAATTCGGGTACCGTCATCATTGTCAAGACTTTGATCGTGAGGGTCTGTCAAGGAAATGTCATTCGTTGTTTCACTCTGAAACTGAGAGCTGGTGTCACCTTCGGCTTTGTTCATTGTTTTGAGGTTGAACCTCTTCCACAAACTTCGGCTACCAGAGGCTTTCACTGTAAAGTATATCTTTATATGAATAATGGTAATAATGATAATGGGAACAGCAAAATTGGCGATTGTAACCGCAATACTGGTATAGACATTTCGGCCGTAATTTACCCAAAAGAAGCCTTTATTTTGTGCTGCATGAAATGGTTCCACCAGGTTCCAGATCGTGTTGATAGGAATCCAGAAGGACAAAGCCACCACCCAAGTGAGACCATTGACAAGATGCGCAATTCTTTTCTTCTTCCGTTGAAAATGCAGGATCGGGTAGGAGGTTGCCACGTAACGGTCCGAAGCAATCGCGATGATACCAAGGACGGACACACCAAGCACTGAGTTTTGATTACCAAGAAAGAAATGGCCGAGGATGTCCCAAAAAATCCATTTTCCGAATAAACTGACGGTTCTACGGATCGCCATTATGATCCCTACTAGAAGATCAGAGATGGTGATGTAGAGGATGTACTGGTTGGAATAGGTGCGCAATTTTATTTCGATGTGGAATGTCCTCAGAATCAAGGCGTTCATTGGCACCGTCATAGCTGATATTGAAAAGAGTAGACTGAAAACAACAACTGAGGTCACAGTAGAGTACAATGTCAGATTGGCTGGCTCTGAGCTTATAACAAGCGTTGAATTTTCCATGACTCCACAGTTTACTGGTTAGAAGCAGAAAGGAAGAAAATCAATTTTAAATCAATTTAAACATGCTCAAATGAGCTAAACACATTTGTGCTGTATCTTATTTGCTCGTCTATGTACATACCCTGTACATCGTTTTGTTTACGATCATTATTTCACCTCAATATGATTTTTTCCCCCAAATTTTCTACTTCTGAAAGAAAAAAACATAGAAAACAAAATGTTTAATATATACAGAATGTTTGAAGACAGATTTTGCCACTCATTGGAGGGGATTTGACGCAACACTTGATATAAAAGGTGATACTTTTATATTTCAAATTGTAGCCCTAAATGAGTTCAAACAAAGACACAAGATCAGCAGCTGTGGTAAACATCAAGAGAACTTGATTTGACTATAAACAAAATTTCAAAATGGCAAGAAAGATAATCACCTCGATCCGGCAAAGTGTTGTTCCCTCCTGAATGATCGATTTAGAGGTATCTAATCAGATATTACGAAGTGAAGATCTACTTTTATACTAATGCAACACGATATACCGCTGTCATGTTTGATTGATAGTCGAATTCTTTACATTCTATAGATCGTGATGAAGCGTGGATCGTAACAAAGTGGATGGTGCTTTTCTTAGCAAGTATCTAGAGCAAAATAATATGTTGAAGTTAATATCTACGTATAGATAGATGTTAGACTTAGCAGTCATTTCTTAAAGAAGCATTGAACATGTATAGTCATATCAAAAACAATCTAAAGGTTTTAATAGCACGAACCCTCGCTCATGTCCGCCTGGTTTCAATAGTAGTGATATTTCGTCATCAATTATATGACCCTACCTTTAAAATCTCGCAGCTTTGATAAGGGGTGAGGTAAACGTATTCAAGAATTTTTACTTCTGATACCCAGTGAAATCACCTGGGTTGCGTGTGGCAAATATAAGAATACTCTGCGTTTGTTCGTAATGGTTGCGAGGTGCCCTTTGCCGAGGTAGGCCTGTGTCAGCGACTGGCGTTGTCTTCGATCCACTATGTGAGAGATCGCTCGTAGGCCTACAGATTGAAATGAAAAGTGCAAACATTTGGTTGAATTATTGGCACAGGTATTAGTTGCCTTCTTGAGCTTGCTTGAATATCGAAATGACACCTTGTGTACAGTGGGAATCAACATGTGCCACCCTTGTTTGTTCGGCACATTAATCTAGACCAAATGCAAGTGATCACCGGCGTAGCAAATTTTGCGCGGGGACACTAAAGGGAGGGGGACGGGGATGTAAAAGAAGATGATATGACCCCTCTCCCATCCTGCACCTAATCAATGATCTTGTTAGTTTACATTTCATACGTTTTCAAAAAAAAACCTAACATCGGGGCTACCTTATCAGAAACCACAACAGAACACAATTGTATAAAGGAATGATGAAATTTTATTCTTCAGCCTACAAATCGTGGCGTCAAAAATCAACAGAACATAAAAATTTAATAGTACTTAACTTTAATATAGAGCAACTTCCATCTCGTGAGTCCCTCACAGCTCGTGGTCGCTTGGCCAGTCTCCAGACTGCGTAGAAATCCCCATCGACTTGGCAGCTCATCTCTATCTCTGTCGATGACTCCCCTGGTCGCTTGGCTAGTCTCTAGACTGCGTAGAAATCCCTGTCGACTTGACAGCTTATCTCGCCCCGACGTGGAGGTCTCTCTAAAGAAAAATGTTTCTTCTCCCTTACTAAATAAATCTGCCTCGTGCATTAAACGTCTGCACCGTAGCACTGACTTGAAGGGTTTTGTCCATTATTCTAAAGCAACTTCCCTTTACCCTAACTTTGCCAGGTCCTTAACATTCCAAACTTCTTAGGTCTGCCAGCTATTACTATTTATATTCAATAGCCAACCCAAAATCATGCATACCAAAACCCCATATACTGTGTGTCTTAAATGCAAATGTATGCAATAATGCATCCTATTCTTGGCTACCTCTAACTGACCTTAGAGTAGTACATTTCCTTTGAGTAGTACATTTCCTTGAGTAGTACATTTCCCTTCTCTTCTAAAAAAAATCCTTTCATGACACCCTCAATGTCTGGATCCCCGCTATACGCCATTTCTAAAGGTTTTATCGTCGGCACCTCACAATCCGTAAAATAGTCGTGCGGAACACTGGTTGCGCCATAGCATAGGTAACGGGGTTGAGAAGGCTGTTGATGAATGTCATCCAACGACCAACAACAGCAAGTGTTTTTTTATTGGATGTTATGATTGATATGCAACTTGGCAGCGAAGTTATGAAAAACACCACAATGATGAACGTCAGAGTACGCAAGGCTTTATGATTATCCGATGAAGACAGGTGCCGAGGGTTCCTTTGAATCCCATCGGGCGTTGTTGATTGTGTTGTATTGCGCATTGGAATAACTTGGTTTTGAATATGTTGCCTGCTTTGCTCCGGTGACGTCGATGATCGACCAAGCTTTCCACCGTCTTCAACTATGTCAACTGTGATAAGATCCGACTGGATTGAGGTCGATGGTTTTGTAGCGTTCTCTTGAAGAACTATAATGACGCTAGCATTCTCCTCTTGAATAACACTGATGTTAAAATTGGTCTGAGAGGTATTGCCATCTAAAATTTCTTCGAAACCATCATTGGTTCGTCCATGTTGTACTGCACTCATGGCGTCAATTTTAGATCCAATCTTTTCTTCGGATGCATATCGTCTGGATACCCTTTTGCTACCAGACGTTTTTACTCGATGATAAATCTTTAAATAAAGGAGGACGATTATAACGAAAGGGAGGACAAACCTACAGATCGTAACCACAGTGCTGGCGTTGAAGTCCATTAAGTAATTTGACGTAAAAATGTCTTCTTCGGGGTTCACATCAAGTGGTTGCACGAAGTCCCAAATAGTCGCAATGGGAATCCAAAAGCATGCCGCTACTATCCAGGTAATGACATTGACAATATGGGCAATCTTTTTCTTCTTCCGTTTAAAGTGCTGGAGAGGGTAGTGAGTTGCCACGTAACGGTCCAAACTTATGGCAATGATACCGAGAATGGATACAGTTACAACTGTATTCTGAATACCTATAAACACATTTAGAAGGGTTTGTCCGAATATCCACTCATCATAGAGATAGACAATACTGCGGATCGCCATGATGAACCCCACCAGAAGATCGGAGATGGTCATGTTCAGGATGTACTGGTTCGGGTACGTCCGCAATTTTTTCTCGATGTGGAATGCTATTAGAATCAGGACGTTTAGTACCGCTGTGGTGACAGACAAGAACATGAAGAGGCTGAAAATAGCTACAGGTGTGCCAGTAGGACCACCTGTCGATGGAATTGATTCTGTCACATTCATCGAGTCAAATGTACAACCAGCAACAGAACATAAGTCCTCAGTGTCCATTTTCATAAAGTTTCTCAATACTCAACTGTAAATAAAATAACCAACATTAGACTTAGCGGGCATTTTGAAAGAAGTGTTGAACATGCATAGTCATATCAAAAAACAATCGAAAGGTTTTAATAGCACGAACCCTCGCTCATGTCCGTCTGGTTTCAATAGTAGTAATAATTCGTCATCAATGACCCTACCTTTAAAATCTCGCAGCTTTGATAAGGGGTGGGGTAAACGTATTCAAGGAATAATACCTTCTGATACCCATTGAAATCACCTGGGTTGCGTGTGGCAAATATAAGAATACTCTGCGTTTGTTCGTAATGTTAGGAACGCGGTGCTCTTTGCTGAGGTAGGCCTGTGTCAGCGACTGGCGTTGTCTTCGATGCACTATGTGAGAGATCGCTCGTCGGCCTACATATTGAAATGAAAAGTGCAAACATTTGGTTGAATTACTGGCACATGTATTAGTTGCCTTCTTGAGCTTGTTTGAATATCGAAATGACACCTTGTTTACAATAGGAATCAATATGTGCCACCCTTGTTTGTTCGGCTCATTGATCTAGACAATATGCAAGGGATCATCGGCGTAGAAAATTTTGCGCGGGGACACTAAAGGGAGGGGGGACGGGGAAGTAAAAGAAGATGCTATGACCCCCTCTCCCATCCTGCACCTAATCAATGATCTTGTTAGTATACATTTCATACGTTTCCAATGTCCCTGACATCGGTGCCCCTCACTGGCTGGATCCCCGCTATACGCCATTGCTAATGGTTTTATCGTCGGCACCTCACATTCCATAGAAGAGTCTCGCGGAACACTGGTTGCGCCATAGCTTAGGTTACGGGGTTGAGAAGGATATTGATAAATGTCATCCAAAGACCAACAACAGCGAGTGTTGTTTTATTGGATGTTATGATTGCTATGCAACCTGGAATCGAAGTTTTGAAAAACGCCACAAGAGATGAAGGTTAGAGTACGCAAGATTTTGTGATTGCCCGCTAGCTACAGGTTTGTCAGTAGGACCACCTGTCGATGGAATTGATTCTGTCTCATTCATCGAGCCAGTTGTACAAACAGCAACAGAACATAAGTTCTCAGTGGCCATCTTCATTAATTTTCTCAATACTCAACTGTAAATTTAGCAACTAACCAACATTTCAGTATCAGTAATGCAGAGGGACGTACTTTGGCGTTTTCCAGCATTCGATTTGGATTACATTTCAAGTTCGAATCCAAATTCCGTCAAATATGGAAAATTTGCGCTGATATCATATTCATTATATTAATAGAGAGAGACTAGTATAGTTTAAGCATTTATTCTAGTTTTATGCAGTTCCTCTGTTTGGTAGCGTGCGTATGCTTAACACTTCCAGAATAGATTGTTAATATAATCGCATTTTCATCGACGGCAGAGCACGTGATGCAATCAATGACTTAGCAATGACGTGTTGATGAATTTTTCAGACGTGCTCAAAGACTAACTTCGGCAATCCTAATAATTTGAATCCAAGATTGCATAAAACGATCCTCAATATCATCAGTCGGATAAGATATTAGTCCGCCCGAAGTTTTATTAACAGACAATTTTGTTTGCTCATGGCAAACAAAATGAGAAAAAATAATATTATTAAACCAATAGAAATGGTCGGGTATGACCTTAAACTAAATTTGTTGCAATATGCCGACGACACATTATTTTTTGTTCCGGATGAAACTTCATTAAATGGAATTTTACATGAACTGAATCAGTTTGGCGAAGTAGCAGGTCCAAGAATAAATAAAGAAAAGACAGCCATGATATGGCTAGGAGACACTGATAGAAGTTGGAATTTAGAGAATCATGATCTGAAATGGTCCCACAAACCTATAAGATACTTAGGTCACTACATATTTTTTAATAATAATGAAGCTCTAAAGATGGACTGGGAGCAGAAGTTGATGAAATTGAGGAAAATTCTTGATAGCTGGACAAAAAGAAGCTTAACCATTTTTGGAAGAGTCACGGTACTGAAAAGTCTAGCACTTAGCCAAGTTACTCACCTTATCATGGTTGATTCCATCCCTCCAAACTTTTTGAAGTTGATAGAAGGCATTATATTCAAATTTATTTGGAGTGGGAAAACAGAAAAATCAAAAGGGTTTCTCTTATGGAAGACTACAGTAAAGGTGGTATAAAAATACTTGACATACAAAGGCAACTGTTCAGCTTCCGACTGAAATGGTTAGGTAGATTTTTCTATGAGAGTAATGGAGCGTGGAAAACATTTTTTTCTTACTTGTTCAACTTATCGGGAAGCATCAAGCTACTGCTGAACTGCTCCTTTAATATAACCACACTTAATGATATTCTAGTTCAAAAGAAAATTCCGTCATTTTACGAAGAAATCTTAAAGGCATGGGAAATGATTAGGTACTGCACTACAGTGAAAGATGTTTGTATATCTATACATGAACCAGTTAAAGTTTCAGATCAGATTATTTGGCACAACAAACATGTGGTGTATGATAATCAGTCGCTCTTTTATAAAGGCTGGTATGACAGTGGTCTAGTATTTTTAGGAGACCTTTTTACGAGAGATGGCTTTCAGTCAAAAGAATATATTAAATCGCAGGTGCATTCCAAACGAAAATGCAATGCAATGTTTGACTATGCAAGACTTAAACGAGCGATACCTCCTGTATGGGTCAATAGTTTAAAAGAAGAATTTATGCATGATTATACCAGACAAGAAAATGAAAACAATGTTCCATATCTGTTGGTGGAAAATAAGGTAAAATATGTTACTGATATAAATAGCAATCGTTTCTATAAACTCATTCCTTCGAGAACTGTATTAACTAACTCATGTTGCCTTTATTGGGAAAAAACTTAATGTAGATATTGATTGGTTTAAGGCATTCAAGCGTAATCTTGCTCAAGTTAGAGAAAGCAAATTACGAGAGTTTAATTTGAAATTACTGTATAACCTATTGCCAGTAAGAAGTAATCTTTTCAAATGGGGAATATCCAATGACGATGTATGCCCAAAATGTATTATAAAAGAGGATATGAATCATGCATTTATAGAATGCAAACTAATTGAGCCCTTCATTAAACATATCGAAGAAATATTAAGAGATATATACAAAGTAAGGATACTGACGCTCAATATCCAACACCTACTCAAAATAGATTGTGAAAGTCATTGTATATTATTCTTTACAATAGCATTTTGGACCATTTATAAATTGATTGTTAAACGAAATATAACTGGGATAGACAAGAGAAAAGTTGCTTCTAAACAAAATCTCCATAGAGAAATTTTAAAAAGAATGGAAAGTAAATTAAACTTAAAGATGAACAGAAAGCTTTTACAAAAAGAACTGTTGGGTGTTATTTAAGAAAAGAAAAGAAAAGAAAAAACAAAAACAAAAACAAAAACAAAAGAAAGGGAATCAAAACTATCAGTATGATTTGTATGTTAATTAAGATTCAATTGCTTTGCAAAGCAAAACTTAATTTCAATTCTTTGTTATGACTATAATAACGTTTTTGCGATTATGTAAATTTGATTTGTAGTATTGTATCTTTGAATGTAACCATGTATATATATAATCAATAAATCCTCTGATGAGGCAAATAAAGATTATTAAAAAACAGACAATTTTGCTTGTATTTAAAGAGGCCCACACAGTGATCGCGCTTAATTTAGCTGGTACTGTTGCACTTTGTAATTAAAGGATTATGTTAATATTCAAAGAAATGCAAAAGCACGTTTGCTGTCAACCTTTGTTACAATGATATTAGACTTGGTGTGCTCGTCTGCTCGAGCCATAATAGTAACTGATGAAAAGTCTTCAACCAAAAGTATGATTCACATCAATATGGACGTATTCAATACTACATCAAACTATACACAAGTCATGCAAGCTCACCTAAAATGAAAAAAAAATTAAATCACATCAAGAACAAATCATTATACAGATGATAATTCTCAACTTGCACCAAAAAGTTCATCTATTTAAAAGGTCACAAATGCTTAAACAAACAAGCCGAGACGAATGATAAACGACTAGATTAAAATGAGTAAAGGGAATAATTTCATGAGATACATAAATTGTATCCACCGCAACTTTGGGTATATACACCATGGGAACAACAGCTATACATTTCGGGCACAGTGGAGTCCATCTCACCAGGTTTTCCACGCCAGCATTCGACGCAATCAGAAAAAGACTCGAGCCGACAAACACAGCGTGTAGGGGATAGGGGAGCCAGCCATCAACCGCGATGTCTTGCCTTTAGGAGGTCTTCGCCAATGAAGCTACTGGCTGGACAAAGGGCTCATCAAGTTTCATCATGGGACATCGGAGAACCAAACATGAAACCGACCTCTAATTAACCATTGATGTTAAACCAACGGTAGAACTACCTCCAATTCGTATGAACGCGCCAGAGACGTTATCAGAACTGGGACTACAGCCAGAGTGATGACCAGAACTTAAGACAGAGTCACTGCAATGACCAAACTGGTACCAGAGACAGAGACGTGATCAGAACTGGGACCAGAAACAGAGGTTTAATCAGAACTGTTCTAGAGCCCAGAGTGATGAACATAACTGGAGCAAGAGCCACTGTGGTGACCAGAAAAGGTACAAAATCTAGAGACATAATCAGAACTAAAGCCGGGGCCAGAGCCACTGTAATGACCATGCAGAACTCGAATCAGAGCCATGAAAGTGATTAGAACTGGAACCAGGAGCCAGACTGATGACCAGAACTAGGACCAGAGCCAGCGCCAATTTGATAATCAGAAATTGTACCAAAGCCAGAGATTTCGATCAGAACTTGAGCCGGAGTCAGAGCCACTGTAAAATCAGAGCCATAGACGTGATCAGAACAGGGACCAGAGCCAGGGTGGTGACCAGAACTGGAGCCAGAGCAACTATGATGATCAGAACTGCTACCAGAGCCATAGACGTGATCAGAACAGGGACCAGAGTCAGAGGTGATGATCAGAAATGCATGAAGCCAAAGCCACTGTGATGACCAGAAATGGTACAAAAGCCAGAGAACAGAACGACTGAATATAAGAACTCGAAGTGAACTTAACCCCGACAAGAAAAAACGCCCTGTAAATGTATTTATGATGGATTCTGCCCACTTACAGCCTTTTAAATTGCTCAGTTGAATATTTAAATTCTAACGCTTGAAGTGGATCTTTTGCGCAACTCAAATTTTGACTTTGATTTGATTTGATTTCTGCACTTTACCAAATACAGTGTAAGTCCATTTAAACAATAATTTAAAAAATGATTGAAAAAACATTGATAACTTGGTGTCAAAATGTGAATTAGATATATACATATAATAACGAACTTGATATTTATACAGTATATAACATATACTTTTAAATTTATAGTATTATCCGAACTGTCTGTGGAAAATGCAAAAGATCACATTTATAACCGTGCGCGCGCGCGCGCGCGTGTGTGTGTGTAGTGAATGATGGATGTGCATGTAGCTCTATGTTGTATGGTGGGGTAGAAACAAATGTAGCGTTTTTTATAAAGGAAACAATTGATAAAAATAGCGAATATGACTTGCAATGTGACCAAAATTTTAGATAGGCCTATTGCATGTTGAAATCAAATATGTTGATATTTCGATATGAGATGCTTTAAAAGACAGCGATAACATTGCCTTATTGAATTTGGTAGAGAGTTCTAAATATTCTATAAAGGAATCGATGTAATTGCCTTAACGGAAACATGGTTACACGATGATATTAATGAACGGGAGATCAACATCCTAGCTGTATTCGACAATTCGGATGGACTGATCTGGCCAGTGGCGTACGAAGGATTTTTTCAAAGGGGGGGGGGGGGTTTAACATTTTGAAATCGGGCCAAAAAATTCGCAACGAGCTTCGGGATGCTCCGCCCCCTGGAACCCTCCGCCAATTTACGCTCCACTTACTTCGCTCTACCTGATCGTAAATATTTTAGCCCCCCCCCCCGAAAAATGTTTCCGGGGCCTGCATGTAACATGTAAGAGTGGTGTAGTGATACGGATTTTTTTCTCCCCCCCCCCCCCAAAAAAAAAAGTTGTTGTTCATTACGCCACTGCTCCCTCGTTCTCGCATTTCGTCCCCCCCCCCCCCCGGTCATGAAAAGAAATCGCCGCCCCTGGAACCATGAATAAAGCAAATTTATTTGACTTAAATGAAGAAAAAAATAATTCTTAGAACTTTGATAGACGGGTCCAATTTGGTTTCTAGGAAGAAAATTTGAAACGAAGCCCAATACAATGAGGAAAAGGAGACCAAACGAGAAACGCAAATATACCTGCTGACAAAGTATATCATTGATTTTACTCATGATTAATGTAACGCTTCATTCGCATTGCAACCTCATATCATATTAATTATTCTTGTCACATTTAGACTTTGTATTGTTAACATTATTCTTCCGCTAGTGTACGGGAGGAAAACTAAGGAAATCAATTCCACATCGACCGAATCAACTTTAGATAGAACCATGTATGGATAAAGCAACTTTACTGGACTTAAAGGGATAGTTGAGTTCTGTTGCGGAGAGGGCTACACACAATACTTTTTGTGTGAGATAATGAATTTAAAACAAAAATAATGAAAAACTGAGTGTCAAATTTAAAAGAACATACAACTTAAATGACAAAATCATCTTTGTTTGATAAAAGAAGGTTCAGAGACGGCTGAAATATCCATAAATATAACGATTTTAAATATTGTGTACCACTACAAATATTTGACAATTTGAAAAACGCCTTTTATGTTGTATTTCAGCCAATGCTGATGTTAGCCTTTTCGTGTTGGTTATATTACGCACAAATAGCCGGCCCATGTAGTGTTATTATTAATAAATTAAATAATTAACGGTCACCCAATTTTTTTTAAAGTGAAGCTGAATTGGTATGATCGTTTTGGCTAAATTTCACCCATTTTGGGGTCTAAAATTACCTTCATAGCAAATGTAGGTTCTAAAAGGGCATTCAAATGTCATAGATAAGAATAAGAGCAATAACTATGCACTTTGAACGTATTTGTGGTCTGAAAACAGAACGCAACTATCCCTTCAAATGAAGAAGAAAAAATTCTTAGAACTTTGATAGACAGGTCCGATTTGGGTTTCTGTGAAGAAAATTTGAAATAAGATCCAATCCAACGAAGAAAAGGAGACCGAACGAGAAACGCAAACTTACCTGCTGACAAAGTGAAAAAGTGTGAATGATAACAAAAAAGAAAGAAATATTTGTTACACTGATATTAAAGACAAGATTTAAGTGATATAATTTGCTTACCGAAATTCGTTGTAACATAGAGATATAGAATCTAACTCATGGTGTCTATATCTCGTTTCTTCTTCTGTGAAACGGTTCTGCGTCTGTTTTATTTAATATATACTGTTGGTGTGTGTGTGTATGTGTGTGTGTGTGTGTGTGTGTGTGTGTGTGAATACGGGTGTAGTATAGGTATTTGAAAGAATGGGTGTATGTGGGTGTATGTGGGCGTATGATTTTTATTGTATTACTATTGGCTGTTGATTAATTTCATTCAAATTTTATTTATGCTAATTTATTTCTTTATATTTTGTACAGGGCCTCTTCCCAAAGCTTTGCTTTCTTTGAATTTTTTGTATATATTCATTAACTATTTTTTTCTTTTTTTAATGGAAAACAAATTGAATTGAATTGAAGGAATCGCGGCCTGGCCTTTTAAAAATTAGAATGAAATATATAACGGC
This sequence comes from Strongylocentrotus purpuratus, assembly GCF_000002235.5. NCBI lineage: Eukaryota > Metazoa > Echinodermata > Echinoidea > Camarodonta > Strongylocentrotidae > Strongylocentrotus > Strongylocentrotus purpuratus. The sequence goes on from NW_022145614.1 coordinate 26,536,046, forward strand.
TGTAATGATATTGTCTGTGAAACCCTGTATGGCATTAGTCTACCAATCCTTTTATTCTCCATCACGAATTGGAAATGCGGTAAATATATGAAACCTTCAGTCCATGAGATGTGATTGGCAGTATCGGAAGCGTTTATTTTAGCCTTGAAAGCTCTCTTCGAAATGAAGGTATGATTGATGCGGACAGTGGCGTACGCTGGATTTTTTCAAGGGAGGGGGGTTAAATCGGGCCAAATATCGCAACGACTCAGCCAGTCGATGAATAAGCGGGGGGGGGGGTAAGAGGATACTTTTTTTTCTTTCTTTTTTGACCTCGAAATTTAAAAATTTGACATTTCGCTCTGTTGAGGGGGGGGGGTATGGTCATCTGTTTTAGGTCAGCCTAATTAAAGAGGAAATTTGACACGGTCGACCAGGATGTATCATTAGAAAATTAACACGATGATGGAGTCAATGACCATGAGTTGCATTGCTTTAATAGTAGGATGACAGACTCCAAGTAAATAAAATAGATGAGCTCAAGTCATCGCTATCCTCAACTACAATTCAGTTCCACCTCAGAGCTCAGTATTAGGACCACTGGTGTTTGATGTATAAACAAATAGTTCATCCTTTGCTTTCACTGGTCTACAATTTGAAGTACATAGTATTTGCTGATGATACTGCACTGCTGTTTAGAGCAAAACAAATCCATTGAATAACAACATGATATGCAACGCAGACTACAAATGTCAGACAAGTGGTTTCTTCAAAATAAGCTGACGCTGAATTTAAAAGAGACAAAGTTTATGTTGTTAGGCACTCGTCAAAGACTTACAACATTTTCTTATCTAGTTTTGTAAACCTCTATAATCGTCACATTGAAACTTTTAAGATCATATTCAAATATAATGGCATAATTCCTTTTCCTCTCTCTCTCTTTCTCTCTATTCCCCAAGCGAAGTTTTATTTCCATAATGTCAGTACATATTTACATTGATTACTCCATGACTGAATTTAAAAAAAAATTGGCTAAAAACTAAATTACACCGTATATTCAAAAATTCTTCCCGCTTAGTATTATTTTCTTTGCTAATACATTCATACCTTAAAAACAATTTTAGCAACGACTTGACTTAAACAAACGAAGCAAAAATAACAGAACCATTGACAATCTTGTTGACGTAACATATTTTAATTGCATATCGCGCATAATGAACAAAATATTGAGGAGAGCATATTTCTTTACCTACCTGTCCTGGAATGCTCCCCAGGGAGTGGAGAATGTGCATGCATTGTGTGCGGGTAAGCCTGAATCCTATGACCGGGGTAATAATATATATATATATATACAACTAATATATTTTTGTTTATTTGTGTAGTTCTACTTGGAATAGATAAAATATCAAATTACATAATATTTTCCAAAACATAATCACATCCTTGCAATACAACAAAAAGTGAAACGTTGAATCAACCTTTTTACAAGTGTTGCAACAATTTTCCATTTATATAAATTTTCTTTTTCAATTGTTTAACTTTTTAGTAACGAATTTGCTTTAATTCAAATCAAAATACATCCTTCCTAACAAATTCATTATCTAAATCTAGAAAGGAATTCAAAAAATAAGTGACAATTTGTTCTCTTGACTTCTTCCGTACTAACAAACGATAGTAATCTTACACTTTGATAAACAAACAAATTTACCTTATTACCTTTTTCTATTTCTATAAGATTGGAAATATCATATTCGTCTTTTAAATCATTGACATCACGTAATTTATCTAACCACCACCCATTTTTTTTTCTTCTTCAATTTTGTCTTAAATCAAATAAGAGCTGTTGTGCGTTCCCATTTGTCATTAATTAATGTAGGGTCATTCCAGATACCGTTTGTAATCAAATTATGAATTTTCAATAAGCCGGCATCTTGCCATTCTCTATAAAAAAAACAATATTTTTTGTATAAAGGTAATGTTACTATTTTTTCATATAGTTTCATTTGGAATATTTTTACATATCGATGAATCTTAGTACTGACCAAGTACAAAAGAAGATCTACATATACAACGTTCTGGCAAATTATGTTTAGTGCGTAATAAATTCATAACTTTTATATTACAATTGAACGGTAAAACAAAGTGGCAAAAACCCTATTTTATCTGACCAGTATCTAAACATATTTTTCCAATTAGAACCATCATCATTAAGGAAACGAGATACCCATGACAAACAAAGTAAAAATATTTCACTAGCAACATCAAACATATTCGATCCACCATTTTCAACATTATTTATTATGAATCATGCACGTTTAATTCCTTTTCTTTTTTTGGAATTCCACGCGAAAAAAAACAATAGTCTATTCAATACCTGTAAATCATGTTTTGGTACTGGTAAAATAGTTAGGGTATGCACAACTTGTGTTGCCGCCTACAATTTCATTAAAAAAATTCTACCATAAAAAGTAAGACCGAATTTTATGTATTTGTACATTCCAGTTTAAATCTTATAACAATTTCTTATTTTCGCCTAAATATACAACAAAATATGTAACAGGTTGATCCGTATCTATAGTGTCATCATAATAAAAATTATCTACAATGTTCATGTTCATAACTTTTGTCATATTCCAGTTTGCTTTCGGACCTGCAAAGTCTCCAAAATCGGTAATTTAAATCATAATATATTGTACATCATTAACATAATTCACAAAAAATGTACCGTCTGCATATTGGGGATATTTTTTAACTATCGATACCTAGATTAACACTGAATGTATCAATGGCTTTTTTGGGGTCTTATTTTACATGCTATTACTTCCACTAAAGATGTTAAAAAGTTATGCCGATAATTGACAACCCTGACGAACTCCTCTTTTAATTATAAACTTTTTTGAAAACATCCATTATTCATCACACGACCAATGGCATCAGTATAAAATTTCTTTATCCAGGTGAAAAAAGATTCTTTAAACTCGAATTTACAAAATACATGAAACAGGAAAAAATGGGATTCATTGATAAATGCTTTTTTTTAAATCTAAACAAAATATAATCCCTGAACTATTGGATGTCTTCAAATAATGTATCACATCTTGTACTAACCGTATGCTTTTTTTTTTGCTGCGGATCTTTTCTTTATTAAACCTCTATGGTCAGTTGAAAAGATGCTTGATAAAACACGACGAAGTCTTTTAGACAGTACGCTTGTCGCAATTGTAATAACGAAATAGGTCTCCAATTGTCAAAATAACCCCTATCCCCTTCTTTAATAACAACTTTATTAGACACTGCCTTTGGGAAGAAGACATTTTTTGTTTTTGATACCTCTCATTTAAACTTGCAAGCAAACCAATTCTTTAATTTCTAACCACAAAACCTTGTAAAACTCCGCATTAAGACCATTACTTCCAGGGTTGCGTCTTCACATTCCTTTCCAGTAACCCTTTTAACTCCAATGCCCCTTCTTCGGTCGGAGTACTAACCATTAAATATTTAAGATATTAAATAAGCGTTATGCTTGATGAAAAGTTGTTGTGGAAAGATCATCTCGACTAAATAGGCCGAAAGATCTCACAACGAAACGTGTTCTTGAGTGGATCTGCATAATCCTGTATTACCAAAGGAGTTTTGTTTAATGTTGTGTGTTCCCATATTAATCTACTCTTAGACTCTGGCGATGTTGCATGGTCAAATACATCTTCAAGAATAATTATCAGGCTATCAAAATTACATAATAAAATGACAAGAATGATACTGGATGCACATCTGTCAACCCATGTATTTGACATATTTACTGTCCTATTTTGGAGAGAAGTGCCTTTGCGATGCAATCAAATAGAATGATCTATTGCCTTAGTAATCTCGCAACCAATTATTTGGAATATATGTTCTCGCATCATTACATGCCTTTAAATTGTAATTGATTCATTCCATTTAACCCATTCATTCTTTTGACACAAGATTCCGGATGAATGGTTCGCTGAATAATACAATGAGAATGTTCAACAATGCTGTAAAATCTTACTTTCGAATACGTGGTATTTACAGGGTGGAGCAGTCTTTGTTTGAATCAAAGAAATAGTGGCTCATTCCATGCCTTTTAATAGTAATTGAATAATCCCATTACTATCAAATATAATCTACATATCAACGACAAAACATTGACAAATTATAAAATCCTGAGATATATTGCTAGTTTAATACGATATGGTTAGGTTTAATTTAAAATTGTGTTTGATGTTGTTGTGATTGCTTTTGGTGTTGTTTAATTTTTTGATAAATTCCAGCGAAAGTCTTTGAAGAAGTCTTGAAAATTGATAAACTATTCTTAATATGCCTTAAATCATTATTTGGTACATGCATATCAAATTTGTCTATAATTTTAAACTTTAATCATATCGTTGTCTAAGCTCACTGACAATCTTATGCTCTAAAAATAATACTACAATTAAATTGATCAAAGTAAATAAATAATATAATGTTGATATAATTATACAACGTTGATAAAATATGCAAGGCATGACTATGCGATGGTCTACAGACATTACAAAAATAATAAGTTTTAGCATTGAGCTTAATATTTTTGATCTACTGCTTCAGAAAAACCCAAATGTTTAGACCACTCGACTACGGCGCCTTTACACAAAACCTGTTCAGTCTTTTCGCAAGTGCCAAAGTGTTTTTAAATTTACTTTAACGGCATCTCACAATCTGCCAGATGGTCTGACGGACAAGTGGTTGCGCAATGGCATATGTGATGGGATTGATAAGACTGTTTGGAGTACGACGCCCAACGAACAAATTCTGTAACGCCGGCAGGCATCTTACTCTTTAAGGTCGAGGGCGATAATGGCTACGCTACTTGGCAACCAAGTCAAGAAGAACGCTACTGTGATCAAAGTCAGAGTCCGCATCACTTTGTTGTTATTGGATGATGATAGGTGACTAGGTTTCATACGACTGTCCTTGGCTGGTGTTGGCCCTGCGATCCTGCGAGTTGATATTTCTTGGGATGGATCCGATCGACTATTTAGCTGCCGGGACAAGGTTTCTGGATCTTCTCTTCTGGGGTCATCTTTTGAAGGTCTACAAGGGCAAATGCTGTTCGGTTGGTTTGATGTTGAGTCCTTAGTATCTGTTTCTTGTTGAACATCGATAATTCCTTGCTGATTATGAACGTTGACAACAGTATCATCGTTTTGAACACCACTGGCGTTGATATCAATTCGGGTACCGTCATCGTTATCAAGACTTTGATCATGAGGGTCTGTCAAGGAAATGTCATTCGTTGTCATTCTTTGGATTTGTTCATTGGTTTGAGGTTGAATCTCTTCCACAAACTTCGGCTGCCAGAGGCTTTCACTGTAAAGTATATCTTTATATGAATAATGGTAATAATGATACATTATGGCACATTAATCTAGACCATATGCAAGTGATCATCGGTGTAGAAAACATCTGCACCGTAGCACTGACTTGAAGGGTTTTGTCCATTATTCTAAAGCAACTTCCCTTTACCCTTACTTTGCCAGGTCCTTAACATTCCAAACCTCCTACGTCTGCCAGCTATTACTATTTATATTTCCATTCAATAGCCAATCCAAAATTATGCATAACCAAAACCCCATATACTGTGTGTCTTAAATGCAAATGTATGCAATTATGCATCCTATGCATGGCTACCTCTAACTGACCTTAGAGTAGTACATTTCCTTTGAGTAGTACATTTCCTTGAGTAGTACATTTTCCTTCTCTTCTAAAAAAATACCTTTCATGACACTCTCAATGGCTGGATCCCCGCTATACGCCATTGCTAAAGGTTTTATCGTCGGCACCTCACAATCCCTAAAATAGTCTTGCGGAAAACTGGTTGTGCCATAGCATAGGTCACGGGGTTGAGAAGGCTGTTGATGAATGTCATCCAACGACCAACAACAGCAAGTGTTGTTTTATTGGACGTTATAATTGATATGCAACTTGGCAGCGAAGTTATAAAATACACCACAATGATGAAGGTCAGAGTACGCAAGGCTTTATGATTATCCGCTGAAGACAGATGCCGAGGGTTCCTTTGAATCCCATCGGGTGTTATTGATTGTGTTGTATTTCGCATTGGTGTAACGTGATGTTGTATATGTTGCATGCTTTGCTCCGGCGATTTAAATACTCGACCAAGCTGTCCAAAGTTTTCAACTATGTCAACTGTGATATGATCCGACTGGATTGAGGTTGATGGTTTTGTAGCGTTCTCTTGAAGAACTACAATGACGCTAGCATTCTTCTCTTGAATAACACTGATGTTAAAATTGGTCTGAGAGGTGTTGCCCTCTAAAATGTCTACGAAACCATTATTGGTTCGTCCATGTCGTACTGCACTCGTGGCGTCAATTTTAGATCCAATCTTTTCTTCGAATGCATATCGTCTGGATACCCTTTTGCTACCAGACGTTTTTACTCGATGATAAATCTTTAAATAAAGGAGGACGATTATAACGAAAGGGAGGACAAACCTACAAATCGTAATCACAGTGCTGGCATAGATGTTCCTTGAGTAATTTGACGTAAAAATGTCTTCTTCGGGATTCACATCAAGTGGTTGCACGAAGTTCCAAATAGTCGCGATGGGAATCCAAAAGCATGCCGCTACTATCCATGTAATGACATTGACAATGTGGGCAATCTTTTTCTTCTTCCGTTTAAAGTGCTGGAGAGGGTAGTGAGTTGCCACGTAACGGTCTAAACTTATGGCAATGATACCGAGAATGGATACAGTTACAACTGTATTCTGAATACCTATAAACACATTTAGAAGGGTTTGTCCGAATATCCACTCATCATAGAGATAGACAATACTGCGGATCGCCATGATGAACCCCACCAGAAGATCGGAGATGGTCATGTTGAGGATGTATTGGTTCGGGTACGTCCGTAACTTTTTCTCGATGTGGAATGCTATTAGAATCAGGACGTTTAGCACCGCTGTGGTGACAGACAAGAACATGAAGAGGCTGAAAATAGCTACAGGTGTGCCAGTAGGACCACCTGTCGATGGAATAGATTCTGTCACATTCATCGAGTCAAATGTACAACCAGCAATAGAACATAAGTCCTCAGTGTCCATTTTCATAAAGTTTCTCAATACCCAACTGTACATTTAGCAAGTAACCAACATTAGACTTAGCAGGCATTTTGAAAGAAGTATTGAACATGCATAGTCATATCAAAAAACAATCTAAAGCTTGTAATAGCACGAACCCTCGCTCATGTCCGTCTGGTTTCAATAGTAGTAATATTTCGTCATCAATCATATGACCCTACCTTTAAAATCTCGCAGCTTTGATAAGGGGTAGGGTAAACGTGTTCAAGGAATTTTCCTTCTGATACCCATTGAAATCACCTGGGTTGCGTGTGGCAAATATAAGAATACTCTGCGTTTGTTCGTAATGTTAGTAACGCGGTGTTCTTTGCTGAGGTAGGCCTGTGTCAGCGACTAGCGTTGTCTTCGATGCACCATGTGAGAGATCGCTCGTAGGCCTACAGATTGAAATGAACAGTGCAAACATTTGGTTGAATTACTGGCACAGGTATTAGTTGCCTTCTTGGGCTTGTTTGGATATCGAAATGACACCTTGTGTACAGTAGGAATCAATATGTGCCACCCTTGTTTGTTCGGCACATTAATCTAGACAATATGCAAGTGATCATTGGCGTAGAAAATTTTGCGCGGGGACACTAAAGGGTGGAGGGACGGGGAAGTAAAAGAAGATGCCATGACCCCCTCTCCATCCTCCGATTAATCAACGATCTTGTTAGTTTACATTTCACCCGTTTTTGATTCTCCATGACATCGGTGCCCCTCAATGGCTGGATCTGGATTGTCGTCGGCACCTCACAATCCCTAATATAGTCTTGCGTAACACTGGTTGCGCCATAGCATAGGTACGGGATTGAGAAGGCTATTGATAAATGTCATCCAACGACCAACAACAGCGAGTGTTGTCTTATTGGATGTTATGATTGCTATGCAACCTGGAATCGAAGTTTTGAAAAACGCCACAAGTGATGAAGGTTAGAGTACGCAAGGTTTTGTGATTGCCCGCTAGCTACAGGTTTGTCAGTAGGACCACCTGTCGATGGAATTGATTCTGTCTCATTCATCGAGTCAAATGTACAAACAGCAACAGAACATAGGTCCTTAGTGGCCATCTTCATTAATTTTCTCAATACTCAACTGTAAATTTAGCAACTAACCAACATTTCAGTATCAGTAATGCAGAGGGACGCTCTTTGGCGTTTTCCAGCATTTGATTTGGATTACATTTCAAGTTCGAATACAAATTCAGTCAAATAAGGAAAAAATTGAGCTGATATCATATTCATTATATTGATAGAGAGAGACTTAGAGTTTTAGCATTTAATCTTGTTTTATGCGGTTCCTCTGTTCGGTAGCGTGAGTATGCTTAACACTTCCAGAATAGATTGTTAATATGATCGCATTTTCAATGACGGCAGAGCACGTGATGCAATCAATGACTTCGCAATGACGTGTTGATGAATTTCTTAGACGTGCTCAATGACTAATTTCGGCAATCCTAATAAATTGAATCCAAGATTGCATGAAACGATGTTCAATATCATCAGTCGGATAAGAAATAAGTCCGCCCGAAATTTTATTAACAGACAATTTTGCTTGTATTTATAGAGGCCCACACAGTGATCGCGCATAATTTACCTGATACTGTTGGACATTTTATTAAAGGATTATGTTACTATTCAAAGAAAGGCAAAAGCACGTTTGCTGTCAACCCTAATTACATTGATATTAAACTTGGTGTGCTCGAACCATAATAGTGACTGATGAAAATTCTTCAACCAAAAGTATGATTCACATCAACATGGACGTATTTAATCTACATCAAGCTATACACATGCAAGCTCACTTGGAAGAAGAAAAAATTATTTCATTTTTTTAAAAATCCATTTTCACATCAAGTTTATAAAGGAGTACAAATTAAGATTATACAGCTAGATGATAATTATCAACTTGTAACAGAAAGTTCAACTATTAAAAGTGACAAATACTTAACGAAACAAGCCGAGACTAATGATGAACGACCTGATTAAAATGAGTAAAGGGAATAATCTCATGAAATACATAAATGGTATCCACCGCAACTTTGGGTATATACACCATGGGAACAACAGCTATACATTTCGGGCACAGTGGAGTCCATCTCACCAGGTTTCCCACGCCAGCATTCGTCGCAATCAGAAAAAGACCCGAGCCGACAAACATAGCGTGTGGGGGATAGGGGAGCCAGCCATCAACCGCGATATCTTGTCTTCAGGAGGTCTTCACCAGTGAAGCTATTGGTTGGACAAAGGGCTCATCAAGTTTCATAATGGAACATCAGAGAACCAAAAATTAAACCGACCTTTAAGTAACCATCGATGTTAAACCAAAGGTAGAGCTACATCCAATTCATGTGAACGCGCCAGAGACGTTATCAGAACTGGGACTACAGCCAGAGTGGTCACAAGAACTTAAGACAGAGTCACTGCAATGACCAAACTAGGACCAGAAACAGAGGTTTAATCAGAACTGTGACCAGAGCCCAGAGTGATGAACAGAACTGGAGCCAGAACCACTGTGGTGACCACGAATGGTTCAAAATCTAGAGACGTGATCAGAACTGGAGCCGGGGCCAGAGCCATTGTAATGACCATGTAGAACTGGAATCAGAGCCATAAAAGTGATCAAAACTGGAACCAGGAGCCAGAGTGATGACTGACCAGAACTGGGACCAGAGCCAGCGCCATTTTAATGATCAGAAATTGTACCACGATCACAGACGTGATTAGAACTGGAACCAGGAGCGAGACTGATGACCAGAACTAGGACCAGAGCCAGAGTGATGACCAGAACTAGAGCCAGCGCCAATTTGATAATCAGACATTGTACCAAAGCCAGAGATTCGATCAGAACTTGAGCCGGAGTCAGAGCCACTGTAAAATCAGAGCCATAGACGTCATCAGAACTGGGACCAGAGCCAGGGTGGTGACCAGAACTGGAGCCAGAGCAACTATGATGATTATAACTGCTACCAGAGCCATAGACGTGATCAGAACAGGGACCAGAGTCAGAGGTGATGATCAGAACTGCATGAAGCCAAAGCCACTGTGATGACCAGAAATGGTACAAAAGCCAGAGGACAGAACGACTGAATATAAGAACTCGAAGCGAACTTAACCCCGACAAGAAAAAACGCCATGTAAATGTATTTATGATGGATTCTCCCCATATACAGCCTTTTAAATTGCTCAGTTGAATATTTAAATTCTAACGCTTGAAGTGGATTTTTGCGCAACTCAAATTTTGACTTTGATTTGATTTGATTTCTGCACTTTACCAAATAAGTCCATTTAAACAATAATTTAAAAAATTAATTGAAAAAACATTGATAACTTGGTGTCAAAATGTGAATTAGATATATACATATAATAACGAACTTGATATTTATACAGTATATAACATATACTTTTAAATCTATAGTATTATCCGAACTGTCTGTGGAAAATGCAGAAGATCACAATTATAACCGTGCGCGCGCGCGCGTGTGTGTGTGTAGTGAATGGTAAATTTGCACGTAGCTCTATGTTGTATGGTGGGGTAGAAACAAATGTAGCGTTTTTGATAAAGGAAACAATTGATAAAAATAGCGAATATGACTTGCAATGTGACCAAAATTTTAGATAGGCCTATTGCATGTTGAAATCAAATATTTTGATATTTCGATATGAGATGCTTTAAAAGACAGCGATAACATTGCCTTATTGAATTTGACCAAACGAGAAACGCAAATATACCTGCTGACAAAGTATATCATTGATTTTACTCATGATTAATGTAACGCTTCATTCGCATTGCAACCTCATTTCATATTAATTATTCTTGTCACATTTATGACTTTGTATTGTTAACATTATTCTTCCGCTAGTGTACGGGAGGAAAACTAAGGAAATCAATTCCACATCGACCGAGTCAACTTAAGATAGAACCATGCATGGATAAAGCAACTTTACTGGACTTAAAGGGATAGTTGAGTTCTGTTGCGGAGAGCGCTACACACAATAATTTTTGTGTGAGATAATGAATTTAAAACAAAAATAATGAAAAACTGAGTGTCAAATTTAAAAGAACATACAATTTAAATGACAAAATCATCTTTGTTTGATAAAAAAAAAGGTTCAGAGACGGCTGAAATATCCATAAATATAACGATTTTTAAAATATTGTGTACCACTACAAATATTTGACAATTCGAAAAACGCCTTTTATGTTGTATTTCAGCCAATGCTGATGTTAGCCTTTTCGTGTTGGTTATATTACGCACAAATAGCCGGCCCATGTAGTGTTATTATTAATAAATTAAATAATTAACGGTCACCCAAATTTTTTTAAAGTGAAGCTGAATTGGTATGATCGTTTTGGCTAAATTTCACACATTTTGGGGTCTAAAATTACCTTCATAGCAAATGTAGGCTCTAAAAGGGCATTCAAATGTCATAGATAAGAATAAGAGCAATAACTATGCACTTTGAACGTATTTGTGGTCTAAAAACAGAACTCAACTATCCCTTTAAATGAAGAAGAAAAAATTCTTAGAACTTTAATAGACAGGTCCGATTTGGGTTTCTGTGAAGAAAATTTGAAACAAGATCCAATCCAACGAAGAAAAGGAGACCGAACGAGAAACGCAAACTTACCTGCTGACAAAGTTAAAAAGTGTGAATGATAACAAAAAAGAAAGAAATATTTGTTACACTGATATTAAAGACAAGATTTAAGTGATATAATTTGCTTACCGAAGTTCGTTGTAACATAGAGATGGTTCCGCGTGAATCTAACTCATGGTGTCTATATCTCGTTCTTCTTCTGTGAAACGGTTCTGCGTCTGTTTTATTTAATATATACTGTGTGTGTGTGTGTGCGTGTGTGTGCGTGTGTGTGTGTATGTGCGTGTGTGTGTGCGTGTGTGTGTGTGTGTGTGTGTATGTGAATACGGGTGTAGTATAGGTATTGGAAAGAATGGGTGTATGTGGGTGTATGTGGGCGTATGATTTTTATTGTATTACTATTGGCTGTTGATTAATTTCATTCAAAATTTATTTATGCTAATTTATTTCTTTATATTTCGTACAGGGCCTCCTCCCAAAGCTTTGCTTTCTTTGGATTTTGTGTATATATTCATTAAGTAATTTTTTCTTTTTTTTATGGAAAACAAATTGAATTGAATTGAAGGAATCGCGGCCTGGCCTTTTAAAAATGAGAATGAAATATATAACGGCTTTAATGATATTGTCTGTGAAACCCTGTATGGCATTAGTCTACCAATCCTTTTATTCTCCATCACGAATTGGAAATACGGTAAATATATGAAACCTTCAGTCCATTAGATGTGATTGGCAATATCGGAAGCGTTTATTTTAGCCTTGAAAGCTCTCCTCTAAATGAAGGTATGATTGATGCAGACAGTGGCGTACGCAGGATTTTTTTCAAGGGGGGGGGGGGTTAAATCGGGTCAAATATCGCAACGACTCAGCCAGCCGCTGAATAAGCGGGGGGGGGGGGGTAAGAGGATACTTTTTTTCCTTTCTTTTTTTACCTCGAAATTTGAAAATTTGACATTTTGCTCTGTTAGGGGGGATATGGTCATCTGTTTTAGGTCAGCCTAATTAAAGAGAAAATTTGACACGGTCGACCAGGATGTATCATTAGAAAATTAATAGTTGGATGACAGACTCCAAGTAAATAAAATAGATGAGCTCATGTCATCGCTATCCTCAATTACAATTCAGTTCCACCTCAGGGCTCAGTATTAGGACCACTGGTGTTTGATGTATAAATAAATAGTTCATCCTTTGCTTTCACTGGTCTACAATTTGAAGTACATAATATTTGCTGATGATACTGTACTGCTGTTTAGAGCAAAACAAATCCCTTGAATAACAACATGATATGCAACGCAGACTACAAATGGCAGACAAGTGGTTTCTTCAAAATAAGCTGACGCTGAATTTAAAAGAGACAAAGTTTATGTTGTTAGGCACTCGTCAAAGACTTACAACATTTTCTTATCTAGTTTTGTAAACCTCTATAATCGTCACATTGAAACTTTTAAGATCATATTCAAATATAATGGCATAATTCCTTTTCCTATCTCTCTCTCTCTCTCTCTATTCCCCGAGCGAAGTTTTATTTCCATAATGTCAGTACATATTTACATTGATTACTCCATGACTAAATTTAAAAAACATTGGCTAAAAACTAAATTACACCGTATATTGAACAATTCTTCCAGCTTAGTATTATTTTCTTTGCTTATACATTCATACCTTAAAAACAATTTTAGCAACGATTTGACTTAAACAAACGAAGCAAAAAATAACAGAACCATTGACAATCTTGTTGACGTAACATATTTTAATTGCATATCGCGCATAATGAACAAAATATTGAGGAGAGCATATTTCTTTACCTACCTGCCGTGGAATGCTCCCCAGGGAGTGGAGAATGTGCATGCATTGTGTGCGGGTAAGCCTCAATCTTATGACTGGGGTAATAATATATTTATCTGTAAAGTGCTTTGAGAGGGCCTTCGGTCCTGAAAAGCGCTATATAAGAACTAGCTATTATTATTATTATTACAACTAATAAATTTTTGTTTATTTGTAAAGTTCTACTTGGAATAGATAAAATATCAAATTACATAATTTTTTCCAAAACATAATCACATCCTTCCAATACAATAAAAAGTGAAACGTTGAATCAACCTTTTTACAAATGTTGCAACAATTTTCCATTGATATAAATTTTCTTTTTTAATTGTTTAACTTTTTAATAACGAATTTGCTTTAATTCAAATCAAAATACATCCTTCCTAACAAATTCATTATCTAAATCTAGAAAGGAATTCAAAAAATAAATGACAATTTGTTCTCTTGACTTCTTCCGTACTATCAAAAGATAGTAATCTTACACTTTAATAAACAAACAAATTTACCTGATTACCTTTTTCTATTTCTATAAGATTCGAAATATCATATTCGTCTTTTAAATCATTGACATCACGTAATTTATCTAACCACCACTCAAAAAATGATTATTTTTTTCTTCAATTTTGTATATCTTAAAACAAATAAGAGCTGTTGTGCGTTCCCATTTGTCATTAATTAATTTAGGGTCATTCCAGATACCATTTGTAATCAAGTTATGAATTTTCAATAAACCGGCATCTTGCCATTCTCTATAAAAAGCAATATTTTTTGTATAAAGGTAATGTTACTATTTTTCATATAGTTTCAGTTGCCATATTTTTACATATCGATTAATCTTAGTACTGACCAAGTACAAAAGAAGATCTACATATACAACGTTCTGGCAAATTATGTTTAGTGCGTAATAAATTCATAACTTTTATATTACAATTCAACGGTAAAACAAAGTGGCAAAACCCCTATTTTATCTGACCAGTATCTAAACATATTTTTCCAATTAGAACCATCATCATTAAGGAAACGAGATACCCATGAAAAACAAAGTAAAAATATTCCACTAGCAACATCAAACATATTCGATCCACCATTTTCAACATCATTTATTATTAATCATGGACGTTTAATTCCTTTTCTTTTTTTGGAATTTCACGCGAAAAAAAAAAATAGTCTATTCAATATCTGTAAATCATGTTTTGGTACTGGTAAAATAGTTAGGGTATGCACAACTTATGTTGCCGCCTACGATTTCATAAAAAAAATTCTACCATAAAAAGTAAGACCGAATTTTATGTATTTGTACATTCCAGTTTAAATCTTATAAACAATTTCTTATTTTAGCCTAAATACACTACAAAATATGTAACAGGTTTATCCGTAACTATAGTGTCATTATCATAATAAAAATTATCTACAATGTTCATGTTCAAAACTTCTGTCTTTTTCCAGTTTGCTTTCGGACCTGCAAAATCTCCAAAATCCTTAATTTAAATCATAATATATTGTACATCATTAACAGAATTCACAAAAAATGTCGTACCGTCTGCATATTGGGGATATTTTTTAACTATCGATACCTTGATTAACACTGAATGTATCAATGTCTTTTTTTGTCTTATTTTACATGTTATTACTTCCACTGAAGATGTTAAAAAGTTATGCCGATAATAGACAACCCTGGCGAACTCCTCTTTTAATTATAAACTTTTTTGAAAACATCCATTATTCATCACACGACCTAGGGCATCAGTATAAAATTTCTTTATCCAGGTGAAAAAAGATTCTTTAAACTCGAATTTACAAAATACATGAAATAGGAAAAAATGGGATTCATTAACAAATGCTTTTTTTTAAAATCTAAACAAAATATAATCCCTGAACTATTTGATGTCTTCAAATAATGTATCACATCTTGTACTAACCGTATGTTGTTTTTTTTGCTGCGGATCGTTTCTTTATTAAACCTCTTTGGTCAGTTGAAAAGATGCTTGATAAAACACGACGAAGTCTTTTAGACAGTACTTTTGTCGCAATTGTAATAACGAAATAGGTCTCCAATTGTCAAAATAACCCCTATCCCCTTCTTTAATAACAACTTTATTTGACACTGCCTTTGGGAAGAAGACATTTTTTGTTTTTGATACCTCTCATTTAAACTTGCAAGCAAACCAATTCTTTAATTTCTCACCAAAAAACCTTCTAAAAATCGGCATTAAGACCATTACTTCTAGGGTTGCGTCTTCACATTCCTTTTCAGTGACCCTTTTTACTGCAATGCCCCTTCTTCGGTCGGGGTACTAACCATTAAATATTTAAGATATTAAATAAGCGTTATGCTTGATGAAAAGTTGTTGTGGAAAGATCATCTCGACTATATAGCCCGAAAGGTCTCACAACGAAATGTGTTCTTGAGTGGATCTGCATAAACCTGTATTACCAAAAGAGTTTTGTTTAATGTTGTATTGTTCCCATATTAATCTACATTTTAGACTCTGGCGATGTTGCATGGTCAAATACATCTTCAAGAATTATTATCAGGCTATCAAAATTACATAATAAAATGACAAGAATGATACTGGATGCACATCTGTCAATCCATGTATTTGACATATTTACTGTTCTAATTTGGAGAGAAATGCCTTTGCGATGGAATCAGATAGAATGATCCATTGCCTTAGTAATCTCGCAACCAATTATTTGGAATATATGTTCTCGCATCAATACATGCCTTTAAATTGTAATTGATTTATTCCATTTAACCCATTCATTCTTTTGACACAAGATTCCGGACGAATGGTTCGCTGAATAATACAATGAGAATGTTCAACAATGCTGTAAAATCATACTTTCGAATACATGGTATTTACAGGGTGGAGCAGTCTTTGTTTGAATCAAAGAAATAGTGGCTCATTCCATGCCTTTTAATAGTAATTGAATAATCCCATTACTATCAAATATAATCTACATATCAACGACAAAACATTGACAAATTATAAAATCCTGAGATATATTGCTAGTTTAATACGATATAGTTAGGTTGAGTTTAAAATTGTGTTTGATGTTGTTGTGATTGCTTTTGGTTTTGTTTAATTTTTTGGTAAATTCCAGCGAAAGTCTTTGAAGAAGTCTTGAAAATTGATAAACTATTCATAATATGCCTTAAATCATTATTTGGTACATGCATATCACATTTTATAACAATTTGTCTATAATTTTAAACTTTAATCATATCGTTGTCTAAGCTCACTGACAATCTTATGCTCTAAAAATAGTACTACCATTAAATTGATGAAAGTAAATAAATAATATAATGTTAATATAATTATACAACGTTGATAAAATATGCAAGGCATGACTATGCGATGGTCTACAGACATTACAAAATTAATAAGTTTTAGTATTGAGCTTAATATTTTAATCTACTGCTTCAGAAAAACCCAAATGTTTAGACCACTCGACTACGGCGCCTTTACACAAAACCTGTTCAGTCTTTTCGCAAGTGCCAATTTTTTTTAAAATTTACTTTAACGGCATCTCACAATCCGCCAGATGGTCTGACGGACAAGTGGTTGCGCAATGGCATACGTGATGGGATTGATAAGACTGTTGGAGTACGACGCCCAGCGAACAAATTCTGTAACGCCGGCAGGCATCTTACTCTTGAAGTCGAGGGCGATAATGGCTACGCTACTTGGCAACCAAGTCAAGAAGAACGCTAATGTGATCAAAGTCAGAGTTCGCATCACTTTGTTGTTATTGGATGATGATAAGTGACTAGGTTTCATACGACTGTCCTTGGCTAGTGGTGGCTCTGCGAGCCTGCGAGTTGATATTTCTTGGGATGGATCCGATTGACTCTTTAGCTGTTGGGACAAGGTTTCCGGATCTTCTCTTCTGAGGTCATCTTCTGAAGGTCTACAAGAGCAGATGCTGTTCGCTTCGTTTGATGTTGAGTCCTTAGTATCTGTTTCTTGTTGGAATCCGATAATTCCTTCCTGAGTATGAACGTTGACAACAGTATCATCGTTTTGAACACCACTGGCGTTGATATCAATTCGGGTACCGTCTGACGGTATCGTTGTCAAGACTTTGATCGTGAGGCTCTGTCGAGGAAATGTCATTCGTTGTTTCACTCTGAAACTGAGTGTTTGTGTCACCTTTGGATTTGTTCATTGTTTTGAGGTTGAATCTCTTCCACAAACTTCGGCTACCAGAGGCTTTCACTGTAAAGTATATCTTTATATGAATAATGGTAATAATGATAATGGGAACAGCAAAATTGGCGATTGTAACCGCAATACTGGTATAGAAATTTCGGCCATAGTTTACCCAAAAGAAGCCTTTATTAGATGCTGCATGAAATGGTTCTACCAGGTTCCAGATCGTGGTGATAGGAATCCAGAAGGACAAAGCCACCACCCAAGTGAGACCATTGACAAAATGCGCAATTCTTTTCTTCTTCCGTTGAAAATGCAGGATCGGGTAGGAGGTTGCCACGTAACGGTCCGAAGCAATCGCGATGATACCAAGTACGGACACACCAAGCACTGAATTTTGAATACCAAGAAAGAAATGGCCGACGATGTCCCCAAAAATCCATTTTCCGAATAAATTGACGGTGCTACGGATCGCCATTACAATCCCAACTAAAAGATCAGAGATGGTGATGTTGAGGATGTACTGGTTGGAATAGGTGCGCAATTTTCTTTCGATGTGAAATGCCCTCAGAATCAAGGCGTTCATTGCCACTGTCATAGCTGATAGTGAAAAAAGAAGGCTAAAAACAACAACAGAGCCATCAGTGTCCAATGTCAGATTGGCTGACTCTGAGCTGATAACAAGCGTTGAGTTTTTCATGGCTCCACAGTTTACTGGTTAGAAGCAGAAAGGAAGAAAACCAATTTTAAATCACTTTAAACGTGCTCAAATGAGCTAAACACATTTGTGCTGTATCTTATTTGCTCGTCTATTTACATACCCTGTACATCGTTTTGTTTACGATCATTATTTCACCTCAATATGATTTTTTTTTCCCAAATGTTCTACTTCTGAAAGAAAAACCTTAGAAAACAAAATGTTTAACATATACAGAATAAATAAGAGACAGATTTTACCACTCATTGGAGGGTATTCGGTACACTTGATGAAGCTGATAATTTTATATTTCAAATTGTAGCCCAAAAGAGTTCTAACAGAGACACAACATCAGCAACCGTAGTAAAAATCAACATAACTTGATGTGACTATTAACAAAATTTCAAA
The DNA here is from genome assembly GCF_000002235.5 of Strongylocentrotus purpuratus. Classification (NCBI taxonomy): domain Eukaryota; kingdom Metazoa; phylum Echinodermata; class Echinoidea; order Camarodonta; family Strongylocentrotidae; genus Strongylocentrotus; species Strongylocentrotus purpuratus. Next base: position 26,554,847 of record NW_022145614.1, read on the forward strand.
ATGGCAAGAAAGATAATCACCTCGATCCGGAAAAGTGGTGTTCCCTTCTGAATCATCGATTTAGAGGTGTCTAATCAGATATTAGAAGATCTACTTTTATACTAATGCAACACGATATACCGCGGTCGTGTTTGATTGATAGTCGAATTCTATACATTTTATAGATCATGATAACGCGTGGATCGTAACAAAGCGGATGGTGCTCTTTTTAGCAAGTATCTAAAGCAAAATGATATGCTGGAGTGGATATCTACGTATAGATAGATGTTAGACTTTTTCCTTCTAATACCCATTGAAATCACCTGGGTTGCGTGTGGCAAATATAAGAATAATCTGCGTTTGTTCGTAATGTTGGTTACGCGGTGCTCTTTGCTGAGGTAGGCCTGTGTCAGCGACTGGCCTTATCTTCGATGCACCATATGAGAGATCGATCGTAGGCCTACAGATTGAAATGAACAGTGCAAACATTTCGTTGAACTACTGGCACATGTATTAATTACCTTCTCGGGCTCCTTTGGATATCGAAATGATGTCGTGTGTACAATGGGAATCAACCTGTGCCACTCCTGTTTGTTCGGCAAATTGATCTAGACATTATCCAAGTGACCATCGGCGTAGCAAATTTTGCACGGGGACACTAAAGAGAGGGGGAGGACGGGAAAGTAAAAGAAGATGCTATGACCCCCTCTCCCGTCCTCCGATTAATCAATGCTCTTTTTAGTTTACATTTCACCCGTTTCCAATTCTCCATGACATCGTCGCCCCTCAATGGCAGGATCCCCGCTATATACGCCATTGATAATGGTTTTATCGTCGGCACCTCAAAATCCGTAGAAGAGTCTTGCGGAACACCGGTTGCGCCATAGCATAGGTTAAGGGGTTGAGAAGGCTATTTATAAATGTTACCCAACGTCCAACAGCACTTTTATTGGACGTTATGATTGATATGCAACTTGGCAGCGAAGTTATGAAAAATACCACAATGATGAAGGTCAGAGTACGCAAGGCTTTATGATTATCCGCTGAAGACAGGTGCCGATGGTTCCTCTGAATCCCATCGGGTGTTGTTGTTTGTGTTGTATTGTGCATTGGTGTAACTTGGTGATTAAACGGTCGCATGTTTTGCTCCAGTGTTGTAGATGCCCGACCATGCTGTCCAATGTCTTCAACTATGTCAACTGTGATATGATCCGAATGGAGTGAGATCGATGGTTTTGAAGCATTCCCTTGAAGAACTTTAATAACACTAGTATTCTCTTCTTGATTAAAGCTGCTATTAACATTGGTTTGAGAATTATTGCACTCTAGAATATCTACGAAACCATCATTGGTTCGTCCATGTTGCACTGAACTCGTGGCGTCAATTTTAGATCCAGTCTTTTCTTTTGAGTTAAATCGTTTTGATAGACTTCTGCTACCAGAAGTTTTTACTCGATGATAAATCTTTAAATAAAGGAGGACGATTATAATGAAAGGAATGACGAACCTATAGATCATAACCACAGTGCTGGCATGTATGTTCCTTTTGTAATTTGACCTAGATGTGTCTTCGTCGGGATTCACATCAAGTGGTTGCACGAAGTCCCAAATAGTCGCCATGGGAAACCAAAAAAATGCCGCTACTATCCAGGTAATGAAATTGACAATGTGGGCAATCTTTTTCTTCTTTCGTTTAAAGTGCTGGAGAGGGTAGTGAGTTGCAACGTAACGGTCTAAAGTTATGCCAATGATACCGAGAACGGATACAGTTACGACTGTATTCTGAATACCATTAAACACATTTAGAAAGGTTTGTCCGAATATCCACTCATCATAGAGATATACAGTACTGCGAATCGCCATGACGAACCCCACTAGAAGGTCGGAGATGGTGATGTTGAGGATGTACTGGTTCGTGTACGTCCGCAACTTTTTCTCGATGTGGAATGCTATTAGAATCAGGACGTTTAGCACCGCTGTGGTGACAGACAAGAACATGAGAAGGCTGAAAATAGCTATAGATTTGTAAGTAGGATCACCTGTCCATGGAATTGATTCTGTCAAATTCATCGAGCCAGTTGTACAAACGGCAAAAGAAGATAAGTCCCCAGTGGCCATTTGTATAAAGTTTCTCAAAACTCAACTGTAAATTTAGCAACTAAAGAACAATTCAGAATTGGTAATTCGGAGGAACGTACTTTTTTCTCTTCCAGCATTTGGTGAGGGCTGTAATTTAAGTACGAATCCAAATTCAGTCAAATACGGTTAATTTTCGCTGATATTCACAACCTTTCCCGAAGATATGTCGGTGTTACGGATCGCCATGATGAACACTACTAGAAGATCAGAGATGATGATGTTGAGGAATTACTGGTTGGAATAGGTGCGCAATTTCCTTTCGATGTGGAATGCCCTCAGAATCAAGTCGGTCATTGATACTGTCATACCTGATGGTGAAAAAAGTAGGCTTAAAACAACAACTGAACCATCAGGTGAGTCCAATATCAGATTGACTGGCTCCGAGCTGTATACAAGCGTTAAGTTTTACCATGCCTTATTCTTCTTCCACAGCTCACTGAGTAGGAGCAGAAATGAAGAAAATCCATTTAAATTTACTTTAAACGCGTTAAATTACCTTAACATATTTTTGCTGTATCTAATGGGTCCGTCCATTTTGTTAACTATCATTAATACACCACAATTTGTTTTTTTTTACCCAATTCTTGTTTCTACTTTTGAAAGAAAAAACCATAGAAAACAAAGTGTTTAATATGAACAAAATAAGCGTTCCGTGAAACACTGTTTTAACCACTAATTGGAGGATATTTGACGCAACACAAAAGTGTTGATGAGGCTGGTACTTTTGTGTATTTAAAATGCTAGCACTAAAATAATTGCTAACAGAGCCACAACAGCAACAACTTTAGTAAACATTAACAATACTTGATGTAACTATAAACTAAATATCAAAATGGCAAGAAAGATGATCACCTCGATCCGGCAAAGTGGTGTTCCCTTCTGAATGATCGATTTAGAGGTATGTAATCAGAAATGACGAAGTGAAGATCTACTTATATACTAATGCAACACGATATACCGCTGCATGTCATTTGAATAGATAGTCGAATTCTATACATTCCATAGATCATGATAACGCGTGGATCGTAACAAAGCGGATGGTGCTCTTTTTAGCAAGAATCTAAAGCAAAATTATATGCTGGAGTTGATATCTACGTATAGATAGATGTTAGACTTAGCAGTCATTTTGAAAGAAGTATTGAACATGCATAGTCATATCAAAACAATCTAAAGGTTTTAATAGCACGAACCCTCGCTCATGTCCGCCTGGTTTCAATAGTAGTTCTATTCGTCATCAATCATATGACCCTACCTTTAAAATCTCGCAGCTTTGATGAAGGATGAGGTAAACGTGTTCAAGAATTTTTACTTCTGATACCCATTGAAATCACCTGGGTTGCGTGAGGCAAATATAAGAATAATCTGCGTTTGTTCGTAATGCTAGTAACGCGGTGCTCTTTGCTGAGGTAGGCCTGTGTCAACGACTGGTGTTGTCTTCGATCCACTATGTGAGAGATCACTCGTCGGCCTACAGATTGAAAATGAACAGTGCAATCGTTTTGTTGAATTACTGGCACATGTATTAGTTGCCTTCTTGGGCTTGTTTGGATATCGAAATGTCACCTTGTGTACAGTAGGAATCAATATGTGCCACCCTTGTTTGTTCGGCACATTAATCTAGACAATATGCAAGAGATCATTGGCGTAGAAAATTGTGCACGGGGACACTAAAGGGAGGAGGGACGGGGAAGTAAAAGAAGATGCTATGACCCCCTCTCCCATCCTGCACCTAATCAATGATCTTGTTAGTTTACATTTCATCCGTTTCCAAAAAAACCTGACATCGGGGCTACCTTATCAGAAACCACAACAGAACACAATTGTATAAAGGAATAATGAAATGTTAATCTTTAGCCTACAAATCGTGGCGTCAAAAATCAACAGAATATAAACAATTTAATAGTACATAACTTTAATATAGGGCAACTTCCATCTCGTGAGTCCCTCACAGCTCCTGGTCGCTTGGCCAGTCTCTAGACTGCGTAGAAATCCCCATCGACTTGGCAGCTCATCTCTATCTCTGTCGATGACTCCCCTGGTCGCTTGGCCAGTCTCTAGGCTGCGTAGAAATCCCCGTCGACTTGACAGCTTATCTCGCCCCGACGTGGAGGTCTCTCTGAAGAAAAATGTTTCTTCTCCCTTACTAAATAATTCTGCCTCGTGCATTAAACGTCTGCACCGTAGCACTGACTTGAAGGGTTTTGTCCATTATTCTAAAGCAACTTCCCTTCACCCTAACTTTGCCAGGTCCTTAACATTCCAAACCTCTTAGGTCTGCCAGCTATTACTATTTATATTCAATAGCCAACCCAAAATTATGCATACCAAAACCCCATATACTGTGTCTTAAATGCAAATGTAAGCAATAATGCATCCTATGCTTGGCTACCTCTAACTGACCTTAGAGTAGTACATTTCCTTTAAGTAGTACATTTCCTTGAGAAGTACATTTCCTTGAGTAGTACATTTCCTTGAGTAGTACATTTCCCTTCTCTTCTAAAAAAAAATCCTTTCATTACACCCTCAATGGCTGGATCCCCGCTATACGCCATTGCTATTATCGTCGGCACCTCACAATCCGTAGAAGGGTCTTGCGGAACACTGGTTGCGCCATAGCATAGGTTACGTGGTTGAGAAGGCTATTGATAAATGTCATCCAACGACTTACAGCAGCAAGTGTTGTTTTATTGGACGTTATGATTGATATGCAACTTGGCAGCGAAGTTATAAAAAACGCCACAATGATGAAGGTCAGAGTACGAAAGGCTTTATGATTATCCGCTGAAGACAGATGCCGAGGGTTCCTTTGAATCCCATCGGGTGTTGTTGATTGTGTTGTATTTCGCATTGGTGTAACGTGATGTTGTATATGTTGCATGCTTTGCTCCGGCGATTTAAATACTCGACCAAGCTGTCGAACGTCTTCAACTGTGTCAACTGTGATATGATCCGACTGGATTGAGGTTGATGGTTTTGTAGCGTTCTCTTGAAGAACTACAATGACGCTAGCATTCTCCCCTTGAATAACACTGATGTTAAAATTGGTCTGAGACGTGTTGCCCTCTAAAATTTCTACGAAACCATTATTGGTTCGTCCATGTCGTACTGCACTCGTGGCGTCAATTTTAGATCCAATCTTTTCTTCGAATGCATATCGTCTGGATACCCTTTTGCTACCAGACGTTTTTACTCGATGATAAATCTTTAAATAAAGGAGGACGATTATAACGAAAGGGAGGACAAACCTACAAATCGTAATCACAGTGCTGGCATAGATGTTTCTTGAGTAATTTGACGTAAAAATGTCTTCTTCGGGATTCACATCAAGTGGTTGCACGAAGTTCCAAATAGTCGCGATGGGAATCCAAAAGCATGCCGCTACTATCCATGTAATGACATTGACAATGTGGGCAATCTTTTTCTTCTTCCGTTTAAAGTGCTGGAGAGGGTAGTGAGTTGCCACGTAACGGTCTAAACTTATGGCAATGATACCGAGAATGGACACAGTTACAACTGTATTCTGAATACCTATAAACACATTTAAAAGGGTTTGTCCGAATATCCACTCATCATAGAGATAGACAATACTGCGGATCGCCATGATGAACCCCACCAGAAGATCGGAGATGGTCATGTTGAGGATGTACTGGTTCGGGTACGTCCGCAACTTTTTCTCGATGTGGAATGCTATTAGAATCAGGACGTTTAGCACCGCTGTGGTGACAGACAAGAACATGAGGAGGCTGAAAATAGCTACAGGTGTGCCAGTAGGACCACCTGTCGATGGAATTGATTCAGTCTCATTCATCGAGTCAAATGTACAACCAGCAATAGAACATAAGTCCTCAGTGTCCATTTTCATAAAGTTTCTCAATACCCAACTGTACATTTAGCAAGTAACCAACATTAGACTTAGCATGCATTTTGAAAGAAGTATTGAACATGCATAGTCATATCAAAAAACAATCTAAAGGTTGTAATAGCACGAACCCTCGCTCATGTCCGCCTGGTTTCAATAGTAGTATTTCGTCATCAATCATATGACCCTACCTTTAAAATCTCGCAGCTTTGATAAGGGGTGGGGTAAACGTGTTCAAGGAATTTTTCCTTCTGATACCCATTGAAATCACCTAGGTTGCGTGTGGCAAATATAAGAATACTCTGCGTTTGTTCGTAATGTTAGTAACGCGGTGCTCTTTGCTGAGGTAGGCCTGTGTCAGCGACTAGCGTTGTCTTCGATGCACCATGTGAGAGATCGCTCGTAGGCCTACAGATTGAAATGAACAGTGCAAACATTTGGTTGAATTACTGGCACAGGTATTAGTTGCCTTCTTGGGCTTGTTTGGATATCGAAATGACACCTTGTGTACAGTAGGAATCAATATGTGCCACCCTTGTTTGTTCGGCACATTAATCTAGACGATATGCAAGTGATCATTGGCGTAGAAAATTTTGCGCGGGGACACTAAAGGGAGGAGGGACGGGGAAGTAAAAGAAGATGCCATGACCCCCCTCTCCATCCTCCGATTAATCAACGATCTTGTTAGTTTACATTTCACCCGTTTTTGATTCTCCATGACATCGGTGCCCCTCAATGGCTGGATCTGGATTGTCGTCGGCACCTCACAATCCCTAATATAGTCTTGCGGAACACTGGTTGCGCCATAGCATAGGTTACGGGATTGAGAAGGCTACTGATAAATGTCATCCAACGACCAACAACAGCGAGTGTTGTTTTATTGGATGTTATGATTGCTATGCAACCTGGAATCGAAGTTTTGAAAAACGCCACAAGTGATGAAGGTTAGAGTACGCAAGGTTTTGTGATTGCCCGCTAGCTACAGGTTTGTCAGTAGGACCACCTGTCGATGGAATTGATTCTGTCTCATTCATCGAGTCAAATGTACAAACAGCAACAGAACATAAGTCCTTAGTGGCCATCTTCATTAATTTTCTCAATACTCAACTGTAAATTTAGCAACTAACTAACATTTCAGTATAAGTAATGCAGAGGGACGCACTTTGGCGTTTTCCAGCATTTGATTTGGATTACATTTCAAGTTCGAATACAAATTCAGTCAAATAAGGAAAAAATTTGAGCTGATATCTTATTCATTATATTAATAGAGAGAGATTTAGAGTTTTAGCATTTAATCTTGTTTTATGCGGTTCCTCTGTTCGGTAGCGTGAGTATGCTTAACACTTCCAGAATAGATTGTTAATATGATCGCATTTTCAATGACGGCAGAGCACGTGATGCAATCAATGACTTTGCAATGACGTGTTGATGAATTTCGTAGACGTGCTCAATGACTAATTTCGGCAATCCTAATAAATTGAATCCAAGATTGCATAAAACGATGTTCAATATCATCAGTCGGATAAGATATTAGTCCGCCCGAAATTTTATTAACAGTCAATTTTGCTTGTATTTATAGAGGCCCACACAGTGATCGCGCATAATTTAGCTGATACTGTTGGACATTTTATTAAAGGATTATGTTACTATTCAAAGAAAGGCAAAAGCACGTTTGCTGTCAACCCTAATTACATTGATATTAAACTTGGTGTGCTCGAACCATAATAGTGACTGATGAAAATTCTTCAACCAAAAGTATGATTCACATCAACATAGACTTATTCAATCTACATCAAGCTATACACATGCAAGCTCACTTGGAAGAAGAAAAAATTATTTCATTTTTTTTTAAAATCCATTTTCACATCAAGTTTATAAAGGAGTACAAATTAAGATTATACAGCTAGATGATAATTATCAACTTGCAACAGAAAAGTTCAACTATTAAAAGTGACAAATGCTTAACGAAACAAGCCGAGACTAATGATGAACGACTAGATTAAAATGAGTAAAGGGAATAATCTCATGAATTACATAAATGGTATCCACCGCAACTTTGGGTATATACACCATGGGAACAACAGCTATACATTTCGGGCACAGTAGAGTCCATCTCACCAGGTTTCCCACGCCAGCATTCGTCGCAATCAGAAAAAGACCCGAGCCGACAAACATAGCGTGTGGGGGATAGGGGAGCCAGCCATCAACCGCGATATCTTGTCTTCAGGAGGTCTTCACCAGTGAAGCTATTGGCTCGACAAAGGGCTCATCAAGTTTCATAATGGAACATCAGAGAACCAAAAATTAAACCGACCTTTAAGTAACCATCGATGTTAAACCAATTCATGTGAACGCGCCATAGACGTTATCAGAACTGGGACTACAGCCAGAGTGGTCACCAGAACTTAAGAGAGAGTCACTGCAATGACCAAAGTAGGACCGGAAACAGAGGTTTAATCAGAACTGTGACCAGGGCCCAGAGTGATGAACAGAACTGGAGCCAGAGCCACTGTGGTGACCACGAATGGTTCAAAATCTAGAGACGTGATCAGAACTGGAGCCGGGGCCAGAGCCACTGTAATGACCATGTAGAACTGGAATCAGAGCCATAAAAGGGATTAAAACTGGAACCAGGAGCCAGAGTGATGACTGACCAGAACTGGGACCAGAGCCAGAGTGATGGCAAGAACTAGAGCCAGCGCCATTTTAATGATCAGAAACTGTACCACGGTCACAGACGTAATTAGAACTGGAACCAGGAGCAAAACTGATGACCAGAACTAGGACCAGAGCCAGAGTGATGACCAGAACTAGAGCCAGCGCCAATTTGATAATCAGAAATTGTACCAAAGCCAGAGATTCGATCAGAACTTGAGCCGGAGTCAGAGCCACTGTAAAATCAGAGCCATAGACGTGATCAGAACTGGGACCAGAGCCAGGGTGGTGACCAGAACTGGAGCCAGAGCAACTATGATGATCAGAACTGCTACCAGAGCCATAGACGTGATCAGAACAGGGACCAGAGCCAGAGGTGATGATCAGAACTGCATGAAGCCAAAGCCACTGTCATGACCAGAAATGGTACAAAAGCCAGAGGACAGAACGACTGAATATAAGAACTCGAAGTGAACTTAACCCCGACAAGAAAAAACGCCCTGTAAATTTTTTATATGATGGATTCTGCCCACTTACAGCCTTTTAAATTGCTCAGTTGAATATTTAAATTCCAACGCTTGAAGTGGATCTTTTGCGCAACTCAAATTTTGACTTTGGTTTGATTTGATTTCTGCACTTTACCAAATAAGTCCATTTAAACAATAATTTAAAAAATGATTGAAAAAACATTGATAACTTGGTGTCAAAATGTGAATTAGATATATACATATAATAACTAACTTGATATTTATACAGTATATAACATATACTTTTAAATTAATAGTATTATCCGAACTGTCTGTGGAAAATGTAGAAAATCACAATTATAACCGTGCGCGCGCGCGTGTGTGTGTGTGTAGTGAATGGTAGATGTGCACGTAGCTCTATGTTGTATGGTGGGGTAGAAACAAAGGTAGCGTTTTTGATAAGGGAAACAATTGATAAAAATAGCGAATATGACTTGCAATGCTACCAAAATTTTAGATAGGCCTATTGCATGTTGAAATCAAATATGTTGATATTTCGATATGAGATGCTTTAAAAAACAGCGATAACTTTGCCTTATTGAATTTGGTAGAGAGTTCTAAATATTCTATAAAGAAATCGATGTAATTCCCTTAACGGAAACATGGTTACACGATGATATTAATGAATGGGAGATCAACATCCTAGCTGTATTCGACAATTCGGATGGACTGATCTGGCCAGTGGCGTACGAAGGATTTTTTCAAAGGGGGAGGGGGGGTTTAACATTTAGAAATCGGGCCAAAAAATTCGCAACGAGCTTGGGGATGCTCCGCCCCTGGACCCTCCGCCAATTTACGCTCTACTTACTTCGCTCTACCTGATCGTAAATACTTTAGCCCCCCCCCCCTGAAAATGTTTCGCGGGGCATGTAACATGTAAGAGTGGTGTAGTGATACGGATTTTTTTCTCCCCCCCCCCCCAAAAAAAAAAGTTGTTGTTCATTACGCCACTGCTACCTCGTTCTCGCATTTCGTCCCCCCCCCCCCGGTCATGAAAAGAAATCGCCACCCCTGGAACCATGAATAAAGCAAATTTACTTGACTTAAATGAAGAAAAAAATAATTCTTAGAACTTTGATAGACGGCTCCGATTTGGTTTCTAGGAATAAAATTTGAAACAAAGCCCAATACAATGAGGAAAAGGAGACCAAACGAGAAACGCAAATATACCTGCTGACAAAGTATATCATTGATTTTACTCATGATTAATGTAACGCTTCATTCGCATTGCAACCTCATATCATATTAATTATTCTTGTCACATTTATTCACATCAATTCCACATCGACCGAGTCAACTTTAGATAGAACCATGCATGGATAAAGCAACTTTACTGGACTTAAAGGGATAGTTGAGTTCTGTTGCGGAGAGCGCTACACACAATAATTTTTGTGTGAGATAATGAATTTAAAACAAAAATAATGAAAAACTGAGTGTCAAATTTAAAAGAACATACAATTTAAATGACAAAATCATCTTTGTTTGATAAAAAAAAAGGTTCAGAAACGGCTGAAATATCCATAAATATAACGATTTTTAATATTGTGTACCACTACAAATATTTGACAATTTGAAAAACGCCTTTTATGTTGTATTTCAGCCAATGCTGATGTTAGGCTTTTCGTGTTGGTTATATTACGCACAAATAGTCGGCCCATGTAGTGTTATTATTAATAAATTAAATAATTAACGGTCACCCAATTTTTTTTAAAGTGAAGCTGAATTGGTATGATCGTTTTGGCTAAATTTCACACATTTTGGGGTCTAAAATTACCTTCATAGCAAATGTAGGTTCTAAAAGGGCATTCAAATGTCATAGATAAGAATAAGAGCAATAACTATGCACTTTGAAGGTATTTGTGGTCTAAAAACAGAACTCAACTATCCCTTTACATGAAGAAGAAAAAATTCTTAGAACTTTGATAGACAGGTCCGATTTGGGTTTCTGTGAAGAAAATTTGAAACAAGATCCAATCCAACGAAGAAAAGGAGACCGAACGAGAAACGCAAACTTACCTGCTGACAAAGTGAAAAAGTGTGAATGATAACAAAAAAGAAAGAAATATTTGTTACACTGATATTAAAGACAAGATTTAAGTGATATAATTTGCTTACCGAAATTCGTTGTAACATAGAGATGGTTCCGCGTGAATCTAACTCATGGTGTCTATATCTCGTTTCTTCTTCTGTGAAACGGTTCTGCGTCTGTTTTATTTAATATATACTGTTGGTGTGTGTGTGTATGTGTGTGTGCGTGTGCGTGTGTGTGTGTCCGTGTGTGTGTGCGTGTGCGTGTGTGCGTGTGTGTGTGTGTGTGTGTGTGTGAATACGGGTTTAGTATAGGCATAGACGTAATAGAAATGGTATAGGTATTGGAAAGAATGGGTGTATGTGGGTGTATGTGGGCGTATGATTTTTATTGTATTACTATTATTAATTTATATTAATTTATTTCTATATATTTTGTACAGGGCCTCCTCCCAAAGCTTTGCTTTCTTTGAATTTTTTGTATATATTCATTAAGTAATTTTTTTCTTTTTTTTAATGAAAAACAAATTGAATTGAATTGAAGGAATCGCGGCCTGGCCTTTTAAAAATGAGAATGAAATATATAACGGCTTTAATGATATTGTATGTGAAACCCTGTATGGCATTAGTCTACCAATCCTTTTATTCTCCATCACGAATTGGAAATGCGCTAAATATATGAAACCTTCAGTCCATTAGATGTGATTGGCAACATCGGAAGCGTTTATTTTAGCCTTGAAAGCTCTCCTCGAAATGAAGGTATGATTGATGCGGACAGAGGCGTACGCAGGATTTTTTCAAGGGGGGGGGGGGGTGGTTAAATCGGGCCAAATATCGTTCATAATACATTCATACCTTAAAAACAATTTTAGCAACGACTTGACTTAAACAAACGAAGCAAAAAATAACAGAACCATTGACAATCTTGTTGACGTAACATATTTTAATTGCATATCGCGCATAATGAACAAACTATTGAGGAGAGCATATTTCTTTACCTACCTGTCCTGGAATGCTCCCCAGGGACTGGAGAATGTGCATGCATTGTGTGCGGGTAAGCCTGAATCCTATGACCGGGGTAATAATATATATATCTGTAAAACGCTTAGAGAGGGCCTTCGGTCCTGAAAAGCGCTATATAAGAACTAGCTATTATTATTATTACAACTAATATATTTTTGTTTATTTGTGTAGTTCTACTTAGAATAGATAAAATATCAAATTACATAATATTTTCCAAAACATAATCACATCCTTGCAATACAAAAAAAGTGAAACGTTGAATCAACCTTTTTACAAGTGTTGCAACAATTTTCCATTTATATAAATTTTCTTTTTTAATTGTTTAACTTTTTAAAAACGAATTTGCTTTAATTCAAATCAAAATACATCCTTCCTAACAAATTCATTATCTAAATCTAGAAAGGAATTCAAAAAATAAATGACAATTTGTTCTCTTGACTTCTTCCGTACTAACAAACGATAGTAATCTTACACTTTAATAAACTAACAAATTTACCTTGTTACCTTTTTCTATTTCTATAAGATTCGAAATATCATATTCGTCTTTTAAATCATTGACATCACGTAATTTATCTAACCACCACTCAAAAAATGATTTTTTTTTTCTTCAATTTTGTATATCTTAAATCAAATAAGAGCTGTTGTGCGTTCCCATTTGTCATTAATTAATGTAGGGTCATTCCAGATACCATTTGTAATCAAATTATGAATTTTCAATAAACCGGCATCTTGCCATGCTCTATAAAAAAATCAATATTTTTTGTATAAAGGTAATGTTACTATTTTTTCATATAGTTTCATTTGGAATAGTTTTACATAACTTTTATACTACAATTGAACGGTAAAACAAAGTGGCAAAACCCCTATTTTATCTGACCAGTATCTAAACATATTTTTCCAATCAGAACCATCATCATTAAGGAAAGGAGATACCCATGACAAACAAAGTAAAAATATTCCACTAGCAACATCAAACATATTCCATCCACCATTTTCAACATCATTTATTATTAATCATGCACGTTTAATTCCTTTTCTTTTTTTGGAATTCCACGCGAAAAAAAACAAAAGTCTATCCAATATCTGTAAATCATGTTTTGGTACTGGTAAAATAGTTGGGGTATGCACAACTTGTGTTGCCGCCTACAATTTCATTAAAAAAATTCTACCATAAAAAGTAAGACCGAATTTTATGTATTTGTACATTCCAGTTTAAATCTTATAACAATTTCTTATTTTCGCCTAAATACACTACAAAATATGTAACAGGTTGATCCGTATCTATAGTGTCATTATCATAATAAAAGTTATCTACAATGTTCATGTTCATAATTTCTGTCTTATTCCAGTTTGCTTTCGGACCTGCAAAGTCTCCAAAATCGGTAATTTAAATCATAATATATTGTACATCATTAACAGAATTCACAAAAACATCCATTATTCATCACACCACCAATGGCATCAGTATAAAATTTCTTTATCCAGGTAAAAAAAATATTCTTTAAACTCGAATTTACAAAACACATGAAATAGGAATGGGATTCATTGACAAATGCTTTTTTTTAATCTAAACAAAATATAATCCCTGAACTATTGGATGTCTTCAGATAATATATCACATCTTGTACTAACCGTATGTTGTTGTTTTTTGCTGCGGATCTTTTCTTTATTGGTCAGTTGAAAACACGACGAAGTCTTTTAGACAGTACTCTTGTCGCAATTGTAATAACGAAATAGGCCTCCAATTGTCAAAATAACCCCTATCCCCTTCTTTAATAACAACTTTATTAGACACTGCCTTTGGGAAGAAGACATTTTTTGTTTTTGATACCTCTCATTTAAACTTGCAAGCAAACCATTACTTCCAGGGTTGCGTTTTCACATTCCTTTTCAGTTACCCTTTTAACTCCAATGCCCCTTCTTCGGTCAGAGGACTAACCATTAAATATTTAAGATATTAAATAAGCGTTATGCTTGATGAAAAGTTGTTGTGGAAAGATCATCTCGACTATATAGCCCGAAAGATCTCACAACGAAACGTGTTCTTGAGTGGATCTGCATAAACCTGTATTACCAAAAGAGTTTTGTTTAATGTTGTATTGTTCCCTTATTAATCAACATCTTAGACTCTGGCGATGTTGCATGGTCAAATACATCTTCAAGAATTATTATCAGGCTATCAAAATTACATAATAAAATGACAAGAATGATACTGGATGCACATCTGTCAACCCATGTATTTGACATATTTACTGTTCTAATTTGGAGAGAAATGCCTTTGCGATGGAATCAATTAGAATGATCCATTGCTTTAGTAATCTCGCAACCAATTATTTGGAATATATGTTGTCGAATCAATACATGCCTTTAAATTGTAATTGATTTATTCCACTTAACCCATTCATTCTTTTGACACAAGATTCCGGATGAATGGTACAATGAGAATGTTCAACAATGCTGTAAAATCGTACATTCGAATACATGGTATTTACAGGGTGGAGCAGTCTTTGTTTGAATCAAAGAAATAGTGGCTCATTCCTTGCCTTTTAATAGTAATTGAATAATCCCATTACTATCAAATATAATCTACATATCAACGACAAAACATTGACAAATTATAAAATCCTGAGATATATTGCTAGTTTAATACGATATAGTTAGGTTGAGTTTAAAATTGTGTTTGATGTTGTTGTGATTGCTTTTGGTTTTGTTTAATTTGTTGGTAAATTCCAGCGAAAGTCTTTGAAGAAGTCTTGAAAATTGATAAACTATTCTTAATATGCCTTAAACCATTATTTGGTACATGCATATCAAATGTTATAATCAATTTGTCTATAATTTTAAACTTTAATCATTACGTTGTCTAAGCTCACTGACAATATTATGCTCTAAAAATAATACTACCATTAAATTGATGAAAGTAAATAAATAATATAATGTTGATATAATTATACAACGTTGGTAAAATATGCAAGGCATGACTATGCGATGGTCTACAGACATTACAAAATTAATAAGTTTTAGCATTGAGCTTAATATTTTAATCTACTGCTTCAGAAAAACCCAAATGTTTAGACCACTCGACTACGGCGCCTTTACACAAAACCTGTTCAGTCTTTTCGCAAGTGCCAAAGTTTTTTTAAATTTACTTTAACGGCATCTCACAATCCGCCAGATGGTCTGACGGACAAGTGGTTGCGCAATGGCATATGTGATGGGATTGATAAGACTGTTGGAGTGCGACGCCCAGCGAACAAATTCTGTAACGCCGGCAGGCATCTTACTCTTGAAGTCGAGGGCGATAATGGCTACGCTACTTGGCAACCAAGTCAAGAAGAACGCTACTGTGATCAAAGTCAGAGTTCGCATCACTTTGTTGTTATTGGATGATGATAGGTGACTAGGTTTCATACGACTGTCCTTGGCTGGTGGTGGCTCTGCGAGCCTGCGAGTTGATATTTCTTGGGATGGATCCGATTGACTCTTTAGCTGTTGGGACAAGGTTTCCGGATCTTCTCTTCTGAGGTCATCTTCTGAAGGTCTACAAGGGCAAATGCTGTTCGGTTGGTTTGATGTTGAGTCCTTAGTGTCTGTTTCTTGTTGTACATCGATAATTCCTTGCTGATTATGAACGTTGACAACAGTATCATCGTTTTGAACACCACTGGCGTTGATATCAATTCGGGTACCGTCATCGTTGTCAAGACTTGGATCGTGAGGCTCTGTCAAGGAAATGTCATTCGTTGTTTCACTCTGAAACTGAGTGTTTGTGTCACTTTCGGTTTTGTTCATTGTTTTGAGGTTGAACCTCTTCCACAAACTTCGGCTACCAGAGGCTTTCACTGTAAAGTATATCTTTATATGAATAATGGTAATAATGATAATGGGAACAGCAAAATTGGCGATTGTAACCGCAATACTGGTATAGAAATTTCGGCCATAGTTTACCCAAAAGAAGCCTTTATTAGATGCTGCATGAAATGGTTCTACCAGGTTCCAGATCGTGATGATAGGAATCCAGAAGGACAAAGCCACCACCCAAGTGAGACCATTGACAAGATGCGCAATTCTTTTCTTCTTCCGTTGAAAATGCAGGATCGGGTAGGAGGTTGCCACGTAACGGTCCGAAGCAATCGCGATGATACCAAGTACGGACACACCAAGCACTGAATTTTGAATACCAAGAAAGAAATGCCCGACGAAGTCCCCAAAAATCCATTTTCCGAATAAATTGACGGTGCTACGGATCGCCATTATGATCCCTACTAAAAGATCAGAGATGGTGATGTTGAGGATGTACTGGTTGGAATAGGTGCGCAATTTCCTTTCGATGTGGAATGCCCTCAGAATCAAGGCGTTCATTGCCACTGTCATAGCTGATAGTGAAAAGAGTAGACTGAAAACAACAACAGAGCCATCAGTAGAGTCCAATGTCAGATTGGCTGGCTCTGAGCTGATAACAAGCGTTGAATTTTCCATGACTCCACAGGGTACTGGTGGGTAGGAGCAGAAAGGAAGAAGATCAATTTTAAATCACTTAAAACGTGCTCAATTGGGCTAAACACATTTTTGCTGTATCTTATTTGCCCGTCTATGTACATACCTTGTACATCGTTTTGTTTACAATCATTATTTTACCTCAATTCGATTTTTTTTTTTCCCTAAATTCTCTACTTCTGAAAGAAAAAAACCTTAGAAAATAAAATGTTTAATATATACATAATAAATTAGAGACTGGTCTTACCACTCATTGGAGGGTATTTGACGCAACACTTGATGAAGCTAATACTTTTATATTTCAAATTGTAGCCCTAAATGAGTTCTAACAGAGACACAACATCAGCAATTGTGGTAAATATCAACAAAACATGATGTCACTATAATCAAGATTTCAAAATGGCAAAAAAGATAATCACCTCGATCCGGCAAAGTGGTGTTCCCTCCTGAATGATCGATTGAGAGGTAAATCAGAAATTACGAAGTGGAGATCTACTTATATACTAATGCAACACGATATACCGCCGTCATGTTTGATTCATAGTCGAATTCTATACATTCTATAGATCGTGATGAAGCGTAGATCGTAACGGATGGTGCTCTTCTTAGCAAGTATCTAGAGCAAAATAATATGTTGAAGTTAATATCTACGTATAGATAGATGTTAGACTTAGCAGTCATTTCTTAAAGAAGCATTGAACATGTATAGTCATATCAAAAACAATCTAAAGGTTGTAATAGCACGAACCCTCGCTTATGTCCCCCTGGTTTCAATAGTAGTACTATTTCGTCATCAATTATATGACCCTGCCTTTAAAATCTCGCAGCTTTGATAAGGGGTGGGATAAAACTATTCAAGGAATGTTTCCTTCTGATTCCTATTGAAATCACCTGGGTTGCGTGTGGCAAATATAAGAATAATCTGCGTTTGTTCGTAATGTTGGTTACGCGGTGCCCTTTGCTGAGGTAGACCTGTGTCAGCGACTGGCGTTATCTTCGATGCACCATATGAGAGATCGATCGTAGGCCTACAGATTGAAATGAACAGTGCAAACATTTCGTTAAACTACTGGCACATGTATTAATTACCTTTTTGGGCTCCTTTGGGTATCGAAATGATGTCGTGTGTACAATGGGAATCAATCTGTGCCACTCCTGTTTGTTCGGCAAATTGATCTAGACATTATCCAAGTGATCATCGGCGTAGCAAATTTTGCACGAGGACACTAAAGGGAGGGGGAGGACGGGAAAGTAAAAGAAGATGCTATGACCCCCTCTCCCGTCCTCCGATTAATCAATGCTCTTTTTAGTTTACATTTCACCCATTTCCAATTCTCCATGACATCGTCGCCCCTCAATAGCAGGATCCCCGCTATATACGCCATTGATAATGGTTTTATTGTCGGCACCTCACAATCCCTAAAATAGTCTTGCGGAACACTGGTTGCGCCATAGCATAGGTTACGGGGTTGAGAAGGCTATTGATGAATGTCATCCAACGACCAACAACAGCAAGTGTTGTTTTATTGGATGTTATGATTGATATGCAACTTGGGAGCGAAGTTATGAAAAACGCCACAATGATGAACGTCAGAGTACGCAAGGCTTTATGATTATCCGCTGAAGACAGGTGCCGAAGGTTCCTCTGAATCCCATTGGGTGTTATTGATTGTGTTGTATTGCGCATTGGTGTAACTTGGTGATTAAACGGTCGCATGTTTTGCTCCGGTGTTGTAGATGCCCGACCATGCTGTCCAACGTCTTCTACTACGTCAACTGTGATATGATCCGACTGGAGTGAGATCGATGGTTTTGAAGCATTCCCTTGAAGAACTTTAATAACACTAGTATTCTCTTCTTGATTAACGCTGCTATTAACTTTGGTTTGAGAATTATTGCACTCTAGAATATCTACGAAACCATCATTGGTTCGTCCATGTTGTATTGAACTCGTGGCGTTAATTTTAGATCCAGTCTTTTCTTTTGAGTTAAATCGTTTTGATAGACTTCTGCTACCAGAAGTTTTTACTCGATGATAAATCTTTAAATAAAGGAGGACGATTATAATGAAAGGAATGACGAACCTATAGATAATAACCACAGTGCTGGCATGTATGTTCCTTTTGTAATTTGACCTAGATGTGTCTTCGTCGGGATTCACATCAAGTGGTTGCACGAAGTCCCAAATAGTCGCCATGGGAAACCAAAAAAATGCCGCTACTATCCAGGTAATGAAATTGACAATGTGGGCAATCTTTTTCTTCTTTCGTTTAAAGTGCTGGAGAGGGTAGTGAGTTGCAACGTAACGGTCTAAAGTTATGCCAATGATACCGAGAACGGATACAGTTACGACTGTATTCTGAATACCAACAAACAAATTTAGAAGGGTTTGTCCGAATATCCACTCATCATAGAGATATACAGTACTGCGGATTGCCATGATGAACCCCACTAGAAGGTCGGCGATGGTGATGTTGAGGATGTACTGGTTCGTGTACGTCCGCAACTTTTTCTCGATGTGGAATGCTATTAGAATCAGGACGTTTAGCACCGCTGTGGTGCCAGACAAGAACATGAGAAGGCCGAAAATAGCTATAGATTTGTAAGTAGGATCACCTGTCCATGGAATTGATTCTGTCAAATTCATCGAGCCAGTTGTACAAACGGCAAAAGAAGATAAGTCCCCAGTGGCCATTTGTATAAAGTTTCTCAAAACTCAACTGTAAATTTAGCAACTAAAGAACAATTCAGAATTGGTGATTTGGAGGAACGTACTTTTTTCTCTTCCAGCATTTGGTGAGGGCTGTAATTCAAGTACGAATCCAAATTTAGTCAAATACGGTTAATTTGCGCCGATATCCACAACCTTTCCCGAAGATATGTCGGTGTTACGGATCGCCATGATGAACCCTACTAGAAGATCAGAGATGATGATGTTAAGGATGTACTGGTTGGAATAGGTGCGCAATTTCCTTTCGATGTGGAATGCCCTCAGAATCAAGTCGGTCATTGATACTGTCATACCTGATGGTGAAAAAAGTAGGCTTAAAACAACAACTGAACCATCAGGTGAGTCCAATATCAGATTGACTGGCTCCGAGCTGTATACAAGCGTTGAGTTTTACCATGCCTTATTCTTATTTCACAGGTCACTGAGTAGGAGCAGAAATGAAGAAAATCCATTTAAATTTACTTTAAACGTGTTAAATTACCTTAACATATTTTTGCTGTATCTAATGGGTCCGTCCATTTTGTTAAAGGTAATACAAAGTTTTGGGAAATTTTGAAAATTGGGTGGATAGTGATTCTTTACAATTTTGATATATTTGGATGCCCCTGTGGATGTATTATAAGCACTAAAAAAATTAGCCCCTAAAACACTTCTGTTTTCGAGAAAAATTGAATATAAAAATTTACCGGTGCTCCCGGTAAATTTTGAAAAAGTTGAAATAGCGCCTATGGCCGTGCAATGGGAGCTGCGACCATGAAAATCTCAGAATATGTGATATATAATTTCCAAATGGGATTAGCTAATCGGTCGATTTTAGTCAAGAAACATTGTTTCATAGCTAAATTAAAATCTTGACCTTGAGAGGGAGCTATACAACATAAAGAGTTTATTATTTATAATTTCATAACTTAAGACTCGATTTCAACCACGACAACGATCAATGAATATTGTAGGAACGCATATGCTTCCAATATGTTAATTTGAACCAAATTCATGATCCCATACCAAAACTTTGTAATACCTTTAACTATCATTAATACACCACAATTTGGGTTTTTTTTCCCCAATTTTTGTTTCTACTTTTGAAAGAAAAAACCATAGAAAACAAAGTGTTTAATATGAACAAAATAAGCGTTCCGTGAAACACTGTTTTAACCACTAATCGGAGGATATTTGACGCAACACTAAATAGTTGATGAGGCTGGTACTTTTGTGTATTTAAAATGCTAGCACTAAAATAATTGCTTAAAGAGCCACAACAGCAACAACTTTAGTAAACATTAATAATACTTAATGTAACTATAAACTAAATATCAAAATGGCAAGAAAGATTATCACCTCGATCCTGCAAAGTGGTGTTCCCTTCTGAATGATCGATTTAGAGGTGTCTAATCAGATATTACGAAGTGGAGATCTACTTATATACTAATGCAACACGATATACCGCTGCATGTCATTTGAATAGATAGTCAATTTCTATACATTCCATAGATCACGATAACGTGTGGATCGTAACAAAGCGGATGGTGCTCTTCTTAGCAAGTATCTAGAGCAAAATAATATGTTGAAGTTAATATCTACGTATAGATAGATGTTAGACTTAGCAGTCATTTTGAAAGAAGTATTGAACATGCATAGTCATATCAAAACAATCTAAAGGTTTTAATAGCACGAACCCTCGCTCATGTCCGCCTGGTTTCAATAGTAGTGATATTTCGTTATCAATTATATGACCCTACCTTTAAAATCTCGCAGCTTTGATAAAGGGTGAGGTAAACGTATTCAAGAATTTTTACTTCTGATACCCATTGAAATCACCTGGGTTGCGTGTGGCAAATATATGAATACACTGCGTTTGTTCGTAATGGTTGCGAGGTGCCCTTTGCTGAGGTAGGCCTGTGTCAGCGACTGGCGTTGTCTTCGATCCACTATGTGAGAGATCGCTCGTAGGCCTACAGATTGAAATGAAAAGTGCAAACATTTGGTTGAATTATTGGCACAGGTATTAGTTGCCTTCTTGAGCTTGCTTGAATATCGAAATGACACCTTGTGTACAGTGGGAATCAACATGTGCCACCCTTGTTTGTTCGGCACATTAATCTAGACCAAATGCAAGTGATCACCGGCGTAGCAAATTTTGCGCGGGGACACTAAAGGGAGGGGGACGGGGATGTAAAAGAAGATGATATGACCCCTCTCCCATCCTGCACCTAATCAATGATCTTGTTAGTTTACATTTCATACGTTTTCAAAAAAAATCCTAACATCGGGGCTACCTTATCAGAAACCACAACAGAACACAATTGTATAAAGGAATAATGAAATTTTAATCTTCAGCCTACAAATCGTGGCGTCAAAAATCAACAGAACATAAAAATTTAATAGTACTTAACTTTAATATAGAGCAACTTCCATCTCGTGAGTCCCTCACAGCTCGTGGTCGCTTGGCCAGTCTCCAGACTGCGTAGAAATCCCCATCGACTTGGCAGCTCATCTCTATCTCTGTCGATGACTCCCCTGGTCGCTTGGCTAGTCTCTAGACTGCGTAGAAATCCCTGTCGACTTGACAGCTTATCTCGCCCCGACGTGGAGGTCTCTCTAAAGAAAAATGTTTCTTCTCCCTTACTAAATAAATCTGCCTCGTGCATTAAACGTCTGCACCGTAGCACTGACTTGAAGGGTTTTGTCCATTATTCTAAAGCAACTTCCCTTTACCCTAACTTTGCCAGGTCCTTAACATTCCAAACTTCTTAGGTCTGCCAGCTATTACTATTTATATTCAATAGCCAACCCAAAATCATGCATACCAAAACCCCATATACTGTGTGTCTTAAATGCAAATGTATGCAATAATGCATCCTATTCTTGGCTACCTCTAACTGACCTTAGAGTAGTACATTTCCTTTGAGTAGTACATTTCCTTGAGTAGTACATTTCCCTTCTCTTCTAAAAAAAAAATCCTTTCATGACACCCTCAATGGCTGGATCCCCGCTATACGCCATTTCTAAAGGTTTTATCGTCGGCACCTCACAATCCGTAAAATAGTCGTGCGGAACACTGGTTGCGCCATAGCATAGGTAACGGGGTTGAGAAGGCTGTTGATGAATGTCATCCAACGACCAACAACAGCAAGTGTTTTTTTATTGGATGTTATGATTGATATGCAACTTGGCAGCGAAGTTATGAAAAACACCACAATGATGAACGTCAGAGTACGCAAGGCTTTATGATTATCCGATGAAGACAGGTGCCGAGGGTTCCTTTGAATCCCATCGGGCGTTGTTGATTGTGTTGTATTGCGCATTGGAATAACTTGGTTTTGAATATGTTGCCTGCTTTGCTCCGGTGACGTCGATGATCGACCAAGCTTTCCACCGTCTTCAACTATGTCAACTGTGATAAGATCCGACTGGATTGAGGTCGATGGTTTTGTAGCGTTCTCTTGAAGAACTATAATGACGCTAGCATTCTCCTCTTGAATAACACTGATGTTAAAATTGGTCTGAGAGGTATTGCCATCTAAAATTTCTTCGAAACCATCATTGGTTCGTCCATGTTGTACTGCAATCATGGCGTCAATTTTAGATCCAATCTTTTCTTCGGATGCATATCGTCTGGATACCCTTTTGCTACCAGACGTTTTTACTCGATGATAAATCTTTAAATAAAGGAGGACGATTATAACGAAAGGGAGGACAAACCTACAGATCGTAACCACAGTGCTGGCGTTGAAGTCCATTAAGTAATTTGACGTAAAAATGTCTTCTTCGGGGTTCACATCAAGTGGTTGCACGAAGTCCCAAATAGTCGCAATGGGAATCCAAAAGCATGCCGCTACTATCCAGGTAATGACATTGACAATATGGGCAATCTTTTTCTTCTTCCGTTTAAAGTGCTGGAGAGGGTAGTGAGTTGCCACGTAACGGTCCAAACTTATGGCAATGATACCGAGAATGGATACAGTTACAACTGTATTCTGAATACCTATAAACACATTTAGAAGGGTTTGTCCGAATATCCACTCATCATAGAGATAGACAATACTGCGGATCGCCATGATGAACCCCACCAGAAGATCGGAGATGGTCATGTTCAGGATGTACTGGTTCGGGTACGTCCGCAATTTTTTCTCGATGTGGAATGCTATTAGAATCAGGACGTTTAGTACCGCTGTGGTGACAGACAAGAACATGAAGAGGCTGAAAATAGCTACAGGTGTGCCAGTAGGACCACCTGTCGATGGAATTGATTCTGTCACATTCATCGAGTCAAATGTACAACCAGCAACAGAACATAAGTCCTCAGTGTCCATTTTCATAAAGTTTCTCAATACTCAACTGTAAATAAAATAACCAACATTAGACTTAGCGGGCATTTTGAAAGAAGTGTTGAACATGCATAGTCATATCAAAAAACAATCGAAAGGTTTTAATAGCACGAACCCTCGCTCATGTCCGCCTGGTTTCAATAGTAGTAATAATTCGTCATCAATGACCCTACCTTTAAAATCTCGCAGCTTTGATAAGGGGTGGGGTAAACGTATTCAAGGAATAATACCTTCTGATACCCATTGAAATCACCTGGGTTGCGTGTGGCAAATATAAGAATACTCTGCGTTTGTTCGTAATGTTAGGAAAGCGGTGCTCTTTGCTGAGGTAGGCCTGTGTCAGCGACTGGCGTTGTCTTCGATGCACTATGTGAGAGATCGCTCGTCGGCCTACATATTGAAATGAAAAGTGCAAACATTTGGTTGAATTACTGGCACATGTATTAGTTGCCTTCTTGAGCTTGTTTGAATATCGAAATGACACCTTGTTTACAATAGGAATCAATATGTGCCACCCTTGTTTGTTCGGCTCATTGATCTAGACAATATGCAAGTGATCATCGGCGTAGAAAATTTTGCGCGGGGACACTAAAGGGAGGGGGGACGGGGAAGTAAAAGAAGATGCTATGACCCCCTCTCCCATCCTGCACCTAATCAATGATCTTGTTAGTTTACATTTCATACGTTTCCAATGCCCCTGACATCGGTGCCCCTCACTGGCTGGATCCCCGCTATACGCCATTGCTAATGGTTTTATCGTCGGCACCTCACATTCCATAGAAGAGTCTCGCGGAACACTGGTTGCGCCATAGCTTAGGTTACGGGGTTGAGAAGGATATTGATAAATGTCATCCAAAGACCAACAACAGCGAGTGTTGTTTTATTGGATGTTATGATTGCTATGCAACCTGGAATCGAAGTTTTGAAAAACGCCACAAGAGATGAAGGTTAGAGTACGCAAGATTTTGTGATTGCCCGCTAGCTACAGGTTTGTCAGTAGGACCACCTGTCGATGGAATTGATTCTGTCTCATTCATCGAGCCAGTTGTACAAACAGCAACAGAACATAAGTCCTCAGTGGCCATCTTCATTAATTTTCTCAATACTCAACTGTAAATTTAGCAACTAACCAACATTTCAGTATCAGTAATGCAGAGGGACGTACTTTGGCGTTTTCCAGCATTCGATTTGGATTACATTTCAAGTTCGAATCCAAATTCCGTCAAATATGGAAAATTTGCGCTGATATCATATTCATTATAATAATAGAGAGAGACTAGTATAGTTTAAGCATTTATTCTAGTTTTATGCAGTTCCTCTGTTTGGTAGCGTGCGTATGCTTAACACTTCCAGAATAGATTGTTAATATAATCGCATTTTCATCGACGGCAGAGCACGTGATGCAATCAATGACTTAGCAATGACGTGTTGATGAATTTTTCAGACGTGCTCAAAGACTAACTTCGGCAATCCTAATAATTTGAATCCAAGATTGCATAAAACGATCCTCAATATCATCAGTCGGATAAGATATTAGTCCGCCCGAAGTTTTATTAACAGACAATTTTGTTTGCTCATGGCAAACAAAATGAGAAAAAATAATATTATTAAACCAATAGAAATGGTCGGGTATGACCTTAAACTAAATTTGTTGCAATATGCCGACGACACATTATTTTTTGTTCCGGATGAAACTTCATTAAATGGAATTTTACATGAACTGAATCAGTTTGGCGAAGTAGCAGGTCCAAGAATAAATAAAGAAAAGACAGCCATGATATGGCTAGGAGACACTGATAGAAGTTGGAATTTAGAGAATCATGATCTGAAATGGTCCCACAAACCTATAAGATACTTAGGTCACTACATATATTTTAATAATAATGAAGCTCTAAAGATGGACTGGGAGCAGAAGTTGATGAAATTGAGGAAAATTCTTGATAGCTGGACAAAAAGAAGCTTAACCATTTTTGGAAGAGTCACGGTACTGAAAAGTCTAGCACTTAGCCAAGTTACTCACCTTATCATGGTTGATTCCATCCCTCCAAACTTTTTGAAGTTGATAGAAGGCATTATATTCAAATTTATTTGGAGTGGGAAAACAGAAAAATCAAAAGGGTTTCTCTTATGGAAGACTACAGTAAAGGTGGTATAAAAATACTTGACATACAAAGGCAACTGTTCAGCTTCCGACTGAAATGGTTAGGTAGATTTTTCTATGAGAGTAATGGAGCGTGGAAAACATTTTTTTCTTACTTGTTCAACTTATTGGGAAGCATCAAGCTACTGCTGAACTGCTCCTTTAATATAACCACACTTAATGATATTCTAGTTCAAAAGAAAATTCCGTCATTTTACGTAGAAATCTTAAAGGCATGGGAAATGATTAGATACTGCACTACAGTGAAAGATGTTTGTATATCTATACATGAACCAGTTAAAGTTTCAGATCAGATTATTTGGCACAACAAACATGTGGTGTATGATAATCAGTCGCTCTTTTATAAAGGCTGGTATGACAGTGGTCTAGTATTTTTAGGAGACCTTTTTACGAGAGATGGCTTTCAGTCAAAAGAATATATTAAATCGCAGGTGCATTCCAAACGAAAATGCAATGCAATGTTTGACTATGCAACCCAATAAACAAAATCACGTGAAAATCACGTCAATATCAAGGTATCGACTTGAGGAGAGTAACGTTCTTCAAACACCGGACATTTACGTAAATGTGTTAATACGTTTATTGCATTAGGTAACTTAAAACACACGTACACTAAATCACGCAATTGTCACTGCAATATCACCATTATAATAACGTGATTATCCCTACCTTGGAGACCATGGTTTGTAAACCTAATACTCCCGTGTTTGTTTGGTTATGAAATTACATTTTCATACACGAAATTATCGCGTCACAGAAACACGTGAAGCGTTAGTGATAGTTTTAGTCAAAATATCTGCGTGAAATTCACGTGAATATTACGAGGCTGATTTGAGATGAATCATGTTCTTCATTCACGTGAAATTTACGTCGAAGAGGAAGGATGTTACTGTAACCCGCGTTCAACCCAATAATTACGCAAATGTTAACACAATAAATGAACCAAAATAATGACGTTCTCATCCCGTTTCTGAACATCGTGTCTTGGATCTTCCATAATTACGTCCAGGCGCGCCGGAAGCAGTTTGGGATTAGAGTGGGTGGGTGGGGGGGGGGGTGGGTGCAAACATCCCAGAAGAGAAAGCTAGTTGCAACTGGTCCAGTTGATGAACCATTTAATGCCAACTGGCAACCCTGGAAATTGAAATGGGCTAAATGATCCAGTTGATCCAGGCCAGTTATAATTCAACTGGTCTAGCTGAGCCATTAGAACCATTTGGTAAAACTTCCAACCAGTTGAACAGCAACAATACTTCAATACTGGTACGTCTGTATTTCCAATGTAAGGGCATTGGTAATAAGTAGACTTACATAATTGAATTAATCGAAAAAAAATCGTATACTTGTACTTTATTGAAATTATTTTAGTTCACAGTTAATGTTTCCCTTATTCATGTTTAACTAAATGTAATTTATACGAAGTAGCGAAATGTCCTAATAACTGGTAATTTATATTTGTAGTATTTTCGAAATGAATTGCAAATAACTAAATCATCAGTAATTAAGAAATATGCTGTAAATTCAGATAAATTGTTTAAAAAACATAGATCTGCACGCACCCCATATTCAATATGCAAATGAATTGGTGTCAGCTGGGTCAACTCGAAATATGCCAACGCTCAGTCATCAACTGGTGCAACTGGAAATATGCACACTCCAGTTATCAACTGGTGCAATGAAAATATGCCAACAGTCAGTTATCAACTGGTGAACATAGAAATATGCCAACAGTCACGGGATTATCACCACGGAACTTAAATGGTAACTGTGAAACCATCAAGACACCCAAGAATAACTCATTTTCACACATGGAAAACATGGAATACCCAGCTTATATTAATAATCCGTTTGAGTCACGCGATCATTACCGCGGAACTGCTGGCAACTTTGACTACGATTTAAATAGGTGTTTTAAGACACCCAATCATGACTAATTTTTCACATATAAAAGTCACGTATGCCCAGCTTAGATTAATAATCCGTTTGAGTCACGAGATCATCTCCGCGGAACTTATGGCAACTTTGACTTCCATTTAAATAGGTGTTTTAAGACACCTAATAATGACTAATTTTTCACACCTAAAAGTCACGTATGCCCTGCTTAGATTAATATTTCGTTTGAGTCACGAGATCATCACCGCGGAACTGCTGGCAACTTTGACTACCATTTAAATAGGTGTTTTAAGACACCTAATAATTACTAATTTTTCACACCTAAATATCACGGATTCACAGCTTAGATTAGTAATCAGTTTTAACTACGTGAACATCACGAAGAAAGTTATGGTAACTTTGAAACCATTTAAATAGGTGTTTTAAGACACCTAATAATGACTAATTTTTCACACCTAAAAGTCACGTATGACCAGCTTAGATCAATAATCCGTTTGAGTCACGAGATCATCACCGCGGAACTTATGGCAACTTTGACTACCATTTAAAAAGGTGTTTTAAAACACTTAATAATTACTAATTTTCACACCTATATAACACGTTTTCACAGCTTAGATTTGTAATCAGCTTGAGCCACGTGATCATAACCAAGAAATTTATGGTAACTTTGAAACCTTTTAAAGAGGTGTGTAAGACACCTCAGAATTACTAGTTGAATATAACCAGAGATTCACGGACAGAACAATAAGACGATTAGCCGGTGTAAGTATCGTGATTATTACCATCAACCTTGGATAACCTGTGAAACCAATCAATAAAGGTGCTTACAAGACCAAATAATTACGTATTTATCGCCACCATCGGTTAACTGACAAAAAAACTCGTTGCTTGGTCAAGTGGTTATTTGGTCATAAACACTTGATTTACAGAGGTAATTGGAATCACGTTACTCCAGTCACGTGATAAACTGGTGGTTTTTAGGTTAGATGAAAACGTGAACAGGAGTACCTTTTGTGTTTAAATGAAGGCACGTGTCGATAACGTTTAAATCTAGTTCAAAAGGCACTATACTTTAAAATCACTTAAAATACACTCCCAAAAGAGGTTACTTTTTAGTGTTCTGTTTATTGGGAAGACTTAAACGAGCGATACCTCCTGTATGGGTCAATAGTTTAAAAGAAGAATTTATGCATGATTATACCAGACAAGAAAATGAAAACAATGTTCCATATCTGTTGGTGGAAAATAAGGTAAAATATGTTACTGATATAAATAGCAATCGTTTCTATAAACTCATTCCTTCGAGAACTGTATTAACTAACTCATGTTGCCTTTATTGGGAAAAAAACTTAATGTAGATATTGATTGGTTTAAGGCATTCAAGCGTAATCTTGCTCAAGTTAGAGAAAGCAAATTACGAGAGTTTAATTTGAAATTACTGTATAACCTATTGCCAGTAAGAAGTAATCTTTTCAAATGGGGAATATCCAATGACGATGTATGCCCAAAATGTATTATAAAAGAGGATATGAATCATGCATTTATAGAATGCAAACTAATTGAGCCCTTCATTAAACATATCGAAGAAATATTAAGAGATATATACAAAGTAAGGATACTGACGCTCAATATCCAACACCTATTCAAAATAGATTGTGAAAGTCATTGTATATTATTCTTTACAATAGCATTTTGGACCATTTATAAATTGATTGTTAAACGAAATATAACTGGGATAGACAAGAGAAAAGTTGCTTCTAAACAAAATCTCCATAGAGAAATTTTAAAAAGAATGGAAAGTAAATTAAACTTAAAGATGAACAGAAAGCTTTTACAAAAAGAACTGTTGGGTGTTATTTAAGAAAAGAAAAGAAAAGAAAAAAAAAAAAAAAAAAAGGAAAAACAAAAGAAAGGGAATCAAAACTATCAGTATGATTTGTATGTTAATTAAGATTCAATTGCTTTTTAAAGCAAAACTTAATTTCAATTCTTTGTTATGACAATAATAACGTTTTTGCGATTATGTAAATTTGATTTGTAGTATTGTATTTTTGAATGTAACCATGTATATATAATCAATAAATCCTCTGATGAGGCAAAGACAAAAAAAACAGACAATTTTGCTTGTATTTCAAGAGGCCCACACAGTGATCGCGCATAATTTAGCTGGTACTGTTGCACTTTGTATTAAAGGATTATGTTACTATTCAAAGAAATGCAAAAGCACGTTTGCTGTCAACCTTAATTACAATGATATTAGACTTGGTGTGCTCGTCTGCTCGAGCCATAATAGTAACTGATGAAAAGTCTTTAACCAAAAGTAGGATTCACATCAATATGGACGTATTCAATACTACATCAAACTATACACAAGTCATGCAAGCTCACCTAAAATGAAAAAAAAAATCACATCAAGAACAAATCATTATGCAGATGATAATTCTCAACATGCGCCAGAAAGTTCATCTATTTAAAAGGTCACAAATGCTTAAACAAACAAGCCGAGACGAATGATAAACGACTAGATTAAAATGAGTAAAGGGAATAATTTCATGAAATACATAAATTGTATCCACCGCAACTTTGGGTATATACACCATGGGAACAACAGCTATACATTTCGGGCACAGTGGAGTCCATCTCACCAGGTTTTCCACGCCAGCATTCATCGCAATCAGAAAAAGACTCGAGCCGACAAACCCAGCGTGTAGGGGATAGGGGAGCCAGCCATCAACCGCGATATCTTGTCTTCAGGAGGTCTTCGCCAATGAAGCTACTGGCTGGACAAAGGGCCCATCAAGTTTCATCATGGAACATCGGAGAACCAAAAATGAAACCGACCTCTAAGTAACCATCGATGTTAAACCAAAGGTAGAACTACCTCCAATTCGGATGAACGCGCCAGAGACGTTATCACAACTGGGACTACAGCCAGAGTGATGACCAGAACTTAAGACAGAGTCACTGCAATGACCAAACTGGTACCAGAGACAGAGACGTGATCAGAACTTGGACCAGAAACAGAGGTTTAATCAGAACTGTTCCAGGACCAAGAGTGATGCCACTGTGGTGACCAGAAAAGGTACAAAATCTAGAGACATGATCAGAACTGAAGCCGGGGCCAGAGCCACTGTAATGATCATGTAGAACTGGAATCAGAGCCATAAAAGTGATTAGAACGGGAACCAGGAGCCAGACTGATGACCAGAACTAGGACCAGAGCCAGAGTGATGACCAGAACTAGAGCCAGCGCCAATTTGATAATCAGAAATTGTACCAAAGCCAGAGATTCGATCAGAACTTGAGCCGGAGTCAGAGCCACTGTCAAATCAGAGCCATAGACGTGATCAGAACTGGGACTAGAGCCAGGGTGGTGACCAGAACTGGAGCTAGAGCAACTATGATGATCAGAACTGCTACCAGAGCCATAGACGTGATCAGAACAGGGACCAGAGTCAGAGGTGATGATCAGAACTGCATGAAGCCAAAGCCACTTTCATGACCAGAAATGGTACAAAAGCCAGAGGAAATAAGTCCATTTAAACAATAATTGAAAAAATGATTGTAAAAACATTGATAACTTGGTGTCAAAATGTGAATTAGATATATACATACAATAACGAACTTGATATTTATACAGTATATAACATATACTTTTAAATTTATAGTATTATCTGAACTGTCTGTGGAAAATGCAGAAGATCACAATTATAACCGTGCGCGCGCGCGCGCGCGTGTGTGTGTGTGTGTGTATAGTGAATGGTAGATGTGCACGTAGCTCTATGTTGTATGGTGGGGTAGAAACAAATGTAGCGTTTTTGATAAAGGAAACAATTGATAAAAATACCGAATATGACTTGCAATGTGACCAAAATTTTAGATAGGCCTATTGCATGTTGAAATCAAATATGTTGATATTTCGATATGAGATGCTTTAAAAGACAGCGATAACATTGCCTTATTGAATTTGGTAAAAAGTTCTAAATATTCTATAAAGGAATCGATGTAGTTGCCTTAACGGAAACATGGTTACACGATGATGTTAATGAATGGGAGATCAACATCCTAGCTGTATTCGACAATTCGGATGGACTGATCTGGCCAGTGGCGTACGAAGGATTTTTTCAAAGGGGGGGGGGGGTTAACATTTTGAAATCGGGCCAAAAAATTCGCAACGAGCTTCGGGATGCTCCGCCCCTGGACCCTCCGCCAATTTACGCTCCACTTACTTCGCTCTACCTAACGTAAATATTTTAGCCCCCCCCCCCCCCGAAAAATGTTTCGCGGGGCCTGCATGTAACATGTAAGAGTGGTGTAGTGATACGGATTTTTTTTCTCCCCCCTCAAAAAAAAAAAGTTGTTGTTCATTACGCCACTGCTCCCTCGTTCTCGCATTTCGCCCCCCCCCCCCCGGTCATGAAAAGAAATCGCCGTCCCTGGAACCATGAATAAAGCAAATTTACTTGACTTAAATGAAGAAAAAGATAATTCTTAGAACTTTGATAGACGGGTCCGATTTGGTTTCTAGGAAGAAAATTTGAAACAAAGCCCAATACAATGATGAAAAAACGATGAGACCAAACGAGAAACGCAAATATACCTACTGACAAAGTATATCATTGATTTTACTCATGATTAATGTAACGCTTCATTCACATTGCAACCTCATATCATATTAATTATTCTTGTCACATTTATGACTTTGTATTGTTAACATTATTCTTCCGCTAGTGTACGGGAGGAAAACTAAGCAAATTAAATATTATATCGACCGAGTCAACTTTAGATAGAACCATGCATGGATAAAGCAACTTTACTGGACTTAAAGGGATAGTTGAGTTCTGTTGCGGAGAGCGCTACACACAATAATTTTTGTGTGAGATAATGAATTTAAAACAAAAATAATGAAATTTACATTATTTAAAAAAAAACAAAAAACTGAGTGTCAAATTTAAAAGAACATACACTTTAAATGACAAAATCATCTTTGTTTGATAAAAAAAAAAGGTTCAGAGACGGCTGAAATATCCATAAATATAACGATTTTTAATATTGTGTACCACTACAAATATTTGACAATTTGAAAAACGCCTTTTATGTTGTATTTCAGCCAATGCTGATGTTAGCGTTTTCGTGTTGGTTATATTACGCACAAATAGCCGGCCCATGTAGTGTTATTATTAATAAATTAAATAATTAACGGCCACCGTATTTGTTTTAAAGTGAAGCTGAATTGGTATGATCGTTTTGGCTAAATTTCACACATTTTGGGGTCTAAAATTACCTTCATAGCAAATGTAGGTTCTAAAAGGGCATTCAAATGTCATAGATAAGAATAAGAGCAATAACTATGCACTTTGAAGGTATTTGTGGTCTAAAAACAGAACTCAACTATCCCTTTAAATGAAGAAGAAAAAATTCTTAGAACTTTGATAGACAGGTCCGATTTGGGTTTCTGTGAAGAAATTTTGAAACAAAGCCCAATACAATGAGGAAAAAACGATGAGACCAAATGAGAAACGCAAATATACCTACTGACAAAGTATATCATTGATTTTACTCATGATTAATGTAACGCTTCATTCACATTGCAACCTCATATCATATTAATTATTCTTGTCACATTTATGACTTTGTATTATTAACATTATTCTTCCGCTAGTGTACGGGAGGAAAACTCAGGAAATCAATTCCACATCGACCGAGTCAACTTTAGATAGAACCATGCATGGATAAAGCAACTTTACTAGACTTAAAGGAATAGTTGAGTTCTGTTGCGGAGGGCGCTACACACAATAATTTTTGTGTGAGATAATGAAAATCTGAGTGTCAAATTTAAAAGATCATACAATTTAAATGACAAAATCATCTTTGTTTGATCAAAATAGGTTCAGAGACGGCTGAAATATCCATAAATATAACGATTTTTAATATTTGTGTACCACTACAAATATTTGACAATTTGAAAGAACGCCTTTTATGTTGTATTTCAGCCAATGCTGATGTTAGCCTTTTCGTGTTGGTTATATTACGCACAACCAGCCGGCCCATGTAGTGTTATTATCAATAAATTAAATAATAAACGGTCACCGTATTTGTTTTAAAGTGGAGCTGAATTGGTATGATCGTTTTGGCTAAATTTCACACATTTTGGGGTCTAAAATTACCTTCATAGCAATTGTAGGTTCTAAAAGGGCATTCAAATGTCATAGATAAGAATAAGAGCAATAACTATGCACTTTGAAGGTATTTGTGGTCTGAAAACAGAACTCAACTATCCCTTCAAATGAAGAAGAAATTTTTTTTAGAACTTTGATAGGCAGGTCCGATTTCAGTTTCTGTGAAGAAAATTTGAAACAAGATCCAATCCAACGAAGAAAAGGAGACCGAACGAGAAACGCAAATTTACCTGCTGATAAAGTGAAAATCTTTGAATGATAACAAAAAAGAAAGAAATATTTATTACACTGATATTAAAGACAAGATTCAAGTGATATAATTTGCTTACCGAAATTCGTTGTAACATAGAGATGGTTCCACGTGAATCCAACTCATGGTGTCTATATCTCGTTTCTTCTTCTGTGAAACGGTTGTGCGTCTGTTTTATCTAATATATACTGTTGGTGTGTGCGTGTGTGTGTGTGTGTGTGTGTGCGTGTGTGTGTGCGTGTGTGCGTGTGTGTGTGTGCGTGTGTATGTGCGTGTGCGTATGTGCGTGTGTGTGTGTGTGTGTGAATACGGGTGTAGTATAGGTATTGGAAAGAATGGGTGTATGTGGGCGTATGATTTTTATTGTATTACTATTGGCTGTTGATTAATTTCATTCAAATTTTATTTATGCTAATTTATTTCTTTATATTTTGTACAGGGCCTCCTCCCAAAGCTTTGCTTTCTTTGAATTTTTTGTATATATTCATTAAGTAATTTTTTTTTTTTTTTTTAATGGAAAACAAATTGAATTGAATTGAAGGAATCGCGGCCTGGCCTTTTAAAAATGAGAATAAAATATATAACGGCTTTAATGATATTGTCTGTGAAACCCTGTATGGCATTAGTCTACCAATCCTTTTATTCTCCATCACGAATTGGAAATGCGGTAAATATATGAAACCTTCAGTCCATTAGATGTGATTGGCAATATCGAAAGCGTTTATTTTAGCCTTGAAAGCTCTCCTCGAAATGAAGGTATGATTGATGCAGACAGTGGCGTACGCAGGATTTTTTCAAGGGGGGGGGGTCAAATCGGGCCAAATATCGCAACGACTCAGCCAGCCGCTGAATAAGCGGGGGGGGGGGGTAAGAGGATACTTTTTTTCTTTCTTTTTTTACCTCGAAATTTGAAAAATTGACATTTTGCTCTGTTAGGGGGGGGGGGGTATAGTCATCTGTTTTAGGTCAGCCTAATTAAAGAGGAAATTTGACACAGTCGACCAGGATGTATCATTAGAAGATTAACACGATGATGGAGTCATTGGCCATGAGTTGCATTGCTTTAATAGCTGGATGACAGACTCCAAGTAAATAAAATAGATGAGCTCATGTCATCGCTATCCTCAATTACAATTCAGTTCCACCTCAGGGCTCAGTATTAGGACCACTGGTGTTTGATGTATAAATAAATAGTTCATCCTTTGCTTTCACTGGTCTACAATTTGAAGTACATAATATTTGCTGATGATACTGCACTGCTGTTTAGTGCAAAACAAATCCCTTGAATAACAACATGATATGCAACGCAGTCTACAAATGGCAGACATGTGGTTTCTTCAAAATAAGCTGACGCTGAATTTAAAAGAGACAAAGTTTATGTTGTTAGGCACTCGTCAAAGACTTACAACATTTTCTTATCTAGTTTTGTAAACCTCTATAATCGTCACATTGAAACTTTTAAGATCATATTAAAATATAATGGCATAATTCCTTTTCCTCTCTCTCTCTCTCTCTATTCCCCAAGCGAAGTTTTATTTCCATAATTTCAGTACATATTTACATTGATTACTCCATGACTGAATTAAAAAAAACATTGGCTAAAAACTAAATTACAACGTATATTCAACAATTCTTCCAGCTTATTATTAGTTTCTTTGCTAATACATTCATACTTTAAAAACAATTTTAGCAACGACTTGGCTTTTAATAAACAAACGAAGCAAAAAAATAACAGAACCATTGACAATTTTGTTGACGTAACATATTTTAATTGCATATCGCGCATAATGAACACAATATTGAGGAGAGCATATTTCTTTACCTACCTGTCCTGGAATGCTCCCCAGGGAGTGGAGAATGTGCATGCATTGTGTGCGGGTAAGCCTGAATCCTATGACCGGGGTTATAATATATTTATCTGTAAAGCGCTTTGAGAGGGCCTTCGGTCCTGAAAAGCGCTATATAAGAACTAGCTATTATTATTAATATTACAACTAATATATTTTTGTTTATTTGTGTAGTTCTACTTGGAATAGATAAAATATCAAATTACATAATATTTTCCAAAACATAATCACATCCTTGCAATACAACAAAAAGTGAAACGTTGAATCAACCTTTTTACAAGTGTTACAACAATTTTCCATTAATATAAATTTTCTTTTTTAATTGTTTAACTTTTTAATTACGAATTTGCTTTAATTCAAATCAAAATACATCCTTCCTAACAAATTCATTATCTAAATCTAGAAAGGAATTCAAAAAATAAATGACAATTTGTTCTCTTGACTTCTTCCGTACTTACAAACGATAGTAATCTTACACTTTAATAAACAAACAAATTTACCTTATTACCTTTTTCTATTTCTATGAGATTCGAAATATCATATTCGTCTTTTAAATCATTGACATCACGCAATTTATCTAACCACCACTCAAAAAATGATTTTTTTTTTCTTCAATTTTGTATATCTTAAATCAAATAAGAGCTGTTGTGCGTTCCCATTTGTCATTAATTAATTTAGGGTCATTCCAGATACCATTTGTAATCAAATTATCAATTTTCAAAAAACCGGCATCTTGCCATTTTCTATAAAAAACAATATTTTTTGTATAAAGGTAATGTTACTATTTTTCATATAGTTTCATTTGAAATATTTTTACATATCGATGAATCTTAGTACTGACCAAGTACAAAAGAAGAACTACATATACAACGTTCTGGCAAATTATGTTTAGTGCGTAATAAATTCATAACTTTTATATTACAATTGAACGGTAAAACAAAATGGCAAAACCCCTATTTTATCTGACCAGTATCTAAACATATTTTTCCAATTAGAACCATCATCATTAAGGAAACGAGATACCCATGACAAACAAAGTAAAAAATATTCCACTAGCAACATCAAACATATTCGATCCACCATTTTCAACATCATTTATTATTAATCATGCACGTTTAATTCCTTTTCTTTTTTTGGAATTCCACGCGAAAAAAAACAATAGTCTATTCAATATCTGTAAATCATGTTTTGGTACTGGTAAAATAGTTGGGGTATGCACAACTTGTGTTGCCGCCTACAATTTCATTAAAAAAAATTCTACCATAAAAAGTAAGACCGAATTTTATGTATTTGTACATTCCAGTTTAAATCTTATAACAATTTCGTATTTTCGCCTAAATACACTACAAAATATGTAACAGGTTGATCCGTATCTATAGTGTCATTATCATAATAAAAATTATCTACAATGTTCATGTTCATAACTTTTGTCTTATTCCAGTTTGCTTTCGAACCTGCAAAGTCTCAAAAATCGGTAATTTAAATCATAATATATTGTACATCATAAACAGAATTCACAAAAAATGTCGTACCGTCTGCATATTGGGGATATTTTTTAACTATCGATACCTAGATTTACACTGAATGTATCAATGTTTTTTGGGGGGTCTTATTTTACATGCTATTACTTCCACTAAAGATTTAAGAAAGTTATGCCGATAATTGACAACCCTGACGAACTCCTCTTTTAATTATAAACTTTTTTGAAAACATCCATTATTCATCACACGACCAATGGTATCAGTATAAAATTTCCTTATCCAGGTAAAAAAAAGGTTCTTTAAACTCTAATTTACAAAATACATGAAATAGGAAAAAATGGGATTCATTGACAAATGCTTTTTTTAAAAATCTAAACAAAATATAATCCCTGAACTATTGGATGTCTTCAAATAATGTATCACATCTTGTACTAACCGTATGTTGTTGTTTTTTGCTGCGGATCTTTTCTTTATTAAACCTCTTTGGTCAGTTGAAAAGATGCTTGATAAAACACGACGAAGTCTTTTAGACAATATACTCTTGTCGCAATTGTAATAACGAAATAGGTCTCCAATTGTCAAAATAACCCCTATCCCCTTCTTTAATAACAACTTTATTAGACACTGCCTTTGGGAAGAAGACGTTTTTTGTTTTTGATATCTCTCATTTAAACTTGCAAGCAAACCAATTCTTTAAGTTCTAACCAAAAAACCTTGTAAAACTCCGCATTAAGACCATTACTTCAAGGGTTGCGTTTTCACATTCCTTTTCAGTAACCCTTTCAACTCCAATGCCCCTTCTTCGGTCAGAGTATTAACCATTAAATATTTAAGATATTAAATAAGCGTTATGCTTGATGAAGAGTTGTTGTGGAAAGATCATCTCGACTATATAGCCCGAAAAGTCTCACAACGAAACGTGTTCTTGAGTGGATCTGCATAAACCTGTATTACCAAAGGAGTTTTGTTTAATGTTGTATTGTTCCCTTATTAATCTACTCTTAGACTCTGGCGATGTTGAATGGTCAAATACATCTTCAAGAATTATTATCAGGCTATCAAAATTACATAATAAAATTACAAGAATGATACTGGATGCACATCTGTCAACCCATGTATTTGACATATTTACTGTTCTAATTTGGAGAGAAATGCCTTTGCGATGGAATCAAATAGAACGATCCATTGCCTTAGTAATCTCGCAACCAATTATTTGGAATATATGTTCTCGCATCATTACATGCCTTTAAATTGTAATTGATTTATTCCATTTAACCCATTCATTCTTTTGACACAAGATTCCGGATGAATGGTTCGCTGAATAATACAATGAGAATGTTCAACAATGCTGTACAATCTTACTTTCGAATATATGGTATTTACAGGGTGGAGCAGTCTTTGTTTGAATCAAAGAAATAGTGGCTCATTCCATGCCTTTTAATAGTAATTGAATAATCCCATTACTATCAAATATAATCTACATATCAACGACAAAACATTGACAAATTATAAAATCCTGAGATATATTGCTAGTTTAATACGATATAGTTAGGTTGAGTTTAAAATTGTGTTTGATGTTGTTGTGATTGCTTTTGGTTTTGTTTAATTTGTTGGTAAATTCCAGCGAAAGTCTTTGAAGAAGTCTTGAAAATTGATAAACTATTCTTAATATGCCTTAAATCATTATTTGGTACATGCATATCAAATTTTATAATCAATTTGTCTATAATTTTAAACTTTAATCATATCGTTGTCTAAGCTCACTGACAATCTTATGCTCTAAAAATAATACTACCATTAAATTGATGAAAGTAAATAAATAATATAATGTTAATATAATTATACAACGTTGATAAAATATGCGGGGCATGACTATGCGATGGTCTACCGACATTACAAAATTAATAAGTTTTAGTATTGAGCTTAATATTTTAATCTACTGCTTCAGAAAAACCCAAATGTTTAGACCACTCGACTACGGCGCCTTTACACAAAACCTGTTCAGTCTTTTCGCAAGTGCCAAAGTTTTTTTAAATTTTCTTTAACAGCATCTCACAATCCGCCAGATGGTCTGACGGACAAGTGGTTGCGCAATGGCATATGTGATGGGATTGATAAGACTGTTGGAGTACGACGCCCAGCGAACAAATTCTGTAACGCCGGCAGGCATCTTACTCTTGAAGTCGAGGGCGATAATGGCTACGCTACTTGGCAACCAAGTCAAGAAGAACGCTACTGTAATCAAAGTCAGAGTTCGCATCACTTTGTTGCTATTGGATGATGATAGGTGACTAGGTTTCATACGACTGTCCTTGGCTGGTGTTGGCCCTGCGATCCTGCGAGTTGATATTTCTTGGGATGGATCCGATCGACTATTTAGCTGCCGGGACAAGGTTTCTGGATCTTCTCTTCTGGGGTCATCTTTTGAAGGTCTACAAGAGCAAATGCTGTTCGATTGGTTTGATGTTGAGTCCTAAGTATCTGTTTCTTGTTGTACATCGATAATTCCTTGCTGATTATGAACGTTGACAACAGTATCATCGTTTTGAACACCACTGGCGTTGATATCAATTCGGGTACCGTCATCGTTGTCAAGACTTTGATCGTGAGGGTCTGTCAAGGAAATGTCATTCGTTGTTTCACGCTGAAACTGAGTGTTTATGTCACCTTCGGCTTTGTTCATTGGTTTGAAGTTGAATCTCTTCCACAAACTCCGGCTACCAGAGGCTTTCACTGTAAAATGTATCTTTATATGAATAAAAGTAATAATGATAATGGGAACAGCAAAATTGGCGATTGTTACCGCAATACTGGTATAGAAATGTCGGCCATAATTTACCCAAAAGAAGCCTTTATTATGTGCTGCGTGAAATGGTTACACCAGGTTCCAGATCGTAGTGATAGGAATCCAGAAGGACAAAGCAACCACCCAAGTGAGACCATTGACAAGGTGCGCTATTCTTTTCTTCTTCCGTTGAAAATGCAGGATCGGGTAGGAGGTTGCCACGTAACGGTCCGAAGCAATCGCGATGATACCAAGTACGGACACACCAATCACTGAATTTTGAATACCAAGAAAGAAATGCCCGACGATGTCCCCAAAAATCCATTTCCGGAATAAATTGACGGTGCTACGGATCGCCATTATGATCCCTACTAGAAGATCAGAGATGGTGATGTTGAGGATGTACTGGTTGGAATAGGTGCGCAATTTTCTTTCGATGTGGAATGCCCTCAGAATCAAGGCGTTCATTGCCACTGTCATAGCTGATAGTGAAAAGAGTAGGCTGAAAACAACAACAGAGCCATCAGTAGTGTTCAATGTCAGATTGGCTGGCTCTGAGCTGTATCTTATTTGCTCGTCTATGTTCATACCCTGTACTTCGTTTTGTTTACAATCATTATTTTACCTCAATATGATTTTTGTTTCCCAAATTTTCTACTTCTGAAAGAAAAACCTTAGCAAACAAAATGTTTAATATATACAGAATAAATAAGAGACAGATTTTACCACTCATTGGAGGGTATTCGATACACTTGATAAAGCTGATACTTTTATATTTCAAATTGTAACCCTAAATGAGTTCTAACAGAGACACAACATCAGCAACCGTAGTAAAAATCAACATAACTTGATGTGACTATAAACAAAATTTCAAAATGGCAAGAAAGATAATCACCTCGATCCGGCAAAATGGTGTTCCCTCTTGAATGATCGATTGTGAGGTAAATCAGAAATTACGAAGTGGAGATCTACTTATATACTAATGCAACACGATATACCGCCGTCATGTTTGATTCATAGTCGAATTCTATACATTCTATAGATCGTGATAAAGCGTAGATCGTAACAAAGCGGATGGTGC
This sequence comes from Strongylocentrotus purpuratus, assembly GCF_000002235.5. Taxonomy (NCBI): domain Eukaryota; kingdom Metazoa; phylum Echinodermata; class Echinoidea; order Camarodonta; family Strongylocentrotidae; genus Strongylocentrotus; species Strongylocentrotus purpuratus. The sequence goes on from NW_022145614.1 coordinate 26,596,290, forward strand.
TCTTCTTAGCAAGTATCTAGAGCAAAATAATATGTTGAAGTTAATATCTACGTATAGATAGATGTTAGACTTAGCAGTCATTTCTTAAAGAAGCATTGAACATGTATAGTCATATCAAAAACAATCTAAAGGTTGTAATAGCACGAACCCTCGCTCATGTCCGCCTGGTTTCAATAGTAGTACTATTTCGTCATCAATTATATGACCTTGCCTTTAAAATATCGCAGCTTTGATAAGGTGTGGTATAAAACTATTCAAGGAATGTTTCCTTCTGATTCCTATTGAAATCACCTGGTTTGCGTGTGGCAAATATAAGAATAATCTGCGTTTGTTCGTAATGTTGGTTACGCGGTGCCCTTTGCTGAGGTAGGCCTGTGTCAGCGACTGGCGTTGTCTTCGATGCACCATATGAGAGATCGATCGTAGGCCTACAGATTGAAATAAACAGTGCAAACATTTCTTTGAACATCTGGCACATGTATTAATTACCTTCTTGGGCTTCTTTGGATAACGAAATGATGTCGTGGGTACAATGGGAATCAATCTGTGCCACTCCTGTTTGTTCGGCAAATTGATCTAGACATTATCCAAGTGATCATCGGCGTAGCAAATTTTGCACGGGGACACTAAAGGGAGGGGGAGGACGGGAAAGTAAAAGAAGATGCTATGACCCCCTCTCCCGTCCTCCGATTAATCAATGCTCTTTTTAGTTTACATTTCACCCGTTTCCAATTCTCCATGACATCGTCTCCCCTCAATAGCAGGATCCCCGCTATATACGCCATTGATAATGGTTTTATTGTCGGCACCTCAAAATCCGTAGAAGAGTCTTGCGGAACACCGGTTGCGCCATAGCATAGGTTACGGGGTTGAGAAGGCTGTTTATAAATGTTACCCAACGTCCAACAGCACTTTTATTGGACGTTATGATTGATATGCAACTTGGCAGCGAAGTTATGAAAAATACCACAATGATGAAGGTCAGAGTACGCAAGGCTTTGTGATTATCCGCTGAAGACAGGTGCCGAGGGTTCCTTTGAGTCCCATCAGGTGTTGTTGAGTGTGTTGTACTGCGCATTGGTGTAACTTGGTGATTAAACGGTCGCATGTTTTGCTCCGGTGTTGTAGATGCCCGACCATGCTGTCCAACGTCTTCAACTATGTCAACTGTGATATGATCCGACTGGAGTGAGATCGATGGTTTTGAAGCATTCCCTTCAAGAACTTTAATAACACTAGTATTCTCTTCTTGATTAACGCTGCTATTAACATTGGTTTGAGAATTATTGCACTCTAGAATATCTACGAAACCATCATTGGTTCGTCCATGTTGTACTGAACTCGTGGCGTCAATTTTAGATCCAGTCTTTTCTTTTGAGTTAAATCGTTTTGATAGACTTCTGCTACCAGAAGTTTTTACTCGATGATAAATCTTTAAATAAAGGAGGACGATTATAATGAAAGGAATGACGAACCTATAGATCATAACCACAGTGCTGGCATGTATGTTCCTTTTGTAATTTGACCTAGATGTGTCTTCGTCGGGACTCACATCAAGTGGTTGCACGAAGTCCCAAATAGTCGCCATGGGAAACCAAAAAAATGCCGCTACTATCCAGGTAATGAAATTGACAATGTGGGCAATCTTTTTCTTCTTTCGTTTAAAGTGCTGGAGAGGGTAGTGAGTTGCAACGTAACGGTCTAAAGTTATGCCAATGATACCGAGAACGGATACAGTTACGACTGTATTCTGAATACCATTAAACACATTTAGAAAGGTTTGTCCGAATATCCACTCATCATAGAGATATACAGTACTGCGAATCGCCATGACGAACCCTACTAGAAGGTCGGAGATGGTGATGTTGAGGATGTACTGGTTCGTGTACGTCCGCAACTTTTTCTCGATGTGGAATGCTATTAGAATCAGGACGTTTAGCACCGCTGTGGTGACAGACAAGAACATGAGAAGGCCGAAAATAGCTATAGATTTGTAAGTAGGATCACCTGTCCATGGAATTGATTCTGTCAAATTCATCGAGCCAGTTGTACAAACGGCAAAAGAAGATAAGTCCCCAGTGGCCATTTGTATAAAGTTTCTCAAAACTCAACTGTAAATTTAGCAACTAAAGAACAATTCAGAATTGGTAATTCGGAGGAACGTACTTTTTTCTCTTCCAGCATTTGGTGAGGGCTGTAATTTAAGTACGAATCCAAATTCAGTCAAATACGGTTAATTTTCGCTGATATTCACAACCTTTCCCGAAGATATGTCGGTGTTACGGATCGCCATGATGAACACTACTAGAAGATCAGAGATGATGGTGAAAAAAGTAGGCTTAAAACAACAACTGAACCATCAGGTGAGTCCAATATCAGATTGACTGGCTCCGAGCTGTATACAAGCGTTAAGATTTACCATGCCTTATTCTTCTTCCACAGCTCACTGAGTAGGAGCAGAAATGAAGAAAATCCATTTAAATTTACTTTAAACGCGTTAAATTACCTTAACATATTTTTGCTGTATCTAATGGGTCCGTCCATTTTGTTAACTATCATTAATACACCACAATTTGTTTTTTTTTACCCAATTCTTGTTTCTACTTTTGAAAGAAAAAACCATAGAAAACAAAGTGTTTAATATGAACAAAATAAGCGTTCCGTGAAACACTGTTTTAACCACTAATCGGAGGATATTTGACGCAACACAAAAGTGTTGATGAGGCTGGTACTTTTGTGTATTTAAAATGCTAGCACTAAAATAATTGCTAACAAAGCCACAACAGCAACAACTTTAGTAAACATTAACAATACTTGATGTAACTATAAACTAAATATCAAAATGGCAAGAAAGATGATCACCTCGATCCGGCAAAGTGGTGTTCCCTTCTGAATGATCGATTTAGAGGTATGTAATCAGAAATGACGAAGTGAAGATCTACTTATATACTAATGCAACACGATATACCGCTGCATGTCATTTGAATAGATAGTCGAATTCTATACATTCCATAGATCATGATAACGCGTGGATCGTAACAAAGCGGATGGTGCTCTTTTTAGCAAGAATCTAAAGCAAAATGATATGCTGGAGTTGATATCTACGTAAAGATAGATGTTAGACTTAGCAGTCATTTTGAAAGAAGTATTGAACATGCATAGTCATATCAAAACAATCTAAAGGTTTTAATAGCACGAACCCTCGCTCATGTCCGCCTGGTTTCAATAGTAGTTCTATTCGTCATCAATCATATGACCCTACCTTTAAAATCTCGCAGCTTTGATGAAGGGTGAGGTAAACGTGTTCAAGAATTTTTACTTCTGATACCCATTGAAATCACCTGGGTTGCGTGAGGCAAATATAAGAATAATCTGCGTTTGTTCGTAATGCTAGTAACGCGGTGCTCTTTGCTGAGGTAGGCCTGTGTCAACGACTGGTGTTGTCTTCGATCCACTATGTGAGAGATCACTCGTCGGCCTACAGATTGAAAATGAACAGTGCAATCGTTTTGTTGAATTACTGGCACATGTATTAGTTGCCTTCTTGGGCTTGTTTGGATATCGAAATGTCACCTTGTGTACAGTAGGAATCAATATGTGCCACCCTTGTTTGTTCAGCACATTAATCTAGACAATATGCAAGAGATCATTGGCGTAGAACATTTTGCACGGGGACACTAAAGGGAGGACGGACGGGGAAGTAAAAGAAGATGCTATGACCCCGTCTCCCATCCTGCACCTAATCAATGATCTTGTTAGTTTACATTTCATCCGTTTCCAAAAAAACCTGACATCGGGGCTACCTTATCAGAAACCACAACAGAACACAATTGTATAAAGGAATAATGAAATGTTAATCTTCAGCCTACAAATCGTGGCGTCAAAAATCAACAGAATATAAACAATTTAATAGTACATAACTTTAATATAGGGCAACTTCCATCTCGTGAGTCCCTCACAGCTCCTGGTCGCTTGGCCAGTCTCTAGACTGCGTAGAAATCCCCATCGACTTGGCAGCTCATCTCTATCTCTGTCGATGACTCCCCTGGTCGCTTTGGCCAGTCTCTAGACTGCGTAGAAATCCCCGTCGACTTGACAGCTTATCTCGCCCCGACGTGGAGGTCTCTCTGAAGAAAAATGTTTCTTCTCCCTTACTAAATAATTCTGCCTCGTGCATTAAACGTCTGCACCGTAGCACTGACTTGAAGGGTTTTGTCCATTACTCTAAAGCAACTTCCCTTTACCCTAACTTTGCCAGGTCCTTAACATTCCAAACCTCTTAGGTCTGCCAGCTATTACTATTTATATTCAATAGCCAACCCAAAATCATGCATACCAAAACCCCATATACTGTGTGTCTTAAATGCAAATGTAAGCAATAATGCATCCTATGCTTGGCTACCTCTAACTGACCTTAGAGTAGTACATTTCCTTTAAGTAGTACATTTCCTTGAGAAGTACATTTCCTTGAGTAGTACATTTCCTTGAGTAGTACATTTCCCTTCTCTTCTAAAAAAAATTCCTTTCATGACACCCTCAATGGCTGGATCCCCGCTATACGCCATTGCTATTATCGTCGGCACCTCACAATCCGTAGAAGGGTCTTGCGGAACACTGGTTGCGCCATAGCATAGGTTACGGGGTTGAGAAGGCTATTGATAAATGTCATCCAACGACTTACAGCAGCAAGTGTTGTTTTATTGGACGTTATGATTGATATGCAACTTGGCAGCGAAGTTATAAAAAACACCACAATGATGAAGGTCAGAGTACGAAAGGCTATATGATTATCCGCTGAAGACAGATGCCGAGGGTTCCTTTGAATCCCATCGGGTGTTGTTGATTGTGTTGTATTTCGCATTGGTGTAACGTGATGTTGTATATGTTGCATGCTTTGCTCCGGCGATTTAAATACTCGACCAAGCTGTCGAACGTCTTCAACTGTGTCAACTGTGATATGATCCGACTGGATTGAGGTTGATGGTTTTGTAGCGTTCTCTTGAAGAACTACAATGACGCTAGCATTCTCCCCTTGAATAACACTGATGTTAAAATTGGTCTGAGAGGTGTTGCCCTCTAAAATTTCTACGAAACCATTATTGGTTCGTCCATGTCGTACTGCACTCGTGGCGTCAATTTTAGATCCAATCTTTTCTTCGAATGCATATCGTCTGGATACCCTTTTGCTACCAGACGTTTTTACTCGATGATAAATCTTTAAATAAAGGAGGACGATTATAACGAAAGGGAGGACAAACCTACAAATCGTAATCACAGTGCTGGCATAGATGTTCCTTGAGTAATTTGACGTAAAAATGTCTTCTTCGGGATTCACATCAAGTGGTTGCACGAAGTTCCAAATAGTCGCGATGGGAATCCAAAAGCATGCCGCTACTATCCATGTAATGACATTGACAATGTGGGCAATCTTTTTCTTCTTCCGTTTAAAGTGCTGGAGAGGGTAGTGAGTTGCAACGTAACGGTCTAAACTTATGGCAATGATACCGAGAATGGACACAGTTACAACTGTATTCTGAATACCTATAAACACATTTAAAAGGGTTTGTCCGAATATCCACTCATCATAGAGATAGACAATACTGCGGATCGCCATGATGAACCCCACCAGAAGATCGGAGATGGTCATGTTGAGGATGTACTGGTTCGGGTACGTCCGCAACTTTTTTTCGATGTGGAATGCTATTAGAATCAGGACGTTTTAATAGCACCGCTGTCGTGACAGACAAGAACATGAAGAGGCTGAAAATAGCTACAGGTGTGCCAGTAGGACCACCTGTCGATGGAATTGATTCAGTCTCATTCATCGAGTCAAATGTACAACCAGCAATAGAACATAAGTCCTCAGTGTCCATTTTCATAAAGTTTCTCAATACCCAACTGTACATTTAGCAAGTAACCAACATTAGACTTAGCATGCATTTTGAAAGAAGTATTGAACATGCATAGTCATATCAAAAAACAATCTAAAGGTTGTAATAGCACGAACCCTCGCTCATGTCCGCCTGGTTTCAATAGTAGTAATATTTCGTCATCAATCATATGACCCTACCTTTAAAATCTCGCAGCTTTGATAAGGGGTGGGGTAAACGTGTTCAAGGAATTTTTCCTTCTGATACCCATTGAAATCACCTGGGTTGCGTGTGGCAAATATAAGAATACTCTGCGTTTGTTCGTAATGTTAGTAACGCGGTGCTCTTTGCTGAGGTAGGCCTGTGTCAGCGACTAGCGTTGTCTTCGATGCACCATGTGAGAGATCGCTCGTAGGCCTACAGATTGAAATGAACAGTGCAAACATTTGGTTGAATTACTGGCACAGGTATTAGTTGCCTTCTTGGGCTTGTTTGGATATCGAAATGACACCTTGTGTACAGTAGGAATCAATATGTGCCACCCTTGTTTGTTCGGCACATTAATCTAGACAATATGCAAGTGATCATTGGCGTAGAAAATTTTGCGCGGGGACACTAAAGGGAGGAGGGACGGGGAAGTAAAAGAAGATGCCATGACCCCCTCTTCATCCTCCGATTAATCAACGATCTTGTTAGTTTACATTTCACCCGTTTTTGATTCTCCATGACATCGGTGCCCCTCAATGGCTGGATCTGGATTGTCGTCGGCACCTCACAATCCCTAATATAGTCTTGCGGAACACTGGTTGCGCCATAGCATAGGTTACGGGATTGAGAAGGCTACTGATAAATGTCATCCAACGACCAACAACAGCGAGTGTTGTTTTATTGGATGTTATGATTGCTATGCAACCTGGAATCGAAGTTTTGAAAAACGCCACAAGTGATGAAGGTTAGAGTACGCAAGGTTTTGTGATTGCCCGCTAGCTACAGGTTTGTCAGTAGGACCACCTGTCGATGGAATTGATTCTGTCACATTCATCGAGTCAAATGTACAAACAGCAACAGAACATAAGTCCTTAGTGGCCATCTTCATTAATTTTCTCAATACTCAACTGTAAATTTAGCAACTAACTAACATTTCAGTATAAGTAATGCAGAGGGACGCACTTTGGCGTTTTCCAGCATTTGATTTGGATTACATTTCAAGTTCGAATACAAATTCAGTCAAATAAGGAAAAAATTTGAGCTGATATCTTATTCAATATATTAATAGAGAGAGATTTAGAGTTTTAGCATTTAATCTTGTTTTATGCGGTTCCTCTGTTCGGTAGCGTGAGTATGCTTAACACTTCCAGAATAGATTGTTAATATGATCGCATTTTCAATGACGGCAGAGCACGTGATGCAATCAATGACTTCGCAATGACGTGTTGATGAATTTCGTAGACGTGCTCAATGACTAATTTCGGCAATCCTAATAAATTGAATCCAAGATTGCATAAAACGATGTTCAATATAATCAGTCGGATAAGATATTAGTCCGCCCGAAATTTTATTAACAGTCAATTTTGCTTGTATTTATAGAGGCCCACACAGTGATCGCGCATAATTTAGCTGATACTGTTGGACATTTTATTAAAGGATTATGTTACTATTCAAAGAAAGGCAAAAGCACGTTTGCTGTCAACCCTAATTACATTGATATTAAACTTGGTGTGCTCGAACCATAATAGTGACTGATGAAAATTCTTCAACCAAAAGTATGATTCACATCAACATAGACTTATTCAATCTACATCAAGCTATACACATGCAAGCTCACTTGGAAGAAGAAAAAATTATTTCATTTTTTTTTTTAAATCCATTTTCACATCAAGTTTATAAAGGAGTACAAATTAAGATTATACAGCTAGATGATAATTATCAACTTGCAACAGAAAAGTTCAACTATTAAAAGTGACAAATGCTTAACGAAACAAGCCGAGACTAATGATGAACGACTAGATTAAAATGAGTAAAGGGAATAATCTCATAAATTACATAAATGGTATCCACCGCAACTTTGGGTATATACACCATGGGAACAACAGCTATACATTTCGGGCACAGTAGAGTCCATCTCACCAGGTTTCCCACGCCAGCATTCGTCGCAATCAGAAAAAGACCCGAGCCGACAAACATAGCGTGTTGAGGATAGGGGAGCCAGCCATCAACCGCGATATCTTGTCTTCAGGAGGTCTTCACCAGTGAAGCTATTGGCTGGACAAAGGGCTCATCAAGTTTCATAATGGAACATCAGAGAACCAAAAATTAAACCGACCTTTAAGTAATCATCGATGTTAAACCAATTCATGTGAACGCGCCATAGACGTTATCAGAACTGGGACTACAGCCAGAGTGGTCACCAGAACTTAAGAGAGAGTCACTGCAATGACCAAACTAGGACCGGAAACAGAGGTTTAATCAGAACTGTGACCAGGGCCCAGAGTGATGAACAGAACTGGAGCCAGAGCCACTGTGGTGACCACGAATGGTTCAAAATCTAGAGACGTGATCAGAACTGGAGCCGGGGCCAGAGCCACTGTAATGACCATGTAGAACTGGAATCAGAGCCATAAAAGGGATTAAAACTGGAACCAGGAGCCAGAGTGATGACTGACCAGAACTGGGACCAGAGCCAGAGTGATGGCAAGAACTAGAGCCAGCGCCATTTTAATGATCAGAAATTGTACCACGGTCACAGACGTAATTAGAACTGGAACCAGGAGCAAAACTGATGACCAGAACTAGGACCAGAGCCAGAGTGATGACCAGAACTAGAGCCAGCGCCAATTTGACAATCAGAAATTGTACCAAAGCCAGAGATTCGATCAGAACTTGAGCCGGAGTCAGAGCCACTGTAAAATCAGAGCCATAGACGTGATCAGAACTGGGACCAGAGCCAGGGTGGTGACCAGAACTGGAGCCAGAGCAACTATGATGATCAGAACTGCTACCAGAGCCATAGACGTGATCAGAACAGGGACCAGAGCCAGAGGTGATGATCAGAACTGCATGAAGCCAAAGCCACTGTCATGACCAGAAATGGTACAAAAGCCAGAGGACAGAACGACTGAATATAAGAACTCGAAGTGAACTTAACCCCGACAAGAAAAAACGCCCTGTAAATTTTTTTATGATGGATTCTGCCCACTTACAGCCTTTTAAATTGCTCAGTTGAGTATTTAAATTCTAACGCTTGAAGTGGATCTTTTGCGCAACTCAAATTTTGACTTTGGTTTGATTTGATTTCTGCACTTTACCAAATAAGTCCATTTAAACAATAATTTAAAAAATGATTGAAAAAACATTGATAACTTGGTGTCAAAATGTGAATTAGATATATACATATAATAACTAACTTGATATTTATACAGTATATAACATATACTTTTAAATTTATAGTATTATCCGAACTGTCTGTGGAAAATGTAGAAAATCACAATTATAACCGTGCGCGCGCGCGTGTGTGTGTGTGTAGTGAATGGTAGATGTGCACGTAGCTCTATGTTGTATGGTGGGGTAGAAACAAAGGTAGCGTTTTTGATAAGGGAAACAATTGATAAAAATAGCGAATATGACTTGCAATGTTACCAAAATTTTAGATAGGCCTATTGCATGTTGAAATCAAATATGTTGATATTTCGATATGAGATGCTTTAAAAAACAGCGATAACTTTGCCTTATTGAATTTGGGAGAGAGTTCTAAATATTCTATAAAGGAATCGATGTAATTCCCTTAACGGAAACATGGTTACACGATGATATTAATGAATGGGAGATCAACATCCTAGCTGTATTCGACCATTCGGATGGACTGATCTGGCCAGTGGCGTACGAAGGATTTTTTCAAAGGGGGAGGGGGGGTTTAACATTTAGAAATCGGGCCAAAAAATTCGCAACGAGCTTGGGGATGCTCCGCCCCTGGACCCTCCGCCAATTTACGCTCCACTTACTTCGCTCTACCTGATCGTAAATACTTTAGCCCCCCCCCCTGAAAATGTTTCGCGGGGCCTGCATGTAACATGTAAGAGTGGTGTAGTGATACGGATTTTTTTCTCCCCCCCCAAAAAAAAAAAGTTGTTGTTCATTACGCCACTGCTTCCTCGTTCTCGCATTTCGTCCCCCCCCCCCCGGTCATGAAAAGAAATCGCCACCCCTGGAACCATGAATAAAGCAAATTTACTTGACTTAAATGAAGAAAAAAATAATTCTTAGAACTTTGATAGACGGCTCCGATTTGGTTTCTAGGAATAAAATTTGAAACAAAGCCCAATACAATGAGGAAAAGGAGACCAAACGAGAAACGCAAATATACCTGCTGACAAAGTATATCATTGATTTTACTCATGATTAATGTAACGCTTCATTCGCATTGCAACCTCATATCATATCAATTATTCTTGTCACATTTATTCACATCAATTCCACATCGACCGAGTCAACTTTAGATAGAACCATGCATGGATAAAGCAACTTTACTGGACTTAAAGGGATAGTTGAGTTCTGTTGCGGAGAGCGCTACACACAATAATTTTTGTGTGAGATAATGAATTTAAAACAAAAATAATGAAAAAGTGAGTGTCAAATTTAAAAGAACATACAATTTAAATGACAAAATCATCTTTGTTTGATAAAAAAAAAGGTTCAGAGACGGCTGAAATATCCATAAATATAACGATTTTTAATATTGTGTACCACTACAAATATTTGACAATTTGAAAAACGCCTTTTATGTTGTATTTCAGCCAATGCTGATGTTAGGCTTTTCGTGTTGGTTATATTACGCACAAAAAGTCGGCCCATGTAGTGTTATTATTAATAAATTAAATAATTAACGGTCACCCAATTTTTTTTAAAGTGAAGCTGAATTGGTATGATCGTTTTGGCTAAATTTCACACATTTTGGGGTCTAAAATTACCTTCATAGCAAATGTAGGTTCTAAAAGGGCATTCAAATGTCATAGATAAGAATAAGAGCAATAACTATGCACTTTGAAGGTATTTGTGGTCTAAAAACAGAACTCAACTATCCCTTTACATGAAGAAGAAAAAATTCTTAGAACTTTGATAGACAGGTCCGATTTGGGTTTCTGTGAAGAAAATTTGAAACAAGATCCAATCCAACGAAGAAAAGGAGACCGAACGAGAAACGCAAACTTACCTGCTGACAAAGTGAAAAAGTGTGAATGATAACAAAAAAGAAAGAAATATTTGTTACACTGATATTAAAGACAAGATTTAAGTGATATAATTTGCTTACCGAAATTCGTTGTAACATAGAGATGGTTCCGCGTGAATCTAACTCATGGTGTCTATATCTCGTTTCTTCTTCTGTGAAACGGTTCTGCGTCTGTTTTATTTAATATATACTGTTGGTGTGTGTGTGTATGTGTGTGTGCGTGTGCGTGTGTGTGTGTCCGTGTGTGTGTGCGTGTGCGTGTGTGCGTGTGTGTGGGTGTGTGTGTGTGAATACGGGTGTAGTATAGGTATTGGAAAGAATGGGTGTATGTGGGCGTATGATTTTTATTGTATTACTATTATTAATTTATATTAATTTATTTCTATATGTTTTGTACAGGGCCTCCTCCCAAAGCTTTGCTTTCTTTGAATTTTTTGTATATATTCATTAAGTAATTTTTTTCTTTTTTTTAATGGAAAACAAATTGAATTGAATTGAAGGAATCGCGGCCTGGCCTTTTAAAAATGAGAATGAAATATATAACGGCTTTAATGATATTGTATGTGAAACCCTGTATGGCATTAGTCTACCAATCCTTTTATTCTCCATCACGAATTGGAAATGCGCTAAATATATGAAACCTTCAGTCCATTAGATGTGATTGGCAACATCGGAAGCGTTTATTTTAGCCTTGAAAGCTCTCCTCGAAATGAAGGTATGATTGATGCGGACAGTGGCGTACGCAGGATTTTTTCAAGGGGGGGGGGGGTGGTTAAATCGGGCCAAATACCGCAACGACTCAGCCAGCCGTTGAATAGGCGGGGGGGGGGGGTAAGAGGATACTTTTTTTTCTTTCTTTTTTGACCTCGAAATTTGAAAATTTGACATTTCGCTCTGTTAGGGGGGATATGGTCATCTGTTTTAGGTCAGCCTAATTAAAGAGGAAATTTGACAATGTCGACCAGGATGTATCATTAGAAAATTAACACGATGATGGAGTCAATGGCCATGAGTTGCATTGCTTTAATAGTTGGATGACAGACTCCAAGTAAATAAAATAGATGAGCTCATGTCATCGCTATCCTCAATTACAATTCAGTTCCACCTCAGGGCTCAGTATTAGGACCACTGGTGTTTGATGTATGAATAAATAGTTCATCCTTTGCTTTCACTGGTCTACAATTTGAAGTACATATTATTTGCTGATGATACTGCACTGCTGTTTAGAGCAAAACAAATCCCTTGAATAACAACATGATATGCAACGCAGACTACAAATGGCAGACAAGTGGTTTCTTCAAAATAAGCTGACGCTGAATTTAAAAGAGACAAAGTTTATGTTGTTATGCACTCGTCAAAGACTTACAACATTTTCTTATCTAGTTTTGTAAACCTCTATAATCGTCACATTGAAACTTTTAAGATCATATTCAAATATAATGGCATAATTCCTTTTCCTCTCTCTCTCTCTCTATTCCTCAAGCGAAGTTTTATTTCCATAATTTCAGTACATATTTACATTGATTACTCCATGACTGAATTTAAAAAACATTGGCTAAAAACTAAATTACACCATATATTGAACAATTCTTCCAGCTTAGTATTATTTTCTTTGCTAATACATTCATACCTTAAAAACAATTTTAGCAACGACTTGACTTAAACAAACGAAGCAAAAAATAACAGAACCATTGACAATCTTGTTGACGTAACATATTTTAATTGCATATCGCGCATAATGAACAAACTATTGAGGAGAGCATATTTCTTTACCTACCTGTCCTGGAATGCTCCCCAGGGAGTGGAGAATGTGCATGCATTGTGTACGGGTAAGCCTGAATCCTATGACCGGGGTAATAATATATATATATCTGTAAAGCGCTTAGAGAGGGCCTTCGGTCCTGAAAAGCGCTATATAAGAACTAGCTATTATTATTATTACAACTAATATATTTTTGTTTATTTGTGTAGTTCTACTTAGAATAGATAAAATATCAAATTACATAATATTTTCCAAAACATAATCACATCCTTGCAATACAAAAAAAGTGAAACGTTGAATCAACCTTTTTACAAGTGTTGCAACAATTTTCCATTTATATAAATTTTCTTTTTTAATTGTTTAACTTTTTAAAAACGAATTTGCTTTAATTCAAATCAAAATACATCCTTCCTAACAAATTCATTATCTAAATCTAGAAAGGAATTCAAAAAATAAATGACAATTTGTTCTCTTGACTTCTTCCGTACTAACAAACGATAGTAATCTTACACTTTAATAAACTAACAAATTTACCTTGTTACCTTTTTCTATTTCTATAAGATTCGAAATATCATATTCATCTTTTAAATCATTGACATCACGTAATTTATCTAACCACCACTCAAAAAATGATTTTTTTTTCTTCAATTTTGTATATCTTAAATCAAATAAGAGCTGTTGTGCGTTCCCATTTGTCATTAATTAATGTAGGGTCATTCCAGATACCATTTGTAATCAAATTATGAATTTTCAATAAACCGGCATCTTGCCATGCTCTATAAAAAAAATCAATATTTTTTGTATAAAGGTAATGTTACTATTTTTTCATATAGTTTCATTTGGAATAGTTTTACATAACTTTTATATTACAATTGAACGGTAAAACAAAGTGGCAAAACCCCTATTTTATCTGACCAGTATCTAAACATATTTTTCCAATTAGAACCATCATCATTAAGGAAAGGAGATACCCATGACAAACAAAGTAAAAATATTCCACTAGCAACATCAAACATATTCCATCCACCATTTTCAACATCATTTATTATTAATCATGCACGTTTAATTCCTTTTCTTTTTTTGGAATTCCACGCGAAAAAAAACAAAAGTCTATCCAATATCTGTAAATCATGTTTTGGTACTGGTAAAATAGTTGGGGTATGCACAACTTGTGTTGCCGCCTACAATTTCATTAAAAAAATTCTACCATAAAAAGTAAGACCGAATTTTATGTATTTGTACATTCCAGTTTAAATCTTATAACAATTTCTTATTTTCGCCTAAATACACTACAAAATATGTAACAGGTTGATCCGTATCTATAGTGTCATTATCATAATAAAAGTTATCTACAATGTTCATGTTCATAATTTCTGTCTTATTCCAGTTTGCTTTCGGACCTGCAAAGTCTCCAAAATCGGTAATTTAAATCATAATATATTGTACATCATTAACAGAATTCACAAAAACATCCATTATTCATCACACCACCAATGGCATCAGTATAAAATTTCTTTATCCAGGTAAAAAAATATTCTTTAAACTCGAATTTACAAAACACATGAAATAGGAATGGGATTCATTGACAAATGCTTTTTTTTAATCTAAACAAAATATAATCCCTGAACTATTGGATGTCTTCAAATAATATATCACATCTTGTACTAACCGTATGTTGTTGTTTTTTTGCTGCGGATCTTTTCTTTATAGGTCAGTTGAAAACACGACGAAGTCTTTTAGACAGTACTCTTGTCGCAATTGTAATAACGAAATAGGTCTCCAATTGTCAAAATAACCCCTATCCCCTTCTTTAATAACAACTTTATTAGACACTGCCTTTGGGAAGAAGACATTTTTTGTTTTTGATACCTCTCATTTAAACTTGCAAGCAAACCAATTCTTTAATTTCCACTCAAAAAACCTTGTAAAACTCCGCATTAAGACCATTACTTCCAGGGTTGCGTTTTCACATTCCTTTTCAGTAACCCTTTTAACTCCAATGCCCCTTCTTCGGTCAGAGTACTAACCATTAAATATTTAAGATATTAAATAAGCTTTATGCTTGATGAAAAGTTGTTGTGGAAAGATCATCTCGACTATATAGCCCGAAAGGTCTCACAACGAAACGTGTTCTTGAGTGGATCTGCATTAACCTGTATTACCAAAAGAGTTTTGTTTAATGTTGTATTGTTCCCATATTAATCTACTCTTAGACTCTGGCGATGTTGCATGGTCAAATACATCTTCAAGAATAATTATCAGGCTATCAAAATTACATAATAAAATGACAAGAATGATACTGGATGCACATCTGTCAACCCATGTATTTGACATATTTACTGTCCTAATTTGGAGAGAAATGCCTTTGCGATGGAATCAAATATAATGATCCATTGCCTTAGTAATCTCGCAACCAATTATATCGAATATATGTTCTCGCATCATTACATGCCTTTAAATTGTAATTGATTTATTCCATTTAACCAATTCATTCGTTTGACACAAGATTCCGAATGAATGGTTCGCTGAATAATACAATGAGAATGTTCAACAATGCTGTAAAATCTTACTTTCGAATACATGGTATTTACAGGGTGGAGCAGTCTTTGTTTGAATCAAAGAAATAGTGGCTCATTCCATGCCTTTTAATAGTAATTGAATAATGCCATTACTATCAAATATAATCTACATATCAACGACAAAACATTGACAAATTATAAAATCCTGAGATATATTGCTAGTTTAATACGATATAGTTAGGTTGAGTTTAAAATTGCGTTTGATGTTGTTGTGATTGCTTTTGGTTTTGTTGAATTTTTTGGTAAATTCCAGCGAAAGTCTTTGAAGAAGTCTTGAAAATTGATAAACTATTCTTAATATGCCTTAAATCATTATTTGGTACATGCATATCAAATTTTATAATCAATTTGTCTATAATTTTAAACTTTAATCATATCGTTGTCTAAGCTCACTTACAAATTTGCTCTAAAAATAATACTACCATTAAATTGATGAAAGTAAATAAATAATATAATGTTAATATAATTATACAACGTTGATAAAATATGCAAGGCATGACTATGCGATGGTCTACAGACATTACAAAATTAATAAGTTTTAGTATTGAGCTTAATATTTTAATCTACTGCTTCAGAAAAACCCAAATGTTTAGACCACTCAACTACGGCGCCTTTACACAAAACCTGTTCAGTCTTTTCGCAAGTGCCAAAGTTTTTTAAAATTTACTTTAACGGCATCTCACAATCCGCCAGATGGTCTGACGGACAAGTGGTTGCGCAATGGCATATGTGATGGGATTGATAAGACTGTTGGAGTACGACGCCCAGCGAACAAATTCTGTAACGCCGGCAGGCATCTTACTCTTGAAGTCGAGGGCGATAATGGCTACGCTACTTGGCAACCAAGTCAAGAAGAACGCTACTGTGATCAAAGTCAGAGTTCGCATCACTTTGTTGTTATTTGATGATGATAGGTGACTAGGTTTCATACGACTGTCCTTGGCTGGTGTTGGCCCTGCGATCCTGCGA
Source organism: Strongylocentrotus purpuratus (assembly GCF_000002235.5). Lineage (NCBI taxonomy): Eukaryota > Metazoa > Echinodermata > Echinoidea > Camarodonta > Strongylocentrotidae > Strongylocentrotus > Strongylocentrotus purpuratus. The sequence continues at coordinate 26,612,694 of NW_022145614.1, forward strand.
GTTGATATTTCTTGGGATGGATCCGATCGACTATTTAGCTGCCGGGACAAGGTTTCTGGATCTTCTGTTCTGGGGTCATCTTTTGAAGGTCTACAAGAGCAAATGCTGTTCGGTTGGTTTGGTGTTGTGTCCTTAGTATCTGTTTCTTGTTGTACATAGATAATTCCTTGCTGATTATGAACGTTGACAACAGTATCATCGTTTTGAACACCACTGGCGTTGATATCAATTCGGGTACCGTCATCGTTGTCAAGACTTTGATCGTGAGGCTCTGTCAAGGAAATGTCATTCGTTGTGTCACTCTGAAACTGAGTGTTTGTGTCACCTTCGGCTTTGTTCATTGTTTTGAGGTTGAACCTCTTCCACAAACTTCGGCTACCAGAGGCTTTCACTGTAAAGTATATCTTTATATGAATAATGGTAATAATGATAATGGGAACAGCAAAATTGGCGATTGTAACCGCAATACTGGTATAGAAATTTCGGCCATAATTTACCCAAAAGAAGCCTTTATAATGTGCTGAATGAAATGGTTCCACCAGGTTCCAGATCGTGGTGATAGGAATCCAAAAGGACAAAGCCACCACCCAAGTGAGACCATTGACAAGATGCGCAATTCTTTTCTTCTTCCGTTGAAAATGCAGGATCGGGTAGGAGGTTGCCACGTAACGGTCCGAAGCAATCGCGATGATACCAAGTACGGACACACCAAGCACTGAATTTTGAATACCAAGAAAGAAATGCCCGACGATGTCCCCAAAAATCCATTTTCCGAATAAATTGACGGTGCTACGGATCGCCATTATGATCCCTACTAAAAGATCAGAGATGGTGATGTTGAGGATGTACTGGTTGGAATAGGTGCGCAATTTTCTTTCGATGTGGAATGCCCTCAGAATCAAGGCGTTCATTGCCACTGTCATAGCTGATATTGAAAAGAGTAGGCTGAAAACCACAACTGAGCCATCAGTAGAGTCCAATGTCAGATTGGCTGGCTCTGAGCTGATAACAAGCGTTGAGTTTTCCATGACTCCACAGAGTACTGGTGGGTAGGAGCAGAAAGGAAGAAGATCAATTTTAAATCACTTAAAACGTGCTCAATTGGGCTTAACACATTTTTGCTGTATCTTATTTGCCCGTCTATGTACATACCTTGTACATCGTTTTGTTTACAATCATTATTTTACCTCAATTCAATTTTTTTCCCCTAAATTCTCTACTTCTGAAAGAAAAAAACCTTAGAAAATAAAATGTTTAATATATACAGAATAAATTAGAGACTGGTTTTACCACTCATTGGAGGGTATTTGACGCAACACTTGATGAAGCTAATACTTTTATATTTCAAATTGTAGCCCTAAATGAGTTCTAACAGAGACACAACATCAGCAATTGTGGTAAACATCAACAAAACTTGATGTGACTATAATCAAGATTTCAAAATGGCAAGAAAGATAATCACCTCGATCCGGCAAAGTGGTGTTCCCTCTTGAATGATCGATTGAGAGGTAAATCAGAAATTACGAAGTGGAGATCTACTTATATACTAATGCAACACGATATACCGCCGTCATGTTTGATTCATAGTCGAATTCTATACATTCTATAGATCGTGATGAAGCGTAGATCGTAACAAAGCGGATGGTGCTCTTCTTAGCAAGTATCTAGAGCAAAATAATATGTTGAAGTTAATATCTACGTATAGATAGATGTTAGACTTAGCAGTCAATTCTTAAAGAAGCATTGAACATGTATAGTCATATCAAAAACAATCTAAAGGTTATAATAGCACGAACCCTCGCTCATGTCCGCCTGGTTTCAATAGTAGTACTATTTCGTCATCAATTATATGACCCTGCCTTTAAAATCTCGCAGCTTTGATAAGGGGTGGGATAAAACTATTCAAGGAATGTTTCCTTCTGATTCCTATTGAAATCACCTGGGTTGCGTGTGGCAAATATAAGAATAATCTGCGTTTGTTCGTAATGTTGGTTACGCGGTGCCCTTTACTGAGGTAGGCCTGTGTCAGCGACTGGCGTTATCTTCGATGCAGCATATGAGAGATCGATCGTAGGCCTACAGATTGAAATGAACAGTGCAAACATTTCGTTGAACTACTGGCACATGTATTAATTACCTTCTTGGGCTCCTTTGGATATCGAAATGTTGTCGTGTGTACTATGGGAATCAATCTGTGCCACTCGTGTTTGTTCGGCAAATTGATCTAGACATTATCCAAGTGATCATCGGCGTAGCAAATTTTGCACGGGGACACTAAAGGGAGGGGGAGGACGGGAAAGTAAAAGAAGATGCTATGACCCCCTCTCCCGTCCTCCGATTAATCAATGCTCTTTTTAGTTTACATTTCACCCATTTCCAATTCTCCATGACATCGTCGCCCCTCAATAGCAGGATCCCCGCTATATACGCCATTGATAATGGTTTTATTGTCGGCACCTCACAATCCCTAAAATAGTCTTGCGGAACACTGGTTGCGCCATAGCATAGGTTATGGGGTTGAGAAGGCTATTGATGAATGTCATCCAACGACCAACAACAGCAAGTGTTGTTTTATTGGATGTTATGATTGATATGCAACTTGGCAGCGAAGTTATGAAAAACGCCACAATGATGAACGTCAGAGTACGCAAGGCTTTATGATTATCCGCTGAAGACAGGTGCCGAGGGTTCCTTTGAATCCCATCGGGTGTTATTGATTGTGTTGTATTGCGCATTGGTGTAACTTGGTGATTAAACGGTCGCATGTTTTGCTCCGGTGTTGTAGATGCCCGACCATGCTGTCCAACGTCTTCTACTACGTCAACTGTGATATGATCCGACTGGAGTGAGATCGATGGTTTTGAAGCATTCCCTTGAAGAACTTTAATAACACTAGTATTCTCTTCTTGATTAACGCTGCTATTAACTTTGGTTTGAGAATTATTGCACTCTAGAATATCTACGAAACCATCATTGGTTCGTCCATGTTGTATTGAACTCGTGGCGTCAATTTTAGATCCAGTCTTTTCTTTTGAGTTAAATCGTTTTGATAGACTTCTGCTACCAGAAGTTTTTACTCGATGATAAATCTTTAAATAAAGGAGGACGATTATAATGAAAGGTATGACGAACCTATAGATAATAACCACAGTGCTGGCATGTATGTTCCTTTTGTAATTTGACCTAGATGTGTCTTCGTCGGGATTCACATCAAGTGGTTGCACGAAGTCCCAAATAGTCGCCATGGGAAACCAAAAGAATGCCGCTACTATCCAGGTAATGAAATTGACAATGTGGGCAATCTTTTTCTTCTTTCGTTTAAAGTGCTGGAGAGGGTAGTGAGTTGCAACGTAACGGTCTAAAGTTATGCCAATGATACCGAGAACGGATACAGTTACGACTGTATTCTGAATACCAACAAACACATTTAGAAGGGTTTGTCCGAATATCCACTCATCATAGAGATATACAGTACTGCGGATCGCCATGATGAACCCCACTAGAAGGTCGGAGATGGTGATGTTGAGGATGTACTGGTTCGTGTACGTCCGCAACTTTTTCTCGATGTGGAATGCTATTAGAATCAGGACGTTTAGCACCGCTGTGGTGCCAGACATGAAAATGAGAAGGCCGAAAATAGCTATAGATTTGTAAGTAGGATCACCTGTCGATGGAATTGATTCTGTCAAATTCATCGAGCCAGTTGTACAAACGGCAAAAGAAGATAAGTCCCCAGTGGCCATTTGTATAAAGTTTCTCAAAACTCAACTGTAAATTTAGCAACTAAAGAACAATTCAGAATTGGTAATTCGGAGGAACGTACTTTTTTCTCTTCCAGCATTTGGTGAGGGCTGTAATTCAAGTACGAATCCAAATTTTGTCAAATACGGTTAATTTGCGCCGATATCCACAACCTTTCCCGAAGATATGTTGGTGTTACGGATCGCCATGATGAACCCTACTAGAAGATCAGAGATGATGATGTTGAGGATGTACTGGTTGGAATAGGTGCGCAATTTCCTTTCGATGTGGAATGCCCTCAGAATCAAGTCGGTCATTGATACTGTCATACCTGATGGTGAAAAAAGTAGGCTTAAAACAACAACTGAACCATCAGGTGAGTCCAATATCAGATTGACTGGCTCCGAGCTGTATACAAGCGTTGAGTTTTACCATGCCTTATTCTTATTTCACAGGTCACTGAGTAGGAGCAGAAATGAAGAAAATCCATTTAAATTTACTTTAAACGCGTTAAATTACCTTAACATATTTTTGCTGTATCTAATGGGTCCGTCCATTTTGTTAACTATCATTAATACACCACAATTTGGGGGTTTTTTCCCCAGTTTTTGTTTCTACTTTTGAAAGAAAAAACCATAGAAAACAAAGTGTTTAATATGAACAAAAAAAGTGTTCCGTGAAACACTGTTTTAACCACTAATCGGAGGATATTTGACGCAACACTAAATCGTTGATGAGGCTGGTACTTTTGTGTATTTAAAATGCTAGCACTAAAATAATTGCTTAAAGAGCCACAACAGCAACAACTTTAGTAAACATTAATGATACTTAATGTAACTATAAACTAAATATCAAAATGGCAAGAAAGATGATCACCTCGATCCGGCAAAGTGGTGTTCCCTTCTGAATGATCGATTTAGAGGGGTCTAATCAGAAATGACGAAGTGAAGATCTACTTATATACTAATGCAACACGATATACCGCTGCATGTCATTTGAATAGATAGTCGAATTCTATACATTCCATAGATCACGATAACGTGTGGATCGTAACAAAGCGGATGGTGCTCTTTTTAGCAAGTATCTAAAGCAAAATGATATGCTGGAGTTGATATCTACGTATAGATAGATGTTAGACTTAGCAGTCATTTTGAAAGAAGTATTGAACATGCATAGTCATATCAAAACAATCTAAAGGTTTTAATAGCACGAACCCTCGCTCATGTCCGCCTGGTTTCAATAGTAGTTCTATTCGTCATCAATCATATGACCCTACCTTTAAAATCTCGCAGCTTTGATAAGGGGTGGGGTGAACGTATTCAAGGAATAATCCTTCTGATACCCATTGAAATCACCTGGGTTGCGTGTGGCAAATATAAGAATACTCTGCGTTTGTTCGTAATGTTAGTAACGCGGTGCTCTTTGCTTAGGTAGGCCTGTGTCAGCGACTGGCATTGTCTTCGATCCACTATGTGAGAGATCGATCGTAGGCCTACAGATTGAAAATGAACAGTGCAAACGTTTTGTTGAATTACTGGCACATGTATTAGTTGCCTTCTTGGGCTTGTTTGAATATTGAAATGACACCTTGTTTACAATAGGAATCAACATATGCCACCCCTGTTTGTTAGGCGCATTAATCTAGACAATATGCAAGTGATCATCGGCGTAGAAAATTTTGCGCGGGGACACAAAAGGGAGGTGGAGGACGGGAATGTAAAAGAAGATGCTATGATCCCCTCTCCCGTCCTTCGGTTAATCAACGATCTTCTTAGTTTACATTTCACCCGTTTCTGATTCTCCATGACATCGGTGCCCCTCAATGGCTGGATCTGGATTGTCGTCGGCACCTCACAATCCCTAATATAGTCTTGCGGAACACTGGTTGCGCCATAGCATAGGTTACGGGGTTGAGAAGGCTGTTGATAAATGTCATCCAACGACCAACAACAGCAAGTGTTGTTTTATTGGACGTTATGATTGATATGCAACCTGGCAGCGAAGTTATGAAAAACACCACAATGATGAAGGTAAGGGTACGGAAAGCTTTATGATTATCCGCTGAAGACAGGTGCCGAGGGTTCCTTTGAGTCCCATCGGGTGTTGTTGATTGTGTTGTATTGCGCATTGGTGTAACTTGGTGTTGAATATGTCGCATGATTTGCTCCGGTGTTGTAGATGCCCGACCAAGCTGTCCAACGTCTCCAACTATGTCAAGTGTGATATGATCCGACTGGATTGAGGTTGACGGTTTTGTAGCATTCTCTTGAAGAACTATAATAACGCTAGCATTCTCCTCTTGAATCACACTGCTGTTAACATTGGTCTGAGAAGTATTGCCTTCTAGAATTTGTACGAAACCATCATTGGTTCGTTCATGTTGTAGAGCACTCGTGGCGTAAATTTTAGATCCAGTCTTTTCTTCTGATGCATATCGTTTGGATAGACTTTTGCTACCAGACGTTTTTACTCGATGATAAATCTTTATACAAAGAAGAACGATTATAGCGAAAGGAATGACGAACCTACAAATCGTAACCAAAGTGCTGACATGTATGTTCCTTGTGTAATTTGACGTAAAGATGACTTCTTTGGGATTCATATCAAGCGGTTGAACCAAGTCCCAAATAGTCGCGATGGGAAACCAAAAACATGCCGCTACTATCCAGGTGGTGACATTGACAATGTGGGCAATCTTTATCTTCTTTCGTTTAAAGTGCCGGAGAGGGTAGTGTGTTGCCAAGTAACGGTCCAAACTTATGACAATGATACCGAGAATGGATACAGTTACAACTGTATTCTGAATACCTATAAACACATTTAGAAGGGTTTGTCCGAATATCCACTCATCATAGAGATAGACAATACTGCGGATCGCCATGATGAACCCCACCAGAAGATCGGAGATGGTGATGTTGAGGATGTACTGGTTTGAGTACGTCCGCAACTTTTTCTCGATGTGGAATGCTATTAGAATCAGAACGTTTAGCACCGCTGTGGTTAAAGACAAGAACATGAGGAGGCTAAAAATAGCTACAGATCTGTCAGTAAGACCACCTGTCGATGGAATTGATTCTGTCACATTCATCGAGTCAAACATACAAACAGCAACAGAACGTAAATCCTCAGTGTCCATTTTCATAACCTTTCTTTAAACTGAACTGTAATTTAGCAACTAATTCAGTATCAGTAATGCGGCGGGACGTATTTTGGCGTTTTTGAGCGTTTGCTTTGGATTACATTTCAAGTTCGAATCCAAATTAAGTCAAACACGGAACATTTGCGCTGATATAAAAATCATTATTAATAGATAGAGACGTAGAGTTTAGCGTTTTAATCTAGTTGTATGCGGTTCCTCCGTTCGGTAGCGTGAGGTTGTTTAACACTTCCAGAATAGATTGTTAATATAATCGCATTTTCAATGACGGCAGAGCACGGGATGAAATCAATGACTTCGCAATGACGTGTCAATGAATCTCTTAGACGTGCTCAAAGACTAATTTCGACAATCCTCATAAGATGCAATACATGCTCACATGGAACGACTCTAAATATCACCAATCGGATAATATATTAGTCCGCCCGAAATGTTATTAACATACAATTTTGCTTGTATTCATAGAGGCCCAAAAAGTGATCGCGCATAATTTAGCTGGTACTGTTACACTTTTTATGAATGATTATGTAACTATTCAAAAAAAAGGCGAAAGCACGTTTGCTGTCAACCCTAATTATAATGATATTAGACTTGGTGTGCTTGAGCCATTATAGTAATTGATAAAAAAAAAAGTATTCAACCAAAAGTATGGTTCACATCAATATGGACGTATTCAATCTACATCAAGCTATACACATGCAAGCTCACCTATATTCAAAAACATTTCACTCAATTTTCACATCAAGTTTATGCATGAGTACAAATTATCATTATACAGCTAGATGATAGTTATCAACTTGCACCAGAAAGTTTAGCTTTTAAAAGTCATTAATGCTTAACGAAACAGGCTGAGACAAATGATGCTTGTAAATTGCTCAATTAAACATTCAAATTATAACGCTTAAAGCTGACATTCTAAGACAATCCCAAATATTGAGATAATTACATCAATAGAAAGATTTCAACCCCAGAATAACACTAAATGGTGTCCAATCGACAAAACAAGTTCAGAATGGTGACTTTATGCGAGTAAACTACACCAAAATCTCGAAGTCTGAAACACGGAATTGCACGTAGAGTAGGGCCTTTATTCGTGACGTCACAAACGGTGATCATGGGCTTAGTGAGAGTAAATGCCAGTGATATGTCTACGTAAATCCTATCCTGTCAGAGCTTAGATTGTTTGTTTTTTGTTAATGAGTATATGTGATGGATTTTCTGTTTTCATTTGCATGAAGAATAACGAAGCAACATTTTCCAGACACTGATTTCTTTTTTTATCCTCATATTCTCCTTTTTTGGTAGAGTTTTAAGACGAGTTTGCTGCTTGAGTTTACTGAATAGGCGGGTGCACATATACATTATCTTGTCATCAGATAAGGTACAGGAGCAGTTTTGTAAAATGAATAGGCCTATATAGTAGGCCTACTTATCATAGATGTGTGTGACTGCCTCAAAAAGGGATACAGTATACCTGTTAAATGTTTTATTTTTAATATATCAAACTTAAACGAGATCAAGCGCATTTCCTCTATAGCTGACGACGTCTATGATTAGTGATTGAACCATATTCTTCTGCGAGTGGAGTGGTGCGGCTCTTGCACGAACGTTCATGAAGCGAGCGGAATCGGCAGGTAAAACCAGGCCGCTGCTTTCGGCGGCTTGTGGAACAAACGTGCACTAGGTATCTGTATATAGGCAAGAGAATGAAAACGACGTTTAATACCAGCTAAGGACAAAAAACTAATCAAGACCTGCTCCTCAGTGACTACCGGTGTCAGAATTTGAAAAAATCGTCCCCGTCTGCACTCTCGACCCTTTCTCATTCATCACTTTCATAATCTCCCTCCATAAACTCTTCAAAATCCATAAAAAGATCGTTCTGGTCAAATTTACCAGCCATTACCTTACCCGTACCTGTATATATTAAAAGCTAGCTAGAGCAAACAGACCAAAGCGAAAAGTATAAAGACAAACGACCGGATCTACATAACATACCATTTTGATTTCAAAACACAAAAACAATTATATGGTGAAAATATCGACTAATAGCACATCGTGGGCATGTATTTGTCATAATTCTAAAAAGGGGAATTGATATTGATACTATGAAATATTAGGGGAAGGTAAAGATTTGTACATAGAATTTTGATTTATTGAACTTTTCAGCCTTTGAAACAATATAAGCAGAAAATCGTATCTCTCTGCACATGCTTTTCTATGGAACATCCGGGTACGTGAATATACTCTTTTCCTGGTCGAGATGTCACAAATTTTCTATGCATGAGAGGGGGCTATTTTCGACATTTCAATTGAGCATATCGAGTAGCCAGATTTTTTTTGTGATACACTATGTAAACTAAAAACTTGTAATTAGCTTAAGCTTGTCGTTGGTACCAAATTAATGGACATTTATTTGCTTAGAATGTCAGCTTTAAAGTGGATCTTTTGCGCAACTCATATTTCGATTTTGATCTGATTTTTTTTTTATATCTGCACTTTACCTAATACATTATCTTAATAATAAAGATATAATACATATAAAAAAATACTAATTTTTTTTCAGGTCCATTGATAAAAACATTGAACACTTAGTGTCAAAATGCGAATTAGATACATTAACATAATAGCGAACTTCATATTTCTACAATGTATAACATATAATTATACATTTAAATTATTATCCGAACTGTGTGTAGAAAAATGCAGAAGATTACAGTTATAACCGTGCGTGCGCGTGTGTGCGCATGTGTGTGTGTGGGAGGGGTGTATGTATAACCCCGTACCCACGTAGCTACACCACATGCCTTTCGTATTAGAATAAACAGGATCAGTGTTTGATGTCCAGGCATCTTTTGTGACACCTTGATCCCTGGTCCCCTGCAGTATACAGTTACATGAGCCATTCGTCTAGGCATCGACTTCAGTTGGTGTACTGTGTGGTAAGCTTGAGCTCTTTTATTCATTTCATTTTGAACTTGATGGCTGATGCATCTACATCTTGGATAGTAATGATTTGCAATTTATCTAACAACGAATTCAATGTATTGAATTCGTTGTTAGATAAATTGCAAATATACATTGTGGTCATATTTAGTAAACCTCTACAACTATATGATAATTGTCTACAGCCTATAGACCCGGCCTATACACTTTCCGCTCGAAAGAGGCTTCGTGCAATCACAATCTGTACCACACAGTGCTATTGTTCAGAATTATTTGAAGACCAAAGGTCAATGTTACAGCAAATACTTCATTGCCATTGCCATTGCCATTATTTCCATTGCGGTTATTCGAAGATATCCACACGTGTATTGAGTATAGAGTAGTGGTTTCACTTTATGTATGTCTTAGAACGATTGCTGCGTGAATGTGCTTCAGGAATACCTTTTGTTTGCCCAAAGGATCAGTTTCCCTCTCTTGGGTTTTGTTTGGATGGTGTGCTCTGTAAGAGTGTGTCTTAAATAAAAAGAGTTACCAATGGGGAGCAGCAAATTTGAAAAGCAAACGATTTTGGTGATATGAAATTTATTATTACTGGTTCGCACACTTTCGCGAGCACCAATGACCTAATAAAACAATTAGAAGGCCATGATCTTTATAAGCCATGTGCGTTGTAATTCTGGAATATTATGAGGAAATTGGGGAAAACGGAATTTTAAATCCCAAACAATCCAAATATAACCTTTCTATAAATACATCAACATGTTATTTTTTTTTAAAAAGACAGTACACGGTACAACAATTTCCGATTATTAACCACAACTGCACATCGATTTCCCGTGATTTAAGCGATTTATTGTCTTCTGCGCATGCATACTAACATGTTTAAAATCACTTTCTTGATTCTATCCCAGCTTATTGGCAGTGGACCTCATGAGATCAAAGTGAAGAAACATGTACGGAATGTTATTGAGACGACATTGACGGAGACAATCACATTGAATTCGTTAAAACGATGAATGTCCATTCGTAATAGGTCAATGTCAACAGTCAATGTTCCGTCGGTGCATAAATGAATAACGATTACATACTGTCGCGAGCGCGCTTATTCCGGATTCGTCCGAGTCTGTTAATTTTACATTTTGGGTATAAAATAATTCATGATATTTGTTTGCCCAGCATGCACAGATTGTATCTACAAACTGGCTTATTACATACAGGCGCGTACGCAGGGAGGGGGGGGGGTACCCCCTCAATTGTTTTGTGTGTATGCTAAAGGGTGACAAAAAAGTGACCTATCCCCCCACCCCCCCCCCCCCCCCACCCTGAACGAAATGTCGATCGTCATAATTTTCCAATTTCCAGGACAAAAACAATTTTTTTTTAAATGTGCTCTTCCCCCTCCCCCCTGCCCCCTCGAAAAATTCCTGCGTACGCTACTGATTACACATGCCATGGAGATTATTTTGTCTACAACGGCACAAAATCATGCAATCTGTGGAAGAAGGGGGGTAGAACCGTGGAGCCGTGTTCATGACGTCATATAACTCTCTAAAAAAAATCTCCTCTGGAGAGTGACATATAGTGAAAATAGAGTGAACATTCACTTCTTCTTTTTTAGAGAGTACGAGATTCACCTACATTTTTAAAAGAATATTTTCATACATCCCCCTTCTTGATTTGCCGCAATCCTCCGAAGAGATTGAATATTCGACCCCCTCCATCAGAGCCGGCGTTCGCATGGCCCTTGGGTTGGCTGGGGAGGGGGAGGGTGGGATAGCAGCGGATCCAACATTGGATCTACATAAGTGGGACTGTGTAGATCTACTACCCCCCCCCCACCCCTCCCCACTGTTTGTTGAGGATTCCAACTACTTTCCTCATTTTGTCGATACGAAGACGTTTATAATTATAATCAAATGATCACAGTTTGGATTACAATCAAGTAACAAAAAATACAGAGGAATAAACAAATAGGTTGAATGCAAAATCAAAACAAAATTAATTAGGGAACCTCGTCCACCTCGATCGAGAACTGTTCACGTTGGAAAAATATGTCAAAATGGTGATCGTTCAGGGCTGTGTACTAACTTGTGGTGCTTGGTTAGACCAAGAATTAACCTCCTAAATGGTTAGGCCCTACGCAAGAAAAGAAAATTCTGTTAAACTGTAAGATTAAACATTCACATTGATTATTTCCGTTGACAGACCTTTGCAGGATTTGACCCACTTTCGACAAAGGGGCATCAATACCGTTCAAACGGAGCAGCATCAAGCCTCTGAAGTGATGAAACTCTTTCCGAGCCTCGTGCTGTTGACCCTAACGGTTATCGCCATCCAGGTCATGCCTTTGACCAATGGTGCAGACATCCTCGCATCTGTCTTACTCCCGCTGGCCAGTAGCCATGCCAAAAGTATGTCCGCCATGACAGGAGCGTTGACCCGACACGGCCACAATGTCACCATCCTCACCTGCTCAGTTGTAGGAACAAAAGGGTTCCAGAGGGACACCTACAACAGCGCCCTCCAGTACAAATTCGAGCATCCTCCAGAATTTCACGCCACTAAAGAAATGATAAGAAAGATTTCGTTTGAGAAGAGTCAGTTGAAGAAAGTGATAGGTTTGGGGAATTTTTTTTATTTGACGAGGATAGCTTGCCAGTATCTCTTTGAAGACTCTGCGACGTTAGCTATGCTCAAGGAATCTCACTTTGACATCCTTATCGGGGATGCCTTTGACGGATGTGATGCGATCCTCAGTAGTTACCTAGGAATACCGTACATTGCCTTGACAACATCAATGAGATATCCGTTCTTCCACGAGCACCTTTACGGAATTCCATCGCCATCATCGTACGTACCCTTGGGTACCTTCCCCTTGTCAGACAGGATGACGTTTCTGGAGCGTGTTGCCAGCTTCATAGAGCATAACTTTGTCCTGAGCTTTTCACATTGGGTACACTTCGGGGCTATGGACAAGATAAAAGACAAGCATGGTATCGCTCCAGGTCGAAGCATTACAGATCTTGTAGGTGGAGCAGAGTTGTGGCTGTGCATGACAACCTTTGCATTTGATTTTTCTCACCCTATCGCACCCAATTGGGTGGCTATCGGAAATATTGCTGATATTCCAGCGAAACAATTGAACAAGGTAAATTTTATAAAATTGATAATGATAATAGTAATAATGATATTAACACCAACAGTAAAAATGGTAGTAACGATACAATAAATAGAATATATTCAATGAAATATAAAAGGATAATAATAATGATACTTATGATAAAATTACTATAATTATTATTGTTCTAATTATTATATTTTGGTTTTATTTGCCCAGGGTAGCCACATCAGTGTCAATATCGCTCTTCCTGCAGCTCCTGCCATTTTAACCACAATAATGCCAGGTATACCCGCGTACACTTGCATGTGGAGTGGCAAATGTGGATTAATGTCTTTCCACCGGCCGTCAGTGCTGGACTGTGATTCGAACCATTTTTAAAGTTCCGATACTCGGGCATCAACCGCTTTATTTTCGGGTAGCATGGTGCCTGAATATATCTATTTCATGGGCTGTCGGTCTAACGCGATGTCCCCATGTTAATCAATATACTTTCAGATCAACAGAAATCCCCCAAACCATCATTTTATAAAGATTCTTTTTCTTTCACTATATGCAGGATAGCTTTAGCATTACCTCATTTTCTTTCTTTTCTTGAAGGAATACGAAGCCTTTGTTGAGGGGTCGGGGGAACACGGCTTCATCATATTGGCATTGGTAAGATGATGTGAAGATTAAAGATAACAATATTTTGATGTTCTTGTAATATCAGCGTTTCTTGTAATGCATTCATATTTATGCATCCTCCTCTAAATGTGCCCAGTAACGAATATTTTGCTGTTTTGTATCTCAATAATAACAATAAAAATTATGGTTTGTCTCATTTACCTAGGGCAGCCTCGGTATTAATACTGGTCTTCCTAAGGGCCCTGTGATTATAGTATGCCCCTGCTTTAGTCGAGTTACCATGAAATTGCCAGAATGCAGTTTGTACATAGGCCTATCAGTTGGTGTTAGGTTGGACAAGCTTTAATATTTCTCTGACCTAGCAAAAACTAATTATTTAAACTGCATTTTGACAAACAACAACTTGTACAAGTGACTAAAATACTTCGTCACTAAGAGAGCATAATTAATGTAACTTAATAATGTAAAAAGAGTAAAATGAGCCGTATAAAATATCAACATTTTCATTTTTTTTGTTTCATTGTCAATGCCTCTCCCTTTTAATTGAGCTTGAATAATTTTCGAAAAGAAGTTCAGACCCAAGATCCCTCCCTCATCGCAAACCTATATGGCTCATATTCAGGTATGGAATTTGATAAAGATTGGCATTAAAAAAAAATCATTTACTAGTAACCTGTTAGAAATACACACATACCATGATTAATTATCTGTTTTCAAAACTCAGGGTAATAATTACGGTGAGCTTCCGAAACACATGGCAGAGGCCTTTGCGAGAGTCTTCAGTGATCTTCCACAGAGAGTCATCTGGCGGCATACTGGGAAACGCCCTCGTTACCTAGGTAACAACACCATGCTGGTAGACTGGATGCCACAAAATGATCTACTTGGTATGTTTGCTAGATTCTCTTTTAAAAAGTATGCTATACGAAATGTGTACGCGTTTGTGTGCGTGAGATAGGTGCCTGCGTGTGTGTGTGCGCTGGCGGGAGATTAAGGGATCTCAGTTGCTGCAATTTCTGACACGAATACCTTTTGCAACTTATAAAAGAAGCATTCACATGAACATCACTTTTAGAAAATGGTGCAGCCCTATTGATGTTTAAGAAAGGTGAAAGAGATTTTCTCTGACTGTGCTCTGTACTTGTAAATTTCCATTTAACACATGGCAGTCCTGATTCAGTGTCTCCTTTTAGTGACTTTTTAAAGTATCCTTTGATCTAGAATTCTGAGAATTACAGATAGTACGTGAGCAGAATGAGCAAAAATCATATTACATTTTAAGTCCATTTCTAAGGCAGTAGGCCTACCGATGCAGTACACTTTGAAGTTCATGAAAAAGAACATATTATTATACGTAATCAATAAAATCTCTAAATTGGCAACGTGGTGTTAAATTTATAATCACTTGTTGGTGAATAAATTCTTTCGGTTGAATTTATTCATTTTCATTAACACTGGTTTATTTCATAGACATTTTTATTTTTGAAATACGTAGGAGTTAAAAATAATAATAAATACTGGTGTCAATTTGATGAAGAAAAAGGTAATTTTACCTAGACTTTAAAAAATATGTGAACTGCAATGGTTACAGGTCACCCGAAAGCCCGACTACTGATATACCATGGCGGTCTGACAGGTATTTTCGAAGCGATCTACCACGCCGTCCCCATGGTCGTCATGCCAATATTTGCTGAGCAAGATTCCAACGCCGTCAAGGTCGAGGCTAAAGGCATGGGAAGAATTCTCCAGAAAGACCATATCTCCTACGAGACCGTGATGGAAGCGGTCATCGATGTCCTGGAAAATCCAAGGTAATATACTATAATCATAACAATGATAATTTATCATTTACCAACCAAAGTGCTAACAGTATTATCGTTATTACCCGATAATTGGATAACGTTTCTATTCTGCGCATTACAGTGCACATTCTCCACTCCCAGGGGAGCATTCCAGCCATAGTCGCCGTTTTACGAGCGTGCATATGCTAATCCAATCGCATCATACCCATATTAACACCTGAATGGAGAGGATCAGTGTAGATAAAAATGCCTTGATCATTAAGTGCCGTGCCGGGATTTGAACCCACGACCCTTGGCTTTCCATACAAGAGATTACACCACTCGACTACTACACCTCTAAATATGACAAGGATTTTATTGCTCACATAATGTTGTTTAGTATTATTGTCTTGTGTCACTATTTTACACACTTTGTTTTCAGAAATTACAATTAAGAATTTTAATAGCTGGCTGGAATATCCCTAACTACATAGATCATGATGGGTAACCCGACACATGCTCCGCCGACGATTGCTCCGCCGACATTTACTCCGCAAAACGCGACAATTGCTCCGCGACATTTGCTCCGCGACATTTGCTCCGCCGACAATTGCTCCGCCGACATTTGCTCCACCGACATATGCTCCGCCGACATTTGCTCCGCCGACATTTGCTCCGAAGACAATTGCTCCGCCGACAATTGCTCCGCCGACATTTGCTCCGCCGACAATTGCTCCGCCGACAATTGCTCCGGTGACAAATGCTCCTCGAACGACAGTTGCTCCGCCGACATTTGCTCCGCCGACAATTGCTCCGCCGACATTTGCTCCGCTGACAATTGCTCCGCCGACAATTGCTCCGGTGACATTTGCTCCGCCGACAATTGCTCCGCCAACAGTTGCTCCGCCGACATTTGCTCTGCCTGAAGCGACACTTGCTCTAGCCTTTTGACAAGGCCTCGTTGACTCTGGCTAAGCGGCTGAGATGAGCCTAGATACCCGGAGTGAACGCGCGACCGAATGACGAATGTCATGAGGCCTTTTGGAAAGTGGGTTTCACTGCTCCGCATGAATTATTCATAGATACATATTAGTAGGCCAATACGCCTACTTTGGATCCATTGACCAATCAGAACGGCGATCTCCTAGTTGGCTTCGTTCGTGATTCGTTCCATGTAGAGGTCAGTGGTCAGTGGTCTTAGCACGTACGTATAGTAGGCATGTAGGTCCATGTTCGCACTACGTAGAGTTTACTCTGTGTGTGTGTGTGTGTGTGTGTGTGTGTGTGTGTGTGTGTGATGGATACTATATGCTGACGTCGTGCTAGGATACGTTCGCTGATTGGACACTACGTTTACTGAAGCGAGTTCCAGTCGGAAACAAGGGTTAACATAAGAAATCCAAACCAGATTGATAAAGGCCACAGGTCTGGACAATTCGCACTGGCGTTCATTCAGGTTTTCGCGATTAGTCTCTTGTTAGTCGCTCGGCGTCTATCAGGCATGTGGCCTTGTTTAAAGGCTACACTTGCTCCGGTGACATTTGCTCCGCCGACAATTGTTCCGCCCAAAAAGTGTCCCATGAAATACAAATGCTACTAGTACTACGACAAATGCTTCGCCGACAATATTTTTTTTTCACGGGTTATTTTCGTTTTTTTTTCTTCTTCATTTTCTGAATGCATTTCATGAAATAATGTAGATGAAATGAAATGAATGAATGTTGATGACAATAATAATAACTAGATTTGTAATACTTGTTTTGAACAAGAATAGGTGGGCTGGTCTAACTAAAATTTGAGACAAAATAAAGGGCAAATTTAAGATAGCTTATTGTCTACAACATACTCGAATTTCAGCGTAAACGAAGCTAAAACGACGGAGATATTGCTCGCGAAACACGGGAATGTAGAATCCAGTTTTGAAAAAAGTCATGTCCCATACAATTATAATAATACTATATACTTATACTAATCGTCATCATAATCATCACGTTCGTATTCATCATAAAGCTAACAATAGTAATGATTATAATAATTACAATAATAACTTATATTAACGATAATAATCATGATAAGGATAATAATCACAATAACAAACATAATAATTACAAAAATAACATTAGTAACACCACCAACCATAATAATCATTGTTGTCATTATTATTGTGATACTGCTTCTAGTACTACTCCTACTACATGTACTAGGAAGAAGGAGGGGAAGAGGAAGAATCTTATTGTTTATTTGTTGTATTATCGAGGCATACAAATGCACAGGGAGGTAAGAGAGGGAAAAGTAAGGCGACGAAGAGGGAGAGAGAGGGAGAGAGAACGAGAGGGGGTAGCCTATGGCCCGGGTTCAAATTCTGTTCTCTTTAATTTATTTGACCCAGTACTGATGATCATAATTTTATCTACCATGTGATTGCCAAGTGTACGCTACACCGAAAAGCACTAGCTCACATTTTGTTATTGTTGTCAAGAACTTATTGGCATGCAGCCAGTAAATTTTCTTCATGTGTTTGATCTTGTATTGAAAAAAAAATCAAAACCATCATCATAATCTACAGAGTGCAACCAAAAAATTCTTAACAACAATTGAAATTTCTTTCAGGAAGCCTAACACTAAAATCTGTTTTTGATTCAAAGGGCATCGTAGAGACGATGAACAAATAAGAATAATAATACATTCACTAATACATTTTCAATAATACATTTTCCCCGCCAAATAATCCGAACAAAAGAATCAACCGAGGGTAATCAACTGTTAAACGAATGTATCATGAGTCCTTAAAAAAATTAATTAATACTGCTTGTCAAATATTATTGAAGAACAGCAAAGGCAAACGCAATTGTCGCTGCAATTCAGAAATCATTGCTTGCTTTGCTTTTCTCTCAAAATTACCGTGAGATATCAAGCTACATAAAACTATGATCGACACAAAAGATATTGTCTTAAAACAATCAGAAACATTAGAACTTGAATGAATAAAACATAATGCAAATGAATAAGACTAGAATGAATAGGACACAAGTTCATTTCTATCATTTAAATCATCACGTACCAAATACCTAAGCAAAATTCGAACCAGATGCATTTAATGGTAAGCTTAAAAACAATGATTCATGACAATTGTCAATTGTCATGAGTTTATCGTCTAGACGTATTGCAAAAGATAATCAGAATAATAATGATCAGAATGATACCTCTACTTTTAGACCTATTTCTTCATGTACTATACTACACTACTGCCGTTGTAGATTATGCTGATAATACAGATGATAATAATGATATGATAACAATTATAATAATACTATATACTTATACTAATCGTCATCAAAATCATCGCGTTCATATTCATCATAAAGATAACAATAATAATGATTATAATAATTACAATAATAACTTATATTAACGATAATAATCATGATAAGGATAATAATCACAATAACAAACATAATAATTACAAAAATAACATTAGTAACACCACCAACCATAATAATCATTGTTGTCATTATTATTGTGATACTGCTTCTAGTACTACTCCTACTACATGTACTAGGAAGAAGGAGGGGAAGAGGAAAAATCTTATTGTTTATTTGTTGTATTATCGAGGCATACAAATGCACAGGGAGGTAAGAGAGGGAAAAGTAAGGCGACGAAGAGGGAGAGAGAGGGAGAGCGAACGAGAGGGGGTAGCCTATGGTCCGGGTTCAAATTCAGTTCTCTTTAATTTATTTGACCCAGTACTGATGATCATAATTTTATCTACCATGTGATTGCCAAGTGTACGCCACACCGAATAGCACTAGCTCACATTTTGTTATTGTTGTCAAGAACTTATTGGCATGCAGCCAGTAGATTTTCTTCATGTGTTTGATCTTGTATTGAAAAAAAGATCAACACATCATCATAATCTACAGAGTGCAACCAAAAAATTCTTAACAACAGTTGAAATTTCTTTCAGGAAGCCTAACACTAAAATCTGTTTTTGATTCAAAGGGCATCGTAGAGACGATGAACAAATAAGAATAATAATACATTCACTAATACATTTTCAATAATACATTTTCCCCGCCAAATAATCCGAACAAAAGAATCAACCGAGGGTAATCAACTGTTAAACGAATGTATCTTGAGTCCTTGAAAAATTAATTAATACTGCTTGTCAAATATTATTGAAGGACAGCAAAGGCGAACGCGATTGTCGCTGCAATTCAGAAATCATTGCTTGCATTGCTTTTCTCTCAAAATTACCGTGAGATATCAAGCTACATAGAACTATGATCGACAAAAAAAATATTGTCTTGAAAACAGTCAGAAACATTAGAACTTGAATGAATAAAACATAATGCAAATGAATAAGACTAGAATGAATAGGACACAAGTTCATTTCTACCATTTAAATCATCACGTACCAAATACCTGAGCAAAATTCGAACCAGATGCATTTAATGGTAAGTTTAAAGACAATGATTCGTGACAATTGTAAATTGTCGTGAGTTTATCGTCTATATAGACGTATTGCAAAAGATAATCAGGATAATAAGGATCAGAATGATACCTCTACTACTAGGCCTACTTCTACATGACTATACTATACTACTGCCATTGTAGAATTATGCTGATAATACAGATGATCATAATGATATGATTAACAATTATAACTAGACTTTAATTCGTCACTTTGACGAATTAGGTGATACCGTATGCTATTTTTGTATCATGAAAGTGTGCCAATGATGATCTAATGATAATATTCATAAATAATAAAGATATTGATGATGATGATATATTTGTTTTAAATGACGATGAAAATGATTAAAAGTGGTATAGCGCCCCCTTCATGAATTCGATAGACAATTGTTATATGATTAATTTACTAAACAAGCTCAAATTTTCGCCTGATTGCAGAGCCTACCAATCATTGAACTGATATTTCGACGCACTACATACGCAACATAATGAACAAGTCTAGACTGGAATGTAGTATCATTCACCTCCCATAGGCATAAGACGCATATTAAGCAAACAATCTAATGACGTCATCAAAATGAATAAATATTGGTAATAATCTTGTGAAGAATTGTCTCAGCTACAACGTATCAAAATTTAGAAGAAAATTGATCAATATTTGCAGAGATACAATCATTTTCTGTAAATATGTCGACGTCATAATATGCAAATTCGTATTTTGACTTCCAAGGCCATTATGATGACGTTAAAATGTACTTAATGGCCAAATGAGAAATGAAATCATATCTCCGACTCATATAATCAAAATAAAAGAACAATTGGGGGTCTAGGTGCATCCCAAAGAGCTGTGATGGATTTTGTGTAATCATGTTTTTGCCTATATATGCTCTGTATTACATGTGCTCGTGCACACGGCAATTTATCTTAAAGTTGATATTCATTGATTTTAAAAACTAAATTTATTTCAATTATTGCAAAGTTGAAACTTTGATTCGACAAGGTTATCAAAATTCAATGCTTGGAAATATTCGAAGTAACGATTATTATAAATTACAAAACGCTTAAATACAGCATGGGCATAGCACCGGAAGAGCTCTCCGAACGCTACTGAGATGTGTGAGATCACAGTATGGACATGACTTGCACAAGCAGACGATGCCCCATGACATCTCACACATTTTCAGTGCCTGTGTTTTCATTTTTTCTTGAGTCCTTTCTCTTACTTCACTACCGTCAGGCTAAATGTATAATCTATTGCCTCACTCTTAACCCCGCGAATGGTTTTATTTTGATGACAAATGCAGCGATACAAAAATAAAGGAATCTGTCGCTTGTAAACAAAATAAGACGCCATTGTATATTCAGCTGTACACATCGGGGTATGTTCGGCGTTTCAAGAGGGAACAATTCCGTCCTTAATATCATTCCAGGGGGTTTTCAATTTGAAAGTCTGGTTTCTTTGATTGTTAATTAACCCCAATCCTGTGTATTTACAAGCAAAATATTTTAGTTATCAGAATCGGGTCATATCTCCTTTTGAATGGTTTGACATGCCATTACATTTATATACACTTAACTCATTATAATTTGACAAATAATAGCTTTGCAATTAATATGTTCATTCTCTATGGGATGTCGTCTGCTTGGGCAATGTTGGTCCATATAGTGACGTCACTAAAACATCGTTATTTTTCCGGCGAATCTCTGGTATATCCCAGCTGCTATGGAGGTGGTTGTATTTGTATTTTTTATAAATCACCCGATCTGTAGTTGACCTATAACTTGTACGATGGCCATCTGTTAGATTACCAGTTTCTAGTCATACATAAGTTGACATATTTGGGATTTTCTTTGAATTTCAAATTTAAACGGACGCGCATTCCGTTATGAAATATCATGAAAGAACAAAAAATTGCGTTTCTTTGTTGTGTAATGGCGTTACACGCAAAAACGCGCGAGCATAATTTTCGAAATTCTTTAAATGGCCTAGAACATACTCTGTTTTGATTAAAAAGTGAATTTGAGCATTTTAAAATTCAGACGCGCGCGGATTTTGATGAGATGTTATGTCGAACCTTGACCTGAAGTTCGTGTGTTTTAAATATGGTTCAGTTTTGATGACTCGTTATGAAGACATGATTAAAAGTCGATTTCCACAAAATAGCGCCTGGATGACGTCACGATGATTTTGAGTTACTGAAAAGTGTCACAATTCTAAGTTATGGCGGCGGAGCAACTGTCGTTCGAGGAGCATTTGTCACCGGAGCAATTGTCGGCGGAGCAATTGTCGGCGGAGAAAATGTCGGCGGAGCAATTGTAGGCGGAGCAATTGTCGGCAGAGCAAATGTCACCGGAGCAATTGTCGCGTTTTGCGGAGCAATTGTCGGCGGAGCAATTGTCGGCGGAGCAACTGTCATTCGAGGATCATTTGTCACCGGAGCAATTGTCGCGTTTTGCGGAGCAATTGTTCGCGGAGAAATTGTCGGCGGAGCAAATGTCGGCGGAGCAAATGTCGGCGGAGCAATTGTCGGCGGAGCAAATGTCGGCGGAGCAAATGTCGGCGGAGCAACTGTCGGCGGAGCAACTGTCGCGGAGCAAATGTCGCGGAGCAATTGTCGCGTTTTGCGGAGTAAATGTCGGCGGAGCAATCGTCGGCGGAGCATGTGTCATGGAACCTCATGATGATGACGCAGATTTAATAAACTGCGACATACAAACCGCATCCGGCCCGAGGCTAGTTGATGCTGCCACCAGGGACAATTCAAAACAGACAAATTTAAACAAACAAAATAACATTGCGCGTTTTTTTTTTTAACATTATATGGTTGTGAAAAATTGCCTGCTCGTACGATGAAAAAGTCAGCATTGGGGGTTATATAAAAATCTTCTATATGAATGACTGGTAATAAAAGCAATTCATCATATCCTGGTTCATATGCCTTTGACTATGGAAGTGTTCCTCGCTCCTTGCTTTTGCTTAATACAAGATCATTCTCCGCTCACTGACTCAAGATGTAATTTGATACATTATATTGTTCCTTCTCATGCTTATTTCCGTTCTAACGCGCATTTCTCTTTCCTTATCTTCTTCTCAACCCCACATGCAGCTCATCATTTAGTATTATTTTCTGTACCCTCGATCTCTCACTTCTTTTTGTCAGTGTCTACTCTTTGTATTATGACCGTGTTCTTCTATCTTTGTCGTGTAAAGTATTGTCTTGTCCCTTTCTCGTCTCTGTTGGCATCCCCCTTTTTCTTTCCCCTATTTTGTAGTTCCTTTTGCAGTTACAGATTAGTCAATTTAATTACTCATTATTCCTAAGTTTTATTTGAGGTGTTCACACTTTTTAGTGGACCCCTCTGTTTCCAACATGTATTTCTAAAATTTGTTTTAAATGCTTATAATTGATTTGTAATGTTTTGTTGGAAACATGAATAAATTTGAAATTGAAATTGAAAAGTGGATAAACCTATTTTATTATTGATATTCAGTACATATACTTTCTTAATCATGTCATATTAATTTAAAATCTATGTTTTTATAGGCTATCGCTGTTTGAAACTCAAGATCCTTTCGCATATTATACTTTCGCGCTTTAAATTTCCAGCTACAGGGAAAACGTCCGCAGATCTTCAAGAATCTACAGAGACACCCAGGCTCACCCGGATGAAACTGTGGTCTACTGGGTCGAACACATCCTCAAATTTGGAGGGTCACACCTGAGATCTAGAGCCTTGGAACTCAGCTTCATCCAGCTTCACTCGATCGACGTTCTCGCTTTCATCGTCGGGATCATAGGTGTCATCGTGTTCCTTCTCTACATTTGTTCTAAGCAATGTCTGTCCTGGTGCTTCAAAAGTAGAAAATCAAAAGTAGAATGAAGAAGAAGAAGCAAAATAAGAATAGTAATAATAATAATGAGATGATGATGTTGAAGAAGATGATAAACACCCAACAAACTTATTCTAGCCTGTTACGCATGCTACGTGTCAGGCGTACGCATTTTCAGTCATGAAGACAATCATTTCTAACAAATTGTGTAAGGTGCGGATATAATTCTCTTAAATCTTGGGTGACAATTATTGCAAATTTTGTCGTTTGTACTGGTTTGGCTCAATAACCTTTGATTTAGAGCCCTAAAAATATTCCAGAAGCAGGAGCAGAAATGGCAAAAGTTTTGATGCCAGGAATTAAAAAAGAAAAAGAAAAAAGAAAAGCTTCAACAAATTTAATTTTCAATAACATTCTCGCTCATGTATATTGCTTTTAGAGACATTTCATCTTATTTTAACAATGTAGCAATAAAATTTAAAAAATATTGTTGTCAATTTGATCAATGCAGCCCCTAAAACGAAATCCTGTCCTGAAATGGTTAATACAGCCAGAGGGATGGAAATCAACTCTATTATGAGTCATATTATAATAATAATGGGTTCTTATATAGCGCAAGTATCGACCTTGCAAGGTCCTCAAGGCGCTCCAACATTACCCGGCTATGCTAGGCTGCCGATTTCGACGCTTACAGCATTTTAAGGAATTCCTTCCTACCGGTACCCATTTAACACCTGGGTGGAGAGTGGCAAATGTAGATCAATGTCTTGCCAAAGGACATCAGTGCCGCGGCGGGGCTCGAACCGCGGACCTTGTGATTGACAGTCCGGCGACGTATGCACTCATCCACGACACCTCTACCGACCACTTCGGATGGTCAGTTGAATCAACCCCAAATCATAGTGAAATTGACATCAAAGTAGCGGTTGCAATCACACATTTGTAAGTGGATTCCATTATTTCTAATACTGAGTGGTCTTTCAATGCTGTACAATCATTTAGAGTACTGTAGTAGGAGATGAATAAACTTTTGTCTCAAGTATAGTTTGTTGTATTCATTATTTTGGCGATCGCACGAAGTCCACAGTTGCTTTGTTTTCTACAAGTATCCGCCAAACTTGTCAATACGACAATTGGATTGTAAAATATGGGTAAACTGTCAAACTGCTGAGTGGAAGAAAAAGAAATCGAGAAGAAAGAAGGAATGACAGGAAACGAGCTTACTTTCCACTCCTTTTTTATATTCCCAACTGTCAATTTGTATTAATACACTGTTGGTCATAAAGGTGGAATATTTATTTTTACCCCAGTTTAGGGAAGGATTTTTAAAAATTATTTATTTCTAATAGATCTAGATAATGGCATACATTCTCAGATTTTATTGAATACTAATTCGCGAGTATTTGTTTTGCGTGACTGCTTCATCATATGTGTGTTACTATGCTAATCAGCTAAGGGACCTACGTCCTTAAGTCATGATTGACAGTAATGAGGATTAATGCCTCACAAAAGGGCACTGATATATAGCTGATCGACACGATTTTTATCCTGGGGCCTCACAGTAACGAGGCCATTGCTTAGCCCCTGAATCATGACTGTACGCAGTGTTTGCTAGGGTACGCGGCCCTTTCCACAATTCCCCCAAAACGAAGAAAATGCAATAAATTGTCAAAAATTCATTGCATTTTCCCCCCGCCCCCAACAGGAAAAATTCCTCTGTAGGGCCATGCATTATGGTTCAAGGCATGGCCACACAGAGAAATTTTTCCTGTTGGGGGCGGGGGGGAAATTGCAATGAATTTTTGACAATTTATTGCATTTTCTTCGTTTTGGGGAATTTGTGGGGGCGGCCGCGTACCCTAACAAACACTGCGTACAGTCATGATTCAGGGGCTAAGCAATGGCCTCGTTACTGTGAGGCCCCAGGATAAAAATCGTGTCGATCAGCTATATAAGTGCCCTTTTGTGAGGCATTAATCCTCATTACTGTCAATTATGATTTAAGGACGTAGGTTCCCTAGCTGATTAGCATAGTAGCACACATATGATGTAGCAGTCACGCAAAAGAAACACTCGCAAATCAATATTCAATCAAATCTGAGAATGTATGCCATTATCTAGATATATTAGAAATAAATAATTTTTAAAAATCCTTCCCTAAACTGGGGTAAAAATAATTATTCCACCATTATGACCAACAGTGTACTTTCAATAGTATCAATCTATTATTTCGGTACAGTGTATGCTATAGGTTTTCAAATAATTTGTCAGACGAGCCTGAAATATCTTTTAAATTACGTTGCAGGCCGTTGAATATTTGTGCGAAATATAAAAAATAAAAATCAATGTGGGCCTCCTTTAGTGAAACTGTGGGTCCTCTCTCTCTCTCTCTCTCTCTACCTCTCTGCATCCCCATTGAATCATTATTTAACTTGCTCTCCCTTAAATGAGCACTACATTGGTTGTTTCCTTTTTATTTTAATTGTAAAAGTCTATATTGTTATAACGTCACGTCGCATGACATCGCTTTTCATGACCGTACTCTAAATCCAATTCATTTCAATTCAATCAAGGTTTTGTAAATATAACTGGCAGTCACAGTCTGAATGAGACATTTGTGTACAGTGCAAGTAAAATACAACATATATATACAACTTGCAACGATAAGAAAACGTATAAAATTGAATGTAAACCATACTAAACTATATTCCATTAATAAAAGTGTATAAAAAAGAGCTTATAAAGGACTGTTGTTGATACAAAGTGTGACATCCATGTATAAATTGATTGATTTTCGGGCTTGAGTTCTGATATTTATGATTTGATCAGCTCCTAGAGAATAGCGAACTTTTATGTTATATAGATAATTACTTAGGCCTGTAAGTCATTTTCTGAAATGAAATAGATACATGGGATAAGGACCTATATGAATCATGGCCAAACGTACTGCACGTTTGCCGTGTGTGGACGGTGTGGGTGCGTGTGTGTGTGTGTGTCAGTGTGTGTGTGTAGCCAATGGTGGATGTGCACGTATAGCTCTATGTTGTATAGTGGAGTAGAAACAAATGTAGCCTTTTCAAGAGATAACAGTAATTGCCAATTGCATGTTGAAATCAAATATGTTGATATTTCGATATGAGATGCTTTAGAAGACAGTGCTAACATTGCCTTATTTAATTTGGTAGGGAGTTTCAAATATTCGAAAACAAAATAGATGTAACGTAAACTTAGCTACACGATGATATAGGCGGAGATCAACTTCCCAGGTATTCTATAATTCGAAAGGACTGACCTGTCCGTAATAACCATGGTGGTACATCTCTTTCTGTTAGAAATCGTGTCTCATTTCATAATATCATTGACCTTAAATTTCCGTCTCTTTCAGCACAATTCAAGAATCACTTAGTTTGATGCTGTAAAAGAGCGTTTCATATTTAATGACAACCAGAAAATGATTTATTTTTTTTAACTTTAGGGTTCAATCTAATAGTCGCAAACAAATTTTATGTAATTGCCATATTAACCGAAGCGTGGTTAAAGGATGATATTAATAAATCGGAGATGAACACCCCAGAGTATTCGATAATTCGTATGAACTGACCTGGTCATAACAGCAATGATGGTACAGCACTTCGTTTTTCAAATCGGGTCTCATTTCATAATATTATTGACCTTAAATTTCCGTCTCTTTCAGCACAAATCAACAATCATTTAGTTGTTTAATGATGTATAAGAGCGTTTCAAATTTTATTGAAACAACCCGAAAATGATTCTTTTTATTTTTTTTTTTTAATATACAGTATAGGATTCAACCTGTCACTATCACATTTGCTCATGAAGAATTAAATATACTGAAATCGGACAAACTTGCGGCCACCAGTGTTGACGGAATATCTATCAGGCTTCTAAAAGCTGCATGTCGGTTATCGTTAAATTCATATCTCCTTAATATTCCTTTGACAACAAAAATATTTCCGGATAAATGGAAAGTTGCAAAAATTCCTCCAGGTTATAAAACCAGTGACCGAGAAGATATCGGGAACTAAAGAACCATATCTGTTCTTCCTGTTGTATTAAAACTATTGGAAAGAACAGTTCGCAATCAACGCTTAAACATTTTGAACAGAAAGCAAGTTTTAAGACGGGAGCAGTCTGGTTTTAGACCACACCATTTGAATTCTCTGACCTATGTTACCGATCATATTTAAGAGGAATGAATAAAGAATATGCAACTGGAATAAATTTTGTGGAATTAAAGATGACATTGACACGGTGGACTAGGATATATCATTAGAGAAGTAACAGGCTGGTACAGTCAATGGTCATGAGTTGCAGTACTGTCATAGTTGGATGACAGACTCCGAGTAAATAAAATAGATGAGCGCATGTCATCACTCGCCCCAGTTACAATTCGGCTCCCACGGAGTTCAACATTAGGACCGCTGGTGTTTAAAGTATAAATAAATAGGTTACCCTTTGCTTTCACTGGTCTACAATGTGAAGTACATGATATTTGCTGATGATACTGTACTGCTGTTTAGAGCAACAAAAAAACATGAATAACGAAATGAAATGTAACGCAGACTACAAATGGCAAAAAATGATTTCTTCAAAGTAAGCTGACGCTGAATTTAAATAAGACAAAGTTTGTTGTTAGGCACTCGTCAAACACTTACAACATTTTCTTTTCTAGATTTGTAACCTCTTTAATAGTCACATTGAAAAATTTAAAATCATATTCAAATATCTTGGCGTAATGCTTGATTTTTTTCTCTCTCCCTTTTCCCCAAGCGAGGTTTTATTTTTATAATTTCAATACATATTAACATTAAATACTTATTGATTGAATGAAAAAAATATTGGCTAAAGACTAAGTTACACCGTATATTCAACACTTCTTCCAGCTTAGAATTATTTTCTTTGCTAATACATTCAAACCTGAAAAACAATCTTAGCAGCGATTTGAATTTAAAAAAAACAAAGCATGCGGGTAAATAACAGAACCGTTGACAATCTTGTTAACGTAACATTTAATTGTATATTGCGCATAATGAACAAATATATAGGAGAGTATATCTCTTGTTCCCTATTTCCTTACCTACAACTAATATTATTTGGTTTCTTTGTAGTTCTACTTCGAATAGGTGAAATATTAAATAACATAATATTTTCCAAAACAAATCACATCCTTGCAATACACCAAAAGTGAAACATTGAATCAAATTTTCCACAAGTGTTGCATACATTATTATTAACAATTTGCCATTGATGTAAATTTTCTTTTATAATTGTTTAACTTTTTTATTACGAATTTGCTTAAATTTAAATGAAATTTCATCCTTCCAAACTAATTAATTATCTCAATCTAGAAAGGAGTTCAAAAAATAAATGACAATTTGTTCTCTTTACTTTTTCCGTATTAACAAACGATAGTTAACTTACACTTTAATAACAGACACATTTACTTTATCGCCTGTTTATATTTCTATATGATTCGAAATATCATATTCATCTTCAAAATCATTGACATCAATTGATCTAACTACCACTCAAGAAATGCTTTGTTCAATTTTGTATATTTAAAATCCAATAAGAGCTGTTGTGCGTTCACTTTTTTCATTCATTAATGTAGAGTCATTCAGAAACCATTTTTAATCAAATTATATATTTTCAATAAACCTGCATCTTGCCATTCTTCCATATTTCTTACTTTAAACATATCAAAAATGTTTAGTTCTGACCCAGTACAAAAAGATCTACAAATTAGACATTCTGGCAAAATACCAGTATCTTGACATTTGTTTTCAATTAGAACCATCCTCATTAAAGAAACGAGATATCTAAGCAAAAAACAACAAAAAAAGTGAAAATATTTCACTAGCAACGTCAATCATATTCTATTCACCATTTCCAATATCGTTTATTATTAATCACGTTTAATTTCATTATTTTTTTTAATTCCATGCGAAATAAAATAATAGTCTATTCAATATCTGTTAAATCGTGTTTTGTTACTGGTACAATTTTTGTTGCCGCTAACATTTTCAAACAATTATTCTACCATAAAAAGTAAGATCTCTCATTTTCCACATATTCAATACATTTCGACTTTTTTTAAATCTATATTTACATTCCAGTTTAAATCTTTTAACAATTTCTTATTTTCGCCTACATATACTCCTAAATGTTTAACATGTTGATCCGTATATATAGTTTCATTATCATAATACAAAATTTCTACAATGTTCATTGTCATAACTTCTGTCTTATTCCAATTTACTTTCGGACCTGCATAGTCTCCAAAGTCGTCAATTTCATTCATAATATATTGTACATCATTAACATAATTCACAAATAATGTCGTACCGTCTGCGTCTTGGGAAAATTTTAGACCAGCAATACCTAAATTTAGCACTGAATATATCGATCTCTTAAATGTCTTTATTTTGTCTTATTCTACATGCTATTACATGCTAATATTTCCACTAAAGATGTTAAAAAGTAATGCCGATAATTGGCAACCCTGGCGAACTTCTTTTTTAATAAAAATCTTTTTTGAAATCCATCCATTATTCATCACACGACCAATGGCATCACTATAAAATGTCTTTATCCAGGTGAGAAAAAAAAATTCTTTAAACTCGAATTTACAAAATACATGAAATAGGAAAAATGGGATTCATTGTCAAATGCTTTTTTTTTTAATCTAAAAAGAATATAATCCCTGAGCTACTGGATGTCTTTAAATAATGTATCACATCTTGTACTAACTGTATGTTTTTTTTTGCGGATTTTTTCTTTATGAAACCTCTTTGGTCAGTTGAAAAGATACTCGTTAAAACACGATAAGGTCTTTTAGACAGTAATCTTTCCGCAATTTTAATATCGAAATAAGCCATATCGCCCTTCTCAAATAACAATTTGATTATACCCTGTCCTTGGGAAGAAGAAGATAATGTTTGCTTTTGTTACCCCTCATTTAAACTCGCAATAACCAATCTTTAATTTCTAACCGAAAAACCTTATATAACTTCGCACTAAGACAATCACATCTTGCTTGTCTATTTGTTTGTTATGGTTTTTGTTTAATTTTTTAGTAAATTTCAACGAAAGTCTTTGAAGAAGTCTTCATTATTGATAAATATTCTTAGTTTGCCTTAAATCATTATTTGGTACATGTATATAAAATTTGATGATTAATTTGTCTATAATTTCAACCTTTAATCAAATCGTTGTCTAAGCTAAATGACAATCTTATCCTCTAAAAATAAAACTATATACAAATAAGTTGATAAAAATGAATAAATGATTTAACTTTCATACAACTTTTATGAAATATGCAAGGAATGACTATGCGATGGTCTCACTATGAACATGACTGACAAAGAAAGCGGACAAAATATACAGTTCCTCAGGTAGACAAAGGAACATCCCTTCATGTGACACCTGTGACACCTGTTCTACACATTTTGACATAATAGCAGTGAAGGGATGTTCCTTTGTCTACCTGAGGAACTGTATATTTTGTCCACTTTCTTTGTCAGTCAAGTTCATAGTGTCTACAGACATTTCAAAATTAACGTTTTAGCATTGAGCTTAATATTTTTGATCTACTGCTTCTTTTGATCAGAAAAACCCACTCGACTACGGCGCCTTTACACAAAACCTGTTTAGTCTCTCTGCAAATGCCAACGATTATATCGGTTTACTTTAACGGCATCTCAAAATTCGCACGATGGTCTGGCGAACAATTGGTTGCGCAATGGCATACGTGATGGGATTGATAAGACTATTGGAGTACGACGCCCAGCGAACAAATTCTGTAACGCTTGCATGCTTACTCTTGCTGTCGAGGGCGATAATGGCTACGCTACTTGGCAACCAAGTCAAGAAGAACGCTACTGTGATCAAAGTCAGAGTTCGCATTACTTTGTTGTTATTGGATGTGGATAGTTGACTAGGTTTCACACGACTGTCCTTGGCTAGTGGTGGCCCTGCGACCCTGCGAGTTTGTATTTTTTGGGATGGATCCGATCGACTATGTAGCTGTCGGGAATAGGTTTCTGGATCTTCTCTTCTGGGGTTATCTTTTGAAGGTCTACAAGAGCAGATGCTATTCGGTTGGTTTGATGTTGAGTCCTTAGTATCTGTTTCTTGTTGGACTTCGACGATTCCTTGCTGATTATGAACGTTGACCACAGTATCATCGTTTTGAACACCACTGGCATTGATATCGATTCGGGTACCATCATCATTGTCAAGACTTTGATCGTGAGGGTCTGTCAAGGAAATGTCATTCGTTGTTTCACTCTGAAACTGAGTGTTTGTGTCACCTTCGGCTTCGTTCATTGGTTTGAGGTTGAATCTCTTCCACAAACTTCGGCTACCAGAGGCTTTCACTGTAAAGTTTATCTTGATATAAATAACTGTAATAATGACAATGGGAATGGCAAATCTGGCAATTGTAACCGCAATACTGGAATAGAAATTTCGGCCATAATTTACCCAAAGGAAGCCTTTCTTAGATGCTGTATGAAATGGTTCCACCATGTTCCAGATCGTGGTGATAGGAACCCAGAAGAACAAAGCAACCACCCAGCTGAGGCCATTGACAAGGTGCGCAATTCTTTTCTTCTTACGTCGAAAATGCAGGATTGGGAAGGAGGTTGCCACGTAACGGTCCGAAGCGATCGCGATGATACCAAGTACGGACACACCAAGAATTGAGTTCTGAATACCAAGAAAGAAATGCCCGAGGATGTCTCCAAAAATCCACTTTCCGAATAAATTGACGGTGCTACGGATCGCCATCATATACCCTACTAGAAGATCAGCGATGGTGATGTTGAGGATGTACTGGTTGGAATAGGTGCGCAATTTTCCTTCGATATGGAATGCCCTCAGAATCAAGGCGTTCATTGCCACTGTCAAAGCTGATAGTGAAAAGAGTAGGCTAAAAACAACAACTGAGCCATCAGTAGAGTTCAATGTCAGATTGCCTGGCTCTGAGCTGAAATCAAGCGTCGAGTTTTCCATGACGTCTAGTCCTGCACAGGTTACTGGTTAGGAGTAGAAAGGAAGAAAATTAATGATAATTGATGCAAACCTTGACAAAGCTGGTACTTTGATATTTCAACAAATAAATAGTTAAACAATTTTTTACAGCAACACAACATCAGCAACTGCGGTAAACATCAACAAAACTTGATGTGACTAAAATCTAAATTACAAAATGACAAGAAAGATTATCACCTCGATCCGGCAAAGTAATGTTCCTTTCGTAATGATGGATTTAGAAGTATCTAGTCAGAAATGACGAAGCGAAGATCTTTTTATAGACTAACGCAACACGATGTACCGCGACCATTTTTGATTGATAGTCGAATTCATATACATTATATAAGTCGCGATAAAGCGTGGGTCGATACAAAGCGGAAGGTGCTCTTTCTCAGCAAGCGAGTTATCTAGAGGAAATTAAAGTGTCAATATTCCGCCATTTGGATGTCTATTCATCATAGGTGCATTGTTCAAATCATGACCCTATCTGGATAAAAATCGCAGCTCTGATTAGATTCGGGGTAAAAGACTTGGTATGCATGAAAATCATCTGGGTCGACTGTGGTAAATTTGCAGTCTTTAAGTCGTGATGGAGCGTTGGTCTCAACAAAGCGGATAGCGCTTTTTGTTAGCAAGACTCTAAAGGAATAGTGAAGTTAATATATACTTGTAGATAGATGTAATACATAGCGGTTATTTTGATAGAAGTATTGAACATGTACAGTGCGTCCCAGAAAAAAAGAAACCGAGGATTATCGATGTGTTTCAATAATCGAAATTATAATTAATAAATGACACATATTTGCACAGCTTAGATCCTCCTATTTCATTTTATGCAACTCATATGATACATATTTCACGCATTAGTGATAAAAAATATTTTGAAGAGAGAGTACCAAAAAGTCATTCGGCGAACGGTATCTGAATTTCAAAGATAAAATCACATTGCTAGAAAGTTCATTTTCTGCCCTTTGCTATGAAACCCCAATCAGGAAAAATGAGCGAGGAATATCAAAGTTCTGTATGTTTAAAGTATAGGCCTCTAATTCATATATTTCCATAATTTGATTAAACGAATTCGTTTTCACTGGCTGCTTGTCGTAGCAACAAACAGATTTGACAAAAGACTTAACTCCGTTTCGTTGACGATCAGCCATGCATGAAGTCTTCTTTGATAATTCTCGGTTTCGTTTTTTTCTGGGACGCACTGTATAGTCATATCAAAAATAATCTATAGGTCGTGATAACACGAACCGTCGTCCATATACGCCTGGTTTCGATAGTACCAATATTCCGCCAACCAGATGTCTGTTCATAGGTGTATTAATCATATTGTAACCTTACCTTGATAATCTCGCAGCTCTGATAAGGGGCGGTGTAAAAGTATGCAAGGGACCCATTGAATCACCTGGGTTGAGTATGGCAAACGTAAATAAATGTCCTGCCAGACATGTCGAAGTAAGTTAGAGGCTGCAGAATTTTGAAACCATTCGAGACCTTTCATATTATGTAACGACGACGCCACCCTTTCTTTCTCTCTCTCTCTCTTTCTCCCTTTATCTGTTTTGTACCCGATATGAATATTCATCATTTTCTCTACTCCTCTTTCTATCGCTCAAATTCGAACTTTCATCATTCTACCTTTCATCTTTATGCCCCTCCCCCTCTTCTGGTTCTTTCAGTATCCCTCATTTTCTACAACATGTACATCTACATCCAGAATACAATAATAGTGTGAGATCTCAAATTAATATGCTCTTTCACTGTAGCTAATACGGGGATGGTGTAGAGCAGTCCTGTATACAAGAAGTGATATTTCTGGCACTTTGTATGCAAATTAGCTATGGTGAAAGAGCATATTAACTTGAAATCTCACAATTGCATTTTGGATAACTCGGACGTCAAATCTTCAAAGCGGCATCACTGGAAATTGTTTAGGAAGAACAAAATGGCGAAAGATTCGAATGACGACAAATCGGAACTAGGTAAATATATTTCATTTTGTTCATAGAGTGGCTTCTTTGTTTCTTTACTGCTTTCTCTTTATTCATATTTCTTCCAAATTTTAAAGGAGTTGCATCTATGTATGCGCTGTATAAAGAGGCATTTGCATTCTCTTTTGCAACCACCAAAGTTCTATTTCTGTCTTTATCTGCATTTGACCTTCAAATACTGTTCAATGATTCTTCAGCAGTTTAGTAGACGGCTTGGCATAGCTCTGTGAACAAGTTGGAGCTGCTTCTGATAATAATGCTCAGCTGCAATTTGATTTGCCCAATGTTCAGATTGAACTCCTCACCTAGCTCCAGTCCCTCCTTTTATTAAATACAGGAACTGGAGAACCAGGGGCCCGTTTCATAAAACTTGTTATCTATAACAACTGCTAAATGTCTATGACAAATTTGCTCTCAGCCAATCAGATGCCATGATTTCAGTAGCTTATAACAGTAGCTTGTAACTTGTTATTGATATCAAGTTTTATGAAACAGGGCCCAGATGCCTTTGCCCTCCTCTTTCGATCGTCTCTCTCTCTCTATTTCTGTATTACTTCTCTTATCCTCCTTTGACTTCTTGAGCAGAATGGTAGAACTGTGTTCTTATCTGTTTTCTGCTTCTTCAGTAGTGACATTTAATAAGTTTCCCTGTGACTTCACACGTGCAGTTCGAAAAATTTCTACTGGCAATCAACTGTTTCTAGCATTCCTTTTCCTCTCTCGAATAGGTTTGAGTAGCACCTGTTTGAGTGTATAGTGTGCCCCTACACCCCTGTCTTAACTTGTCCCGTAAGACTCATTCAGTACTGTTAGTAGTCATCTTTAGTGCATTAACAAGAGATGGTGACTTCAAATGCTATATCATCTCCTGATTATCCTGCCATTTTCTGCTGCCCCCATCTTGATCTCTACTTATCCTTCCCCGTATTTTTCCGTCTTCCTGATGGTCACTGGCTCTCGCAAGGTCTACGTGTCCGCTGTTTTCATTGAGACTCTCCTATCAAGACTCCTGCATTTCCTTCTTCTTCGGCATCTCCGCCTGCTTCCCGAGCCCTCTCCTCAAGCCCTTTCCTTCAACCGTTGCCACCTTGGCTACTTCCATTCTCATCCGACTCGATGACGGACGTACCTGAACGATGAAGCAGTCGCTTGTTCTTCAGCCTTGTCTTGATCTCGACTAGCTTGGACACGATGTCATCCAGAGCCTTTGGTCTGAGATGAGGTTCATTTTCGCAGCAGTGCTCTCCCACCGTCACGAGCTCATCATCGTCAATAAACTGATCGATCATGTTAAGCTGTACCCCGACAGCGAAAATGTCCGTGCTGGCTGAAACTTGTGATCCAGCAATGTCAAGTAGCTCAGGAGCGATGTGTGGAAACTTGAGCCGCTGGGATTCTGGGATTAAATCTGAGAATGATCTTTGCTCAGTGTAGGCCATGGTCGTCACCAGCCCCATGTCGATGATCACCCCATGCCAACGCTCTCCTCCGATGTTCCAGGAGAATGTTATCTCCCTTGATGTCATTGTGGAGGAGACCAAAGTCGTGGATGATGCTCACACCCCGAACCAGGTCCTCGGCAATAGCAACCATGTTCCATATTGAAGGATATAATATGGGATCTATCACCTGCAATGCATCATGAAGCCGGTATGGCCTTCTCGTCTGACCGCTTCCAATGAACTCTGTTACAACACAAAGCTCTCTGCCCATGGTGATCGTACCAACCATCTGGGCGAAGTAAGGACAGCCCTTGAGCAGTTCTAAGACCAGAGACTCTTTTCTGGTGCGCCCTTGATTAGCCTTCCACTCGTTTTCGGCTGCCTCTCCCTTCAGATGAGCTGGAACGTAGGGTCTCTTAATGGCCACTGGCTTGGAGAGTCCATCTAGATGACCAAGCAAGACAATTCCAAAGGATCCATTGCCAATCATATCCAGCTCCAGCTTGGATGAGTCGTCGGACTTTGATTCTCTCAGGGTTGAATGGTCGAGCTTCTTGCAGCGGAGAGTGGTCAATGAGGCAATAACTGCATGGTCGGATTGGCTATGGACATCGTTGATGGCGCTGTTGGGATACATTTCATTGTATCTCATCCTGCAGATAATAAAACAATTAAATAAAGTTCAGAAATGAGCCACAACATGAATTATAGTAGATTATGGATAATACACTATGATTTGCAATTTCAAAAGAGAGAATAGATATTGATATCAACTAGCCTGGAGGAACCAATTATCTTATAACAGTTGACTTCTGTCTCTGATCGATCAATTCAACGTAATAATGATACTATGTGAGTAAACAAATTGGTGGAAAAGATATTTCATCCAAACATCATTTCTTTACGCAGCCCTAGATTATTCTCATGCACTATGCATTTTTTCAATTTTTTCTCTTTTTGTGATGATTAGTAGAAATATTATTTTCAGATTAAACATTTCTCTAACCTTTCCATGTGGTCGTAGAGGCGTTTGATCTTATCAGTCTGTCCGTCTGTCTCATATTCCAAGAGTCCGATTTTCTCGTCCAAGCTCTGGTTATCTTCTTCAAGTGTCCTATTCTGCTCCACCAGTTTCTGTGTGAGTCTCTTGGCTGCTTCGTCGCACTCCATTAGTTTCCCGGTTTGAGACTCCAGAATGGCCTTGTCTTTCTCTAGGGAACTAGAAACACAAGAAG
Source organism: Strongylocentrotus purpuratus (assembly GCF_000002235.5). NCBI lineage: Eukaryota > Metazoa > Echinodermata > Echinoidea > Camarodonta > Strongylocentrotidae > Strongylocentrotus > Strongylocentrotus purpuratus. The sequence continues at coordinate 26,650,097 of NW_022145614.1, forward strand.
ATTGAAATTCGGCAACATTATCCCTTAAATGTCTTTAAAAAAAGTGATAGTTAACCATTTAAAATTATTAGAATAAACATTAAAGGAGAGGGGTTTTTTTGCAATGGTTTCTTAGCATTATACAGTGCGTCCCAGAAAAAACGAAACCGAGAAGTATCGATGTTTTATCATAACTTAATCACAACCATAATTAATGAATGATACATATTTGGAAAGCTTAGAGTCTACTCTTTCAGTTGATGCTACTCAGATGATGCATATTACATTTCCATTTTCATAATTTTAACAAACGAATTCGTTTTCACTGGGTGCCTGCCGTAGCAAAAAGCAGATTTGACAAAAGGCTTAACTCCGTTTCGTTGACAATCAGCCATGCATGAAGACTCTCGTCTACGGCTGATTGTCAACGAAACGGAGTTAAGTCTTTTGTTAATTTTGTTTATTGATACGGCAGGCAGCCAGTGAAAACGAATTCGTTTAATAAAATTATGGAAATGCAAGCACTACTTTAAACAAACAGAACTTTGTCATTCCTCGCTCATTTTTCCTGATTGAGGTGTCATATAAAAGGGCAGAAACTCAACTTTCTGGAAATGTGAATTTTTCTTCGAAATTCAGATACCGCCCGTCAAATGTCTTTTTGGTTTCCTTCCTTCAAATTGCTTTTAATCACTCATGCGTGAAATATGCATCATCTGAGTAGCATCACATGAAAGAAGAGACTCTAAGCTTTCCAAATATGTATCATTCATTAATTATAGTTGTGATTAAGTTATGATAGAACATCGATACTTCTCGGTTTCGTTTTTTCTGGGACGCACTGTATTTGTAAAAAATTAGGAGATATTGCCTTTTCATCTATTGATCTTCAATCTTGGAGGCTCGTCCTATTCTTTTGTTCATAAACGATTGAAAATCATCCCCAGACTAATGCACTTATCTAATCAGATTCGACAATTTCAGAATGTATAGAAGAACTAGTGCATTTGGAAATTTGGAACAGAAAAAATATCTTAGTGATGCACAACTTTCCCCAATTTCTACCTCTCTTCTCTTTCTCTCTCTCTCTCTCTCTCTCTCTCTCTTTTCTCTCTATCTCGATATATCTCTTTCCATCTATCTCCCTTCCCGTTTGTCAAAACTGTTCTTCTTGAACGTTTTGATTTCATATGCATTTACATCTAACTCTCTGCAGATTAGTAATCTTGGTAGCTTCATCAAATCAACACAAATTGGAGTATGAAATTCGATAGCATCAATATCAAATTTTAAGTTTTCATCTCATAATATGGATTGTAGGCTGTATTAACTCACTTGATGCGCGAGTTCATCCTTTCAATATGCCTCCTGAGCTGAGATTCTTTCTCGACGATGAGATTTGTCTGAGCCTAAGAAAAAGATACAGATTTTGAAAAAAAGAAGAACGATTTTAAAACCTTGATCTTAGTCAATTTCCCCTTCTCTTGATTTTTTGACAGTGAGAGAGTGGGGAGGCGAACAGAAGAATATTTTTAATGGGATAATGCGTGTTTTGAGCGATGTATTCAACGATTAGATAAATGAAAGAAATACATCGAAATAATAAACTCATATAGGCAAGACAAAGTTTATACAGATTGATAACGAACGAGAATGGATCATGTTAACAAAATCCTTCGCATTTTGTCATATTACAATTCAATTATTTTTAAAGTTTTAATATATTCAGTGCTTTTCAAAGTTCTAATACATTTATATATCTGCCTTGCGTCATAATTTGACGAAAGAATATTTGATTTTATTATGTTTAAAAAACTAAGTTAAAAGGTGAGTAGGAACAGAAAAAAATGTGAATATTAAAAGTTGTGCGATTATTCCAAAAAGGGTGTCCGTTTTATTGAGTTTAGTTTGAAAATGACTGCTATGAGTTTTTACTATAAGAGTATGGCATCTTCCTTTAAAACTTTACATGTATCATGCTATAAATATTGCGAAATAAGCTTGACGCAATTCAAATCTATAACCCATACCTCTTGATGTTCGATGCCAACTTTGTTCTTCTTCCTGAAGAAGCGCCATTTCTTCGATCGCTTCTTAGGGGTGGGGACTTCTTGAGATCTCCTCAGGGCTGCTAACTCCTCGGCCAGTGCCTACGAAAGGCAGTAATGTATAATGATTATATTCTACTTAAGACTTTAATTCCGCAGAATATTCCCAAAAAGCAACAATCTACCCGTTCCCTTTCTCCACCCATTCCGCCTTGGGATGTAACCAAGATTCAAAAGCTCTATTTACTCAATTAGAAAATGAAATCAAGAATCTTGATCAAGCAAATTATATATTCAGATATCCTTCTCAAGTGCTCTCTTGAATAATGATAACATTCTTAAAAATGACTTCGATCACAAATGAAAGTTTACCCAAACTACATATGGTCAGTAAAAGTAGTTTTTGATGAAGAACTTCATAACATCTAAAAACATTTTTGAAGTATAGTTCTCCTTAATACTGACCTGACCCGAAAGTTTTCAATTCCATTGTAATTGCGTTTTAACACATTAAAAAAAAACTCCTTAAAAAGTACCTATTTCCTACTTGATTCGCTATTATTTTGTTTGTTCAATGTTATGTTGTGATTTTTTGTTATATTGTTATATTGCTTATTATTTTAAGCGCAGTGATATAGCGTAGCTAAATGCCTAATAATTATAATACTACCGGTATTTACCCGAATTTTGCTGGAATCTTCTCTGAACAGAGCTCTCTCCTCTCTTAGATATTCGATCTCTCGACAAAGTTCAGCGGTCTTGGTGTGGATCTTCGAGACGAGCTTGACGGTTCGAATCTTCATTAGTGACATTCAATCTAATTCTACCCATTAGTTTCCCCGTGACTGCACATGTGTATATTGATGCATTTCTATTGGCAATCAATTGTTTCTGGCATTCCATTTTATCTATTGAATAGGTTTCAGTAGCCCCTTCTTGTGTACATGGTGTGTCCCCACACCCGTGTCCTAATATGTCCCTTAAGACTCATTCAGTATTGTTACTCGTCATCTTTAGTGCATTAAGAAAGAGAAAGTGACTTCAAATGCTATATCACCTCCTGATTATCCTGCCATTTCCTGCTGCCCCTTCTTGATCTCTACTTCTCCTTCTCCGTATTTTTCCGTCTTCCTGTTGGTCACTGGCTCTCGCAAGGCCTACGTGTCCGCTCTTTTCATAGGGACACTCCTATCAAGACTCCTGCATTTCCTTCTTCTTCGGCATCTCCGCCTGCTTCCCGGGCCCTCTCCTCCAACCCTTTCCTTCAACCGTTGCCACCTTGGCTACTTCCATCCTGATCTGAATCGATGACGAACGTACCTGACCGATGAAGCCGTCGCTCGTTCTTCAGCCTTGTCTTGATCTCGACCAGCTTGGGCACAATGTCATCAAGAGCCTTTGGTCTGAGATGAGGCTCATTTTCGCAGCAGTGCTCTCCCACCATGACGAGCTCATCATCGTCAATAAACTGACCGATCATGTTAAGCTGTACCCCAACAGCGAAGATGTCCGTGCTGGCTGAAACTTGTGATCCAGCAATGTCAAGTAGCTCAGGAGCGATGTGTGGAAACTTGAGCCGCTGGGATTCTGGGATTAAATCTGAGAACGATCTTTGCTCAGTATAGGCCATGGTCGTCACCAGCCCCATGTCGATGATCACCCCATGCCAACGCTCTCCCCGATGTTCCAGGAGGATGTTATCTCCCTTGATGTCATTGTGGAGGAGACCAAAGTCGTGGATGATGCTCACACCCCGAACCAGGTCCTCGGCAATAGCAACCATGTTCCATATTGAAGGATATAATATGGGATCTATCACCTGCAATGCATCATGAAGCCGGTATGGCCTTCCCGTCTGACCGCTTCCAACGAACTCTGTTACAACACAAAGCTCTCTGCCAATGGTAATCGTACCAACCATCTGGGCGAAGTAAGGACAGCCCTTGAGCAGTTGTAAGACCAGAGACTCTTTTCTGGTGCGTCCTTGATTAGCCTTCCACTCGTTTTCGGCTGCCTCTCCCTTCAGATGAGCTGGAACGTATGGTCTCTTAATGGCCACTGGCTTGGAGAGTCCATCTAGATGACCAAGCAAGACAATTCCAAAGGATCCATTGCCAATCATATCCAGCTCCAGCTTGGATGAGTCGTCGGACTTTGATTCTCTCAGGGTTGAATGGTCGAGCTTCTTGCAGCGGAGAGTGGTCAATGAGGCAATAACAGCATGGTCGGATTGGCTCTGGACATCGTTGATGGCGCTGTTGGGATACATTTCATTGTATCTCATCCTGCAGATAACAAAACAATTAAATAAAGTTCAGAAATGAGCCACAACATGAATTAAAGTAGATTATGGATAATACACTATGTTTTGCAATTTTAACAGAGAGAATAGATATTGATATTATCTAGCCTGGAGGAACCAATTTACTATAATTTCTGGACAGTTGAATTCTGACTCCGATTGATCAATTCAACGTTATAATAATACTATGTGAGTAAACAAATTGGTGGAAAACATATTTCATCCTAACATCATTTCTTTTCGCTGCCCTACATTAATTTATTCTCACGCACTATGCATTTTTTAAATTGTCTCTCTTTTTGTGATGGTTTAATCGTAGAAATAATATTTTAAGATTAAAAATTTCTCTAACCTTTCCATGAGGTCGTAGAGGCGTTTGATCTTATCAGTCTGTCCGTCTGTCTCATATTCCAAGAGCCCGACTTTCTCCTCCATGTCCTGGTTTTCTTCTTCCAGAGTCTTATTCTGCTCCACCAGTTTCTCTGTGAGTCTCTTGGCTGCTTTGTCGCACTCCATTAGTTTCCCGATTTGAGACTCCAGAATGGCCTTGTCTTTTTCCAGGGAACTAGAAAGAAAAGAAGATTGAAATTCCGCAACATTATCCATTAGATGTATTTTAAAATTAGAGATAACTAACCAGTTACAATATTAGAATAAACATAAAAGCAAAGTATATTTTGCAATGGTTTCTTAGCATTACATGTGTAAAAAAAAATAGGAGACAGCGCTTTTCCATCAATTGATCTTCGATTTTGGAAGCTCATCCTATTCCTTTGTTCATAAACGATTAAAAGTCATCTCCAAACCAATGCACTAATTTTATCAGATTTATTTTAGTGAATGCACAACTTTCTCCGATTTCTATCTCTATTCTTTCTCTATCTCTCTCTCTCTCTCTCTCTCCATCTATCTCCCTTCCCGTTTATCAAAACTGTTCGTCTTGTACGTTATTACTTTATATGCATTTACATCTAGCCCTCTGCAGATTAGTAATCAAAACAACACAAATTTGAGTATGAAATTCCGATAGCATCAATATCAAATTGTAAGTTTTCATCTCATAATATTGATTGTAGGCTGTATTTACTCACTTGATGCGAGAGTTCATCCTTTCGATATGCCTCCTCAACTCAGATTCTTTCTCGACGATGAGATTTGTCTGAGCCTAAGAAATAGATAGATACACATTATGAAAAAAGAAGAACGATTTTAAAACCTTGATCTTAGTCAATTTCTCCTTCTCGTGATTTTTTGACAGTGAGAGAGTGGGGAGGCGAACAGAAAAATATTTTTGATGAGATAATGCGTGTTTTGAGTGATGTATTCAACGATTAGATAAAATGAAAGAAATATATCGAATTAATAAACTCATTAGTATGATATTGGCAAGACAAAGTTTATACAGACTGATAACGAATGAGAATGGATCATAATATCAAAATCCTTCGCATTTTGTCATATCACACTTCAATTATTTTCAAAGTTTTGATATATTTATTGATTTTTTTTTTAAAGTTCTAATATATATTTATTTCTGCCTTCTTTCATAATTTGACAAAAGAATATTTGATATTATTATGTTTTAAAAATCAGTTAAAAGGTGATTAGGAACAGAAAAAGGTTATGTGCATGGTTGTGTAATTATTCCAAAAAGGCTTTCTTCCTTCAAAACTTTATATGTATCATGCTATAAATATTGTGAAATAAGCTTGACGTAATTATAATCTATAACCCATACCTCTTGATGTTCGATGCCAACTTTGTTCTTCTTCCTGAAGAAGCGCCATTTCTTCGATCGCTTCTTAGGGGTGGGGACTTCTTGAGATCTCCTCAGGGCTGCTAACTCCTCTGTCAGTGCCTAGAAGGCAGAAATTTGTAATGATTATACTGTAGTTAAGAGTTAAATTCCTAAGAATATTCCCAAAAAGCAACAATCTATACTCCCCCTCCCCCCGTCCTCCATCCATTCCACTTTGGGATATAACCAAGGTTCAAAAGCTCTTTTTGCTTGATTAGGAAATTAAATCAAGAATCTTGATCAAGCAAAATATATATTCAAATATCCTCCTCAAGCGCTCTCTTGCATAATGTTAACATTCTTAAAAATGACTTTAATCACAAATGAAAGTTTACCCAAACTTTATAGGGTCAGTAAAAGGAGTTTTTGATGAAGAACTTCATAACATCTAAAAACTTTTTTGAAGTATAGTTCCCCTTCATATTGACCTGACCCGAAAGTAGTCAATTCCATTGTAATGACGGCTTAACACATTCCAAAAAAATTCTTAAAACGTACCTATTTCCTACTTGATTCGCTATTATTTTGTTTGTTCATGTGTTATGTTATGATTTTTTGTTATATTGTTATATTGCATATTATTGTAAGCGCTGTGAATATGGTAGCTAAATGCCTAATAATTATAATACTACCAGTATTTACCCGAATTTTGCTGGAATCTTCTCTGAACAGAGCTCTCTCCTCTCTTAGATATTCGATCTCTCGACGAAGTAGTCAATTCCATTGTAATGACGGTCTAACAGACTTCATACTACCGGTATTTACCTGAATTTTGCTGGAATCTTCTCTGAACAGAGCTCTCTCCTCTCTTAGATATTCGATCTCTCTACGCAGTTCAGCTGTCTTGGTGTGGATCTTCGAGACGAGCTTGACGGTTCGAATCTCAGTAAGGTCCTCGGCAACTCCAACATCAATGGCAAAGATCTACCAAGTAAAATTGGAAATGATAATTTTTGAAAATTGATTGTAAAATTAGTATTATAAGACATATACTTTCTGATGATTCATGATAAAGATATATCAAAGGGGAAAGCATTCCAAATGCCATGGATTTATTTTTTTACGATTTTTTTTTTTTTTTTTAAAATTCATTTTTGGTTTAATATGTAAAGTGATAAAGTTTTCTTGCACATTAACAAACAGGGGTTTATATTTCTATCGTTCACTTTTACGCAGCATACATTTAGATCATCCATTATTGAATTTAAATATTAGAATACAGAGAGTAAATATACCAAAGTCTGTAACGGTACCTCCAGTGACTTTGCTATAACAAAATGTCCGTAGTTTACACTCCAGAAATAGTGGACCTATCTACGAATGCCATGTACTTTAGTCTCCCATATTGACCTGTTAATTATCTAAAAAAAACTTATTTATTTCTTAGAATAGTCATAGGCAAATTTACCTTGATTCTCTCCAGAATCGACTTTGCTTCTACTTCCAAATTAACGATTTTCTTCATTTGGTCCTGCAAAACAATGATAACATTTAGACATCGTGATCAAAAATATATTATGAAACGAACTCAGAAAAAAATAGATAGACATACATGTATATCAATATTGAATTTAAACAAATTATTGCAAAAACTGTATCAATTTTGTTTCGTACAAGCATCATGTCATAGGTAAAATATCTGAAATATATATATTTTTTTGTATTGACAATATCATGAGAAGTATGTGTTTGATTTCTTAATAATACTCATGGGCTGAAAACGTTATTTCATTGATTGCACTTTTGTTTGTACATTTCAATCTTGTTATCTTTCTTAACAATCGTATTACATACAATATGATATATCTAGCCAGAGAAAAGTTAATCATTCATAAACAAAACACGTTTCCCTCTACACTGCGTATTTGATTTGGCCGCAGTACAAGACGACTTACGGTTCAATGAACTGGAAATTAATTATGGATCGTAATTATACCTTGATCTGCCTCTCAAGGCATATCATCTCCTGATTATCCTGCTATTTCCTGCTGCCCCCTTCTTGATCTCTACTGGCTCTCGCAAGGTCTACGTGTCCGCTGTTTTCATTGGGACTCTCCTTTGAAGACTCCTGCATTTCCTTCTTCTTCGGCATCTCCGCCTGCTTCCCAAGCCCTCTCCTCCAGCCCTTTCCTTCAACCGTTGCCACCTTGGCTACTTCCATCCTGATCTGAATCGATTACGAACGTACCTGATCGATGAAGCCTTCGCTCGTTCTTCAGCCTTGTCTTGATCTCGACCAGCTTGGGCACGATGTCATCAAGAGCCTTTGGTCTGAGATGAGGTTCATTTTGGCAGCAGTGCTCTCCCACCGTGACCAGCTCATCATCGTCAATAAACTGACCGATCATGTTAAGCTGTACCCCAACAGCGAAGATGTCCGTGCTGGCTGAAACTTGTGATCCAGCAATGTCAAGTAGCTCAGGAGCGATGTGTGGAAACTTGAGCCGCTGGGATTCTGGGATTAAATCTGAGAATGATCTTTGCTCAGTGTAGGCCATGGTCGTCACCAGCCCCATGTCGATGATCACACCATGCCAACGCTCTCCCCGATGTTCCAGGAGAATGTTATCTCCCTTGATGTCATTGTGGAGGAGACCAAAGTCGTGGATGACGCTCACACCCCGAACCAGGTCCTCGGCAATAGCGACCATGTTCCATATTGAAGGATATAATATGGGATCTATCACCTGCAATGCATCATGAAGCCGGTATGGCCTTCCCGTCTGACCGCTTCCAACGAACTCTGTTACAACACAAAGCTCTCTGCCAATGGTGATCGTACCAACCATCTGGGCGAAGTAAGGACAGCCCTTGAGCAGTTCTAAGACCAGAGACTCTTTTCTGGTGCGCCCTTGATTAGCCTTCCACTCGTTTTCGGCTGCCTCTCCCTTCAGATGAGCTGGAACATAGGGTCTCTTAATGGCCACTGGCTTGGAGAGTCCATCTAGATGACCAAGCAAGACAATTCCAAAGGATCCATTGCCAATCATATCCAGCTCCAGCTTGGATGAGTCGTCGGACTTTGATTCTCTTAGGGTTGAAAGGTCGAGCTTCTTGCAGCGGAGAGTGGTCAATGAGGCAATAACAGCATGGTCGGATTGGCTCTGGACATCGTTGATGGCGCTGTTGGGATACATTTCATTGTATCTCATCCTGCAAATAATAAAACAATTAAAAAAAGTTCAGAAATGAGCCACAACATGAATTATAGTAGATCATGGATAATACACTATGATTTGCAATTTCAAAAGAGAGAATAGATGTTGATATTAGCTAGCCTGGAGGAACCAATTAACTATAATTTCTGGACGGTTGACTTCTGACTCTGATCGATCAATTCATTGTCATAATAATGCTTTGTGAGTAAACAAATTGGTGGAAAACATATTTCATCCTAACATCATTTCTTTTCGCAGCCTTACATTAATTTATTCTCATGCACTATGCATTTTTTTTAAATTCTCTCTTTTTGAGATGGTTAGTAGAAATATCATTTTAATATTAAACATTTCTCTAACCTTTCCATGAGGTCGTAGAGGCGTTTGATCTTATCAGTCTGTCCGTCTGTCTCATATTCCAAGAGCCCGACTTTCTTCTCCATGTCCTGGTTTTCTTCTTCCAGACTCTTATTCTGCTCCACCAGTTTCTCTGTGAGTCTCTTGGCTGCTTTGTCGCACTCCATTAGTTTCCCGATTTGAGACTCCAGAATGGCCTTGTCTTTTTCCAGGGAACTAGAAAGAAAAGAAGATTGAAATTCCGCACCATTAACCCTTAAATGTATTTTAAAATTAGAGATAACTAACCATTTACAATATTAGAATAAACATAAAAGCAAAGAATATTTTGCAATGGTTTCTTAGCATTACATGTGTAAAAAGAAAATAGGAGACAGCGCTTTTCCATCAATTGATCTTCGATTTTGGAAGCTCATCCTATTCCTTTGTTCATAAACGATTAAAAGTCATCTCCAAACTAATGCACTAATCTTATCAGATTTAAAAATTTTAAAAGGTATAGGAGGAGCTTGGATACTTTGAACAGAAAATATAACGCCACATAAATACTGCGTATATTCATTAATATAATGATCATTTAAAAATTATTTTAGTGAATGCACAACTTTCTCCGATTTCTATCTCTATTCTTTCTCTATCTCTCTCTCTCTCTCTCTCTCTCCATCTATCTCCCTTCCCGTTTGTCAAAACTGTTCGTCTTGTACGTTATTACTTTATATGCATTTACATCTAGCCCTCTGCAGATTAGTAATCAAAACAACACAAATTTGAGTATGAAATTCCGATAGCATCAATATCAAATTGTAAGTTTTCATCTCATAATATTGATTGTAGGCTGTATTTACTCACTTGATGCGAGAGTTCATCCTTTCGATATGCCTCCTCAACTCAGATTCTTTCTCGACGATGAGATTTGTCTGAGCCTAAGAAATAGATAGATACACATTATGAAAAAAGAAGAACGATTTTAAAACCTTGATCTTAGTCAATTTCTCCTTCTCGTGATTTTTTGACAGTGAGAGAGTGGGGAGGCGAACAGAAAAATATTTTTGATGAGATAATGCGTGTTTTGAGTGATGTATTCAACGATTAGATAAATGAAAGAAATATATCGAATTAATAAACTCATTAGTATGATATTGGCAAGACAAATTTTATACAGACTGATAACGAACGAGAATGGATCATAATATCAAAATCCTTCGCATTTTGTCATATCACAATTCAATTATTTTCAAAGTTTTGATATATTTATTGATTTTCTTTTTAAAAGTTCTAATATATATTTATTTCTGCCTTCTTTCATAATTTGACAAAAGAATATTTGATATTATTATGTTTTAAAAATCAGTTAAAAGGTGAGTAGGAACAGAAAAAGGTGATGTGTATGGTTGTGTAATTATTCCAAAAAGGCTTTCTTCCTTCAAAACTTTACATGTATCATGCTATAAATATTGCGAAATAAGCTTGACGTAATAACAATATATAACCCAAACCTCTTGATGTTCGATGCCAACTTTGTTCTTCTTTCTGAAGAAGCGCCATTTCTTCGATCGCTTCTTAGGGGTGGGGACTTCTTGAGATCTCTTCAAGGCTGCTAACTCCTCGGTCAGTGCCTAGAAGGCAGTAATTTATAATTAGTAATATAATTTAATTAAGAGTTAAATTCCGAGGAATATTCCCAAAAGGCAACAATCTACCCCTTCCCTCTCCCCATCCATCCCACTTTGGGATGTAACCAAGATTCAAAAGCTCTATTTACTCGATAAGAAAATGAAATCAAGAATCTTGATCAAGCAAAATATATATTCAAATATTCTCCTCAAGCGCTCTCTTGAATAATGACAACATTCTTAAAAATGACTTTAATCACAAATGAAAGTTTACCCAAACTTTATGGGGTCAGTAAAAGGAGTTTTCGATGAAGAACTTCATAACATCTAATAACTTTTTTGAAGTATAGTTCCCCTTAATACTGAACTGACCCGATAGTAGTCAATTCCATTGTAATGACGGTTTTAACACATTCCCAAAAAACTCCTTAAAACGTACCTATTTCCTACTTGATTCGCTATTATTTTGTTTGTTCAATGTTATGATATGATTTTTTGTTCTGTTATATTGTTATATTGCATATTATTGTAAGCGCTGTGGTATAGTGTACTATGAATAACGTAGCTAAATGCCTAATAAAATTATTATAATACTACCGGTATTTACCTGAATTTTGCTGGAATCTTCTCTGAACAGAACTCTTTCCTCTCTTAGATATTCGATCTCTCGACGCAGTTCAGCTGTCTTGGTGTGGATCTGTGAGACGAGCTTGACGGTTCGAATCTCTGTGAGGTCCTCGACAACTCCAACATCGATGGCAAAGATCTACCAATAAATTGGGAATGAGAACTTTTGAAAACTCAATTTAAAATTAGTAATATAAGACATACTTTCTGATGATTCAAGATAAAGACATATCAAATGGGAAAATATTCCAAATGCCATGGATCTTTTTTACGAAAGATTTTTATTAATTTTTGGTTCAAAATGTAAAGTGATAAAGTTTTCTTGCATATTAGCAAACAGTGGTCTTTATTTCTATCGTTTACTTTTACGCAGCGTACATTAAGATAATCCATTATTGAATTTAAATATTAGGATACAGAGAATAAATATACCGAAGTATGTAGCGGTAAGCCGTACCTATAAAGTGACCTTGCTATAACAAAATGTCCGTAGTTTACACTCCAGAATTAGTAGATACACCAACAAATACCATGTCCTTTGGTCTCTCATATTGACCTTTCACTTATCTAGGAAAACTTGATTATTTCTTAGAATAGTCATAGGCAAATTTACCTTGATTCTGTCCAGAATCGACTTTGCTTCTACTTCCAAATTAACGATGTTCTTCATTTGGTCCTGCAAAACAATGATAACATTTAGACATCGTGATCAAAAATGTATTATGAAACGAACTCAGATAAACATAATATCAATATTGCATTTAAACAAATTATTGCAAAAACAGTATCAATCTTGTTTCGTACAAGCATAAGTCATATCATAAGTAAAATATTTAAAATATTAATCTTTTTTTTGTCTTGAAAATATCATGAGGAGTACGTGTTTGATTTCTAATACTCATGGAGTGAGAGGTGAGAACGCTATTTCATTTGTTGCACTTTTATTTGTATATTTCAATCTTGTAATATCTTTCTTAACAATCCTATTACATCCAATATGATAAATCTAGCCAGAGAAAGGTTGATCATACATTTAAAAAAAATACACTATTTTTACACTTGAAGCCTAATTTTGCCACAGTACTAAACGACTCACAATACGGTTCAATTAATTGCTGGGAATGAATTATGGATCGTAATTTTACCTTGGTCTGCCTCTCAAGGCGAGCATTCTCCTCCTTCATCTCTGTCCAACTCTCTACGATGTCATGTGACAGGTCACCTGATCCCAAGTCACCCGATGTTCCCATGACTTTTTTCAGAGAGTGAACAAGATCCTGGAATACAAATAATTAGTATTATAGTATCATATATATTATATATAGTATTTTATGAATCATATTTTGCAAAAGAAAAACAAATGTATCTAAGAGGTCATTTTATTAGACAAACAAGTGTGCTAAAAATGCAAATCCTGTTCAACTCAGTCAATACTTGCCGTTTAAAGGAACTCATAACACTAATCAGAACATTATTTCGTCCAGCATTTTTCTCTCTCTAACCAAAGAGCTCATGACTCAAACATAGATACTGTATGAACTATGAAGTAATATCTAATAGTGGAAGAGTACGAAGTTACGACGCCTTCACGGCTTTTTATGATCAATGTAATTCAGTATTAATTGTTAATGTTTATAACTTTCAGATAACACTTTTGACTTGTAAAATTATGTTTGTAAGTATTGTTTATCTACTGTAGTTTATAAAAGAAATGACTTATTCTCATTTTACAATCCATGTACACTTTTATATGTTCATGTATTCGATTGTACACTCATATCCCGAAAAGGGGTCGAAAAGTCAATAAAATCAACTCAACTTAACTAATTTTAATTTTGATAAAAATTGCTCCGGTCTCACTTCTTCCTCTTTAAAATCAATGTTATGCCAGTGGAGAATGTGAGTAATGTTTTATAAAGACTTGAAAACAAAGCCAGTAGAGCCTTCTTACTTTATAGGTAGATTTTCGAAATACTTGACAATTCTAGTTTACTATAATTAATCCTCGCCTCGTCCATGTTACCCTACATCATAATTTGTTCATTCAAATTATTGCGTATTATCTGGACTCATGGTTTAATAGTTCACGCAAGGTACTCAGTTTTGGTTAGAGGCACACGATGATTTTAAGCCAGGGTTACAGAAAGAAAAAAAAATTAATCGCACCCCCCCCCCCTTGAGCACCAATGGAGGGGCCCGTCTCCAAATAAAGGTAACATTAACGTGTTTTTACCTGTTTTTCCCCGCCCCCCCCCCCCTCCTGGATCCGCCACTGCCCCTCCCCTACCTCTCTCTCTCTCTTTCTTACTCTCTCTGTATCTCTTTCTCTCTCTCTCTCTCTCTCTTGTATTATTTTAATATTTGTGGACAAAATATTGATACCTTGAGCTCATCTTGGACCTGCTCCTTCTCCGTCTTGATGTGCTCGATGCGAGTTTCCATCTGGTCTTGATCGAACCTCTGCTCACCCCAGGCATCCATGAGACTCTTAGCCAGAGTCTCGGGAGGGGTGTCAACTGTGGATCCTGTAATTGCAGCAGCAGCATGGGCGAGACCCTCATACCTCTGAAATAAACATGAAATATTACCCCGGAATATTACACACAAATTATTATTGTAATTATAAGAGCAAAATTTGTATAAATTCTCATTTCCTTTATTTCCTCTCCCCTCCTCTCCCCTCCCCCCCCCCTCCCCCCTCTCTCTCTCTCTCTCTCTCTCTCTCTCTCTTTATCTATCTCTCTCTATGTCTCTCTTTTTCACTTCATACACCCATCTTTCAATTATTTATTTTACATGAATGAAATAAGCCGCCACTTGAATTACTATATAAAACGTTTGCCACGTATATAGGCCAATTTCCAATAGTTTGATCACTTTAAAAAATAAAATAAAATTGGCAACATGCACAGGTGCAACAGAGTCAACAACACCTAAGAAGTTAAAGATCTTCAGAAACTGATCAAATAAATTTTCAAACATTCTCAGTACACCATTCATCAATACTATTAAAATAAAAATGGTAACGACTAATACCTTAAGCTGGGCCTGGGCGGATTCAAGTTGTTTCAGAAGGTCTTCGTCAGCTTGGCCACTGCTCTCACCGGCCTGGCAACGAAAAACAAAAATAAAAGGTAAATTACCATCAATGTTTTTTTTTTTAGGCCTTAGTTTCTTTGGGTGAATTTGTTATTAATTCTGAAAAGTATATTGCGAACTGAACAATTTATTGTCTATTTTGTAAAGACATGGAGGAAGTGGAAATTCTCTTTTTGTAAATTGATGATGTGTAGCAATTAAACTTACATTTCAAACAAATGATTTGATGATAAATTTACTAGAAGTATAACAAAAGGTTTAGAGTTCCCATGTCACAAATACATTTTTAACAAATTCTTCTAATTATTAATTCTAACAATTCTGATATGTCCTACCTCCATATTCTTCTGAAAAGCCTCGAGACAGACGTCTGGTCTAGCGGTCGTCATCCTGATAACCCTCTCCTGGTTTACAGAGCGATCGTCCGTCTCAGGGGCAAGTAGTCCGGGTGCAAGTGATCCAGGGGCAAGTTGCCCGGCTGCTTGGCCACTCGCAACTAGTGCGCCACCATCGTCTGTGGCGCGGTTTGTCTGTTGAACTGCAGCAAGCACCTCAGCGGTGTGACCGTCGTGAGGCCCGCTGGTCTCGCGGCGGCGTCTGTTGGTCATCTGCTGGGCGCGGCGCTGGGGCTTAGGGGATGAAAGTCCTAGGTCGGGATTCTCATCCATGCTTCTGTGTATTGGGTTAGTTTAAAAAGTATAAAGTCAGATAAATTTTAATAGGATCTTAATTTTAATCAATATTATTAGTTCATCCAATACACCAAATGACATACAGCCTGTTAACAGAACCCTGTTTTATCCAAAACATTCCAGGCATAAGAAAAGCACTTTTTACATGATCTAGGAAGTTTTTACATGTACAATACAAAAAACATGCTCTTTGTCAATAGTTTTTTTTAAATTTGTTTAGCAAAAATAAAAGCTTTTTCTCCCTCTTTAAATATCTAAGCCTCAGTCTGATGATTAATTCAAGAAACTAAAGTAAGAGATCATGTGTAGTCCCCCCCCCCTCTCTCTCTCTCTCTCTCTCTCTCTCTCTTTCTCTCTCTCTCTCTCTCTTTCTCTCTCTTTTTCTCTCTCTCTTAGACTGATGACACCAATTACAAATAACATCTGAACATGAAAAAGTAATAAATCATGTAGTCTACGTCTGTGCATAAGAAAATAAGAAACCAACATGAATGTCAAAACTTGCTTGGATAAAGTAGTTCGCAGTGAACTCGGATGTAATGACGCATCGTTCATTTTCTTTCATAGGCTAATGTTTTTCTAGAGTGATATCTACTGTTTAGTCATTAAGAAAAATGATTTCAAATTTTGCACACGGAAATAGAGAGAGAGAGAGAAAACAAAATTACCATATTTTGCAAATGATTACGAATTGTGTATGGATATGATCATATAATGTTACAACCCGTTTGTGTGAATTACACATACACGCACACAACACACATCACGCGTCCGGGATATTGTATGATTTAAACATAGAATGATAATTTCATGAAATTTCAGTTCCTCATTGATTTGTTAAGTTTTCACCAGTGAATATTGCAATAACATAGCTTACCAGATATCCTTGATGACTTTTCGATTGAAATTTTCCAAGAATTTTGCCAAAATAATGACAGTTTTCCGCTTCCAAAATTCACACGATTCGCAAAACGCAGAAGAAAGAAATAATAGTTGTGGTAAGTATCGCGCATGCGCGCATGCACCTGTTTGGTGCGTTGCCAAGAAGGTGACGTCATAAAGAAAACTTTCCGCGAATCAGATGCTGGTTACAATTACTCAGCCCTCGTACGTAGAAGAAAAATAATTCCATAGCGCTGTATTTTTGTTTTGAGGGGGGGGGGGAATCCGTGGTGTGGGAAATATTTAACACCGACGATTTTTTCGTAATGTCGCTCTAGAAGGAATGTGATAAAATATGATCGACAATGGTCCGGTTTGGTAATCAAGGTTTTTCCCTCCATTTCAATCAATATGTCATTCATTTTCATCTTTGTTAACTTCCGTTTTGTATAGATAATTCTGGAATGTTCAAATATCAAAATGAATGAAGCCATTTGCCATTCAAGTTGGTCAATAGGCAAGCCATTTAATATCCATCAGTCGATTTTCGTCACTTCGTCTGACCAAAAGTACATTCTATAGATTATAATCTGAAAAAAAAATTCCGTTCAAAATATCGGAGTGTTTCCCCGTGAACAAGGTTTTCCCATCAGAGTCTGCAATGAATACATCTTCTTTCCTATTTTGGCATGCCTTCTTTCCATGCTTCCGTATTGTATAGACCAAAGATTTGTAAAGGTATTCAGAAGTTAAGAGCTTTACTGTTACATTATAAAAAAAATCGATGATAAAACCAATCGAGTAGATAGTAATCCTACATCTTATGACTTATTTCAATGCAGAATGAACCGGGGATATGTTCAAAGACTTTCAGTTTTCGAATTACTGCAGGAGAGTGAGACATAATATAATAGTGTATCAAACATTATCAAATGCTTCTTTTACTTGTGAATTTTTAATCGATACAACCCACTTCATCTAAATTATCTAAGTCTAGAAGAAAAGGTTGCACCTCAGCAATAGACATAAAAGGGATATTAATAAAATGCTGATGTGTAGAAATCCGGCGTGTCATTCATAGCAGAAACCACTTTCAAAAGTGAAAAAATTTAACATTAAAAGCAGCAAGCAAAGTTCAGAAATCAATCTTAAACAGATCAGAATAAAGACGGATGAGTGACGGAGAAGCAGTGAATAGAAGTAGTTTGTATGAAACGCATAGTCCTTAAAACTCTCTTTCTTTCTTTCTCTCTCTCTCTCTCTCTCTCTCTCCCTTTCTATCTAATCACCCACTCTCTTATTCTCTTTTCTTCTTTCTTTTCAAACTTCTCCCCTCGTCTCCCTCTGTCTCTATCTGTCTTTCTCTCTTCATAAATATTAGCATGCTTGATAAACTAGCCTTGCCTCCTCAATCTCCCTTACATTCTTGAGAAAAAATATGACCTCGTGTAAACAGTTTTTATTCTATGGATCGGGGGATCGTATTTTTCCTATTAATATATTATCCTCCCCTCTTCTAAATTATTAGAACTCTAAAAAAAAATGTTGTATTATATTGATACACGCCTTAAACTTTTTTTTCTTCTATATTTATTGATATACCTGGAAAAGCTTTAAAACCCTTTTCACTTAAAGAACGATATATGCTTTAAAATTATTGTTTGCGGATGCGAAGCTGACCCATTAGTAAGAAGACAGACAAGGTATGATAAGCGCCAGCGGTGGACTGCGTCAGTCTCAAAGTCTGGAAGAAGAAAAGAAAATCAAGGATTGTCTATCCTAAAGGGGAGAAAAAGCAATGTCTAAAATTTATGACAAGCATAGAAATATTGTGGCATTTAGATACATCAGGAGTGAGACTGCAATCCCTGCAGGTATGCGAAATGAATCATCTGTTTCATCGACCCCCCCCCCCCCCCCCCCCTCCACAACCACCATCACACAATCCCCCAACATTCAGCGTCGGAAAGGCAGAGGCTTTGAAATACAGGGTTTTCCCCTTCCTTCTTTTTTTTGTTGTTCATGCATTCCACTGAGTATGTTTTTTTTAAAGAAATTACGGCAATCAGCTTTAAGTACTTACCATGAAAGATCAATATGCAGTTCGTTCCTTCTCTCGCAATTGTATTAAAACAGTAACAATTTGGATCGACATGATGATAGCCCCGTCCATTAAAAGTGACAACTTTACGATTATTAATATTTAAAACAAAACGAAATGCACCAGAGTAACCATGGTAGCCTGGCGTTGGTATAAGGCGCCATTTTTTCACTCGTTCAATAGCTCTAAGTGCACTTGCTGTTAGCAAACACAGATGTATAATCCGTCATGAAGATGAATTTGCATTGCTGGTTTTCGATATGGTGGATAAGTGGCATTTCTCTGCTTACGAGCTGTCGGCAACATCGGGTAATAGATAGATAGATAGACTTTCCGTGAAAGTGTCAAGAGTAATCAAAAGTAATTACAATCTAAACTTGACACTTTCACGGAAATGTCCATAATGTTTTGATATTATCTGTAGAGTATAACGGAACGAAAACCACTCTTTCCCTGTTGTATAAAGACTGAAAGATTTTTAAAAAGGGGTGCAGAAAGGTGGAAAGTCGAAGAATGAACAAACATAAGGAGAGATTGTTCGACCATCACCAACCCAATCTCTAACTCGCATTCCAGCCACCATGAAATACACCCATCCAACCCCCCCCCCCCCCCAAGCGTCCATGGTGGACATCGTTGATCCAAATTCGTTGATCCTTTTTTTTTTTTTTCTAGATGATATGAATTCGATTAATTCTGTCGAAAGAAAACGTGGTGTTACCGCAAACCTGGCTCAAAATGAAGTCGGCTGGTAATCGTTAAAAAACGTTAAAAAATACAACACTAAGAAAGGAACACAAATAAATTTAGTGTATGAAGACTGACGCTTCTACAATACAAAACTGTCAGGCGATCTGTATAATCTAGAATCCTTACACCCCCCCCCCCCCCGTCCTCCTCCTCCTCCTCATCTCATTACGTACACTAGCTCTGGTCTGTATTATCTTCTAATTGAAAACAAATCAATAGTCTGCATCAAGCATGCATTCATTTCCAGGAGAGCTTTCAAGCATAAGTAAACGCTTCCGATATTGCCAATCACATCTAATGGACTGAAGGTTCCATATACTTACCGCATTTCCGATTCGTGATGGAGAATTAAAGGACTGGTAAACTCATGCCACAAAGGGTTTGACATACAATATTAAGCCGTTATATTTCATTCTCATTTTTTTAATAGGCCAGGCCGCGATTCCTTCAATTCAATTCAATTTGTTTTCCATTAAAAAACAAAATAATTACTTAATGAATATATACAAAAAAATAATTGGAAGGACCTTTAATAAAACAAAGCTTATTGCGAGGGGCCCTGTACAAAAAAAAATATTTAAAAAAAAATTTAAAAAAAATTAGCATACATAAAATTTGAATGAAATTAATCAACAGCCAATAGTAACAAAATAAAAATCATACGCCCACAAACACCTATTCATTCCAATACCTATACCACACCCGTATTTACATACGCGGACACAAACACACACATACACACACACACACACACACACACACGCACACACACACCACACATCAACAGTATATATTAAATACAACAGACGCAGAACCCTTTCACAGAAGAAGAAATGAGATGGACACCATGAGTTAGATTCACGCAAAACCAAGCACTGCCAATCTTACAACGAATTTCGGTAAGCTAATGATATCACTTGAATATTGTCTTTAATAATATATGACAGTGTAAAAGATATTTCTTTCTTTTTTGTTATCATTCATCGATTTTCACTTTGTCAGTAGGTATATTTGCGTTTCTCGTTCGGTCTCTTTTTTCTCTTTGGATTGTATCTTGTTTCAAACTTTCTTCATAGAAATCAAAATCGGACCTGTCAAGAAAGTTCTATGAATTATTTTTTTCTTCATTTAAGTCAAGTGAAGTTGCTTTATTCATGGTTCTATCTGAAGTTGACTCGGTCGATGTGGAATTAATTTTCTGAGTTTTCCTCCCATGCACTAGCGGAAGAATAATATAACAATATAAATTCATAAAAGTGACAAGAGTAAATAATATGATATAAAGTTGCAATGCGAATGGAACGTCACATTAATCATGAGTAAAACCAATGATACAATTTGTCAGCAGGTATACTTGCCTTTCTCGTTTGGTCTCTGGCCGAAGAATAATGTAACAATGCAAAGTCATAAAAATGACAAGAGTAAATAATATGATATAAGGTTGCAATGCAAATGAAACGTCACATTAATTATGAGTAAAATCAATGATACCCTTTGTCAGCAGATATATATTTGCGTTTCTCATTTTGGTCTCTTTTTTCTCGTTGGATAGGATCTTGTTTTATACTTTCTTTATAGAAACCAAAATACGACCTGTCTATCAAAGTTCTAAGAATTATTTTTGTCTTCATTTAAGTCAAGCAGAGGCTTATTACAAGTCACACTTTTTCATTCACGTAAGGGCCCCTTGTCATATCTGGTCATTGCCTCTTTTCAGGTGTGATAAGTGCCTCTTTTCACCTATGGTAATTTCCCTTTTAACAGTAATAATATCTTATATAATATATATTCATATATATATATATATAATAATATCTTATAAATGCCCCTATTAAAATCTAATGGGGGCCCTTTTTCCGTCGACAAATGCCCATTTCTTATTCTCATGACTGACTATTTTCATCCCTGGTGAGTGCCTCTTTTTGAGGATGTAAGAAATGCCCCATTTTTCACCTCTGATAATTACTCTTTGTACTTTGGCACATGCTCCTTTTCTTTCCTGATAAGTGTTCCCTTTTCCTCTCATCATTAAACGCGCCCTAGCTAATTTCAAGCGACTAAGAGCAATTTCCCCCAAAGCTCGCTTGCTACGCTCGTACAGATCTATAGATGATATACTTGTGTTACTTATCAAAGTTTTTTCAGTCTTCCGTTAAGAGAATGTGCTTTATAACCCCATTAGGATTGGGTTTTTCCCTCTTTATAAGATCTAATTTTTCGCACTGCGACCTCACACATCTTAAAAATTTTCCTCGCTCGCAAACACCTTTTTAGACAATCAAGCCCAACTGCAAGCATGATGCTTCAGCAATATCTTGTATGGTGTATAAAGTGAAACAAATATTGAAATCATCCCTGATAATTGTAATCCCAATGTAGGGGAATATACCAATGGCTAAAAAATCGTATATTTAGGCTTTGAGATTTCCCTTTGTAGGTGCCCTTTTTTCCAGAAAGTGCCCCTTTTTCTTGGTACCCCCCCCCCCCCCACTTTGGAAGTCACTCGGCCGCCCCTGAAGTCAAGTAAAGTTGCTTTATTCATGGTTCTATAGTTGACTCTATCGATGTGGAATCGATTTCCTGAGTTTTCCTCCCGTACACTGGTAAAAGAACAAAGTCGTAAATGTGACAAGTATATAATATGAAAAGGTTGCAAAACGTATGAAGCGTTACATTAATCATGGGTAAAATCAATATTACACTTTGTCAGCAGGTATATTTGCGTTTCTCGTTCGGTCTCCTTTTCTTCGTTGGATTGTATCTTGTTTCAAATTTCTTCATAGAAACCAAAATCGGACCTGTCTATCAAAGTTCTAAGAAATTTCTTTATTATCTGAAGTTGACTCGGTCGATGTGGAATCGATTTCCTGAGTTTTCCTCCCGTATATAAGCAGAAGAATAATGTAACAATGCACAGTCATAAAAGTGACAAGAGTAAATAATATGATAAGGTTGCAATGCGAATGAACCGTCACATTAATCATGAGTAAAATCAATAACACACATAGAAATGTCAATCTCCGCAAAATGCAATTTTATGATTAAAATCTGTCGTCTGCACATATTGATCAGTTGTATCCTGCCTCAAATGTACCCAATATTTGTCATCTTTTTATCTCCTTAGAAGATTTTTGTCACACAACACCCCATTTTTCCCAAAAATAATACTGTAACCTTCGTTTAAAGGAAACCGAACCCCAAGTAATAACGTTACTTATTCCGAGAGATTTATTATGTTATTACCCATACATCTAAAAGATTCCCCACCAAAGTTTATGAGAGAGGTATAAAGCAAAAATAAAGTACACTTTCTCAGCACGACATGGGCATCGCCATTTTCTTGATAATGTGACGTATTATGCGAAGTCGGTTATCAAGTAAATGTATTCAAATTTATGGATGCTTCTTTCCCAGACGTGTGTGGTGATGAAGCATTTCATTCACCTGCTATTATCCTTTGTACTATAATTGCCAGAACGCAAATTGCATAAATTAGTTAGTGCTCTTCTGGGTTGAAGGTTTCTCATAAATGAAATAGATTTGTCAACTGCTATAGTGTAGTATTTATAAATAAATTTGTTACAATTGTGCCCCTTTTATTTATTTTTCACCTTATATAATTTCTATCATCTCAGTTGTTTTTTTTTTCATTGAAAAGTAAAGGTTTCATTATTGATTTAAAAATTCTTTCCAACTAAAGCTTGGTGCATTATACATGTACAACTTCAACAGATACGTCACATTTTTAAGAAACTGGCTGCGCCCATGTCATGCTGACAGGCATCACATCATGCCAGGAATATCGTCATTTATATATATCTTGTACATTTTCGTAAGGAATATTGTACATCAAAGGGCAGGAATACATCTCATTTTTCAGAATACCTACACTTATTCTTTGGGTTTAGGTTTCCTTTAAGGAGGAGATTCATTAATATGTCTATTGGGAAGGTCATTTGGTACAATGCAATGCAAAGCCAGATTGTGAGAAGACCGTTCGAGCATTTTGTTTATAGATCTGCGCGAAAAAGTAATAAAAGGACGATTAAACGTGTTTGACAATTGCAAATAAAACCAATCAGACAAATTGCTTTAGCTGAAAGCCGCAAGACGGTGCCACAAGGTACTGGTGATATTATGGGGTGATACCGTTTATTTGCCAGTTTCGGGTGACGCAAAACATTCCTAATTGCCTTGGAAATATAATGGGCAGTTCTGGAAAGAAAGGAAAAAAAAACCTTTTAAAAACAAGGAGTGACTGGCTTGTTAAATCAGATACACTTGCCACCAGTTCATGCAACGAAGTGGTGAGCTCCGATCATCGAGATATGTTTGTATAGAGCTCATTGATTTTATTTATTTATTTTTTTTTTTTTTTTTAAACCTCGATCGCAATTCATATTGCTCCGGTTGTCTCATTTTCGCTCGCTGGACCATTGCCAGCACAAACGTAGCTAGTTCGCCGTCACTACCAAACTAGAATGTTCAACTATATTGCAGGATGTATATGCCATTGGGTATGATGTGTGAACCGGGTGTGCGGAAATGGTGTGTTGGGGAGGGGAAATGAGAGTGTTCATGTGTGTGGTAATTGTATGTGTGTCAACAATTAAAGACTAATACATGAAAGATGGCTAATCATAAATCTACAATGACGAGTAAACTAGCTGTCTACATCACAGTCCACAGATAAATGTGCCTTGAACGTATACAGCAGACGGCAAATGGCGGATCAGACGACACTTGATATTGATTTTGTATGTGAGATTGCTTTGCTAAATATAAAATACAAGAATCTTTTCCATATCTTTTAACTATCATAGATATCTGATGATTAAACAGCTGGTAAAATAAACCTACCAAACTACATAATACAATGAAATACATGAATGAAGGTAGGGGGTTTGATGTGGTACACAATTGCACCCCTCTGTAAATAATCGAATAGTCCATGACGTTCATGAATATTCATGTTTTTGCTTACCTCAGCAAAATGATTGCCTATACTAAATGGAAAAATTACGGAGGGGGGTTGGCTGAAATGGACATAATGAACCCATCAGAACTGATCTATGATAATTCATGCTTGTTATCTTTCGTGTGCTTGACCTATAACCTTACAATCGCGTGACAAATTGCGTCCAAAGTTCGACTTTTTGCGCATGTGTTATATAGGCAATGGCGAGCTGACGACCTATTTTGATCAAATTACATTGGGTGAACATGAGGGTTCCAATGACAGAGCTATTGCCAACGTACGTCGGGTTGGATGTGCTTTTCGTTTAAACAAAAAATGAATTTTGAACGATTATGGGGTAAAAGTCCATAGGCTAACATGTTAGGCTGGTGGACTCTGACGATAGGGGGCGTTGTCAGATGAGACTACACGGAGCTATTTTGAAAAGCCATATCAATGCTTATTTCAATGCCCTAAAGCATATACCCCGTAGAAATCGTGTTGAAAGGTGCAGCATAAGGCTATTTAAATAATTGCCCTAGGTTGATTTTCTCGAAAGTAGTTGCTATCGTATTCCAGTTTTTTTTGTGTTGTGTCTTTTTCTTCCTCTTTCAAAATACATCCATTTAACACAATCGCAAACAACTTTCAGTAGCATTATCCTTACAGAAATGTGCGAACTTTATTAGTGACATATTGCGTAATCCGAAGTTGATTTCTATGGGCTACGGGTATTTCCATAGCCCTTGGGTCAAATATTTCGAAAGTCTTTGTGATCTTGTCTATATTTGATTTTGTTTTTCTTTCTTTCATCAGACTCTAAGGATTTATTTTTCCAATAAACGTTTCAACCTGTACGCATTTTACTTCCCACTTTCTATCCTATTATAGGGTCGCCAGAATGGATATCGTGACGGATATCACAACGTTCATCTCGAATACAGAGAATGGTCCGACGAAACCAACGATACCTACCCCATCAACACCTGACATCACTTCAGGATCAACCTCAGTTTTCTGTGTTGAACTTCTAATATCAATTATCACAATGTCGCTAAACGTATTGATTCTACGAGCGTTCCACATCGAGAAAAGACTGAGGACCTACCCCAACTGGTACATCCTAAATATCACAATCTCTGACTTATTGGTCGGGTTCATCATGGCGATTCGTAGTACTTTTGCTCTCTACAACCAATGGATATTTGGTCCAGTGCTCTATCACTTGTTCGTCGGCGTACAGAACACTGTCCTCGGAGTATCTGTCCTCGGCATCATCGCCATCTGCGTGGACCGTTATGTGGCGACAGCCTACCCACTCGAGCACTTCCGACGTCGGAAAAAGAGCATTGCGAACATCGCCAATGGCATCACCTGGGTGGTGTCCACAGCTTTCTGGATACCTTTGGTGACGGTCTGGCATTTGGTGGAACCCACCGAGTTCACGTCCCGTGGCAAATATAAGATGAATTACATTGAAAATAAATACATAGTGAATGCAGTCACAGTCGCCCGGATAGGTATACCATCGTTTCTCATCATTGCCTTTTACGTGAGCATTCACTTTAAGATAAAAGCTGCTGGTATCCAACGTCTCTCTGGTACATTTGGCCAGAGCCGCAAACATAGTAGAAGCACCGGAAGTGAAGTCACATATACGAGTCAATGCGATGACCTGCACATTGAGGCCTCTGTCGCAGATTTGCGAGGCAACAAAAGAAAAGATTCACCTAAAGCAACAGCTCTGGCTCAATTTGATGTGTCTGTCACTGATAAGAAGGGGGAGGAACTTGAAGCAAAAGGTCACCAAAAGATTGATTTAGACGTTAGAAAGGACCTTGATGTGGATGACGATGTCATAAACCTTGCGGAGGTTAATGTCGAAGGCCTTAAAGATCAAAGCATTGATATTGGAAACCGAAAGGGTGTTGATGCAAAATACCATCAGGAACATGATGCTGAAAACCATGAGGAGGACAGTATTGAAAACCACAAAGATGTGGAAGTCAATCAGGAAGTTGGTATGAAAGCCAATTATGGAATCGTTGTTCAAGCACATCAGGATAATGACATCAAAGTCCATACGGCCAACTCTTTTAAGGAAGGCGTGTCAATCATATCCGATACAAATATCCATGGCCAACACGCCGACTTCAGAGTAGACCGATTGACAACAAATTTGCCAAAGCAAGATAAACTACAGATTCCATCACAGTGCCCATCAACTGGTGCCATATCTTCAAAATTGTCAGGACCCCAAACCGATCACAGCAAGCAAAGACGCTTAGCTCCATCCGACTTCAGCAAAGTAATGCGCACTTTGACCTTCATCATCCTGGCTTTCTTCGTGACCTGGTTGCCAGGCACCATAAACCTCATCTTTTTTAAAGTCCCGACGTTTGGTGAGGTTTCCTTTTGGTTGACCTATAGTAACAGCCTCATCAACCCGATAACCTATGTCATGGCACAACCTTTGTTTCGCTCGACTATATTAAGGATCATGAAATGTCAACAGTGAAAAAAAGATCTCGTCACAAATCACTCATCTATTTGTATTCTATAGAATGTAAAAGTATGTAATGTTAAAGACTCATAGTAATGGATTCTTATGGGGAATTCGACACCATTAGGGTATTTGCTCCATAATGGGTGTTGTCAATCACCGAGAGTGGACTTCACTTTTAAGATAGACAGGTTTTACGTAATACACTGTGTCCTCGACGTACTGCCTCATAAAGAATACTCATCATCAATTTCATCACCCTTTGAAGGCAAGCTTGAGTAATTTTCTGGAGGGCTACCGATTTGCAATCAACCAAATCTGGTGTCAGCGAACTACTGATGCTATGTATTTACATGGAAACATAGGACTGTGTGGATTTAGGAGCTTGTGTCTATAAAAAAGGATGCGTACACATGGTGTCAAGTTCATGTGGGCACCGGACTAGCCTAGGCCGTATTTCGGTACAGACATACTTTCTTTGCACTGGGTATGACGTTTAGATTTGTTTTATGTACAGTAATTTCCTCAGAATTATTAACCCTATAAATAATGAAAACTCTTAATCTCCATTGGCTCTATGCATGGATCACCTAGTTCTAGTATGTGATGGGTGAAATTTGCAATAACGCTTTCATGACATTAACCTTTCAAAAGAATGTTCGGCTAGAAAGATAGGTAATTACAGAGTCAAGATGGTGAAAATTTTGAAATTCTTTTTCTCTTCTCATCTTATTTTCGCTGCATTCTTGTGGCGATTCGTCGACATCGATACGCTGATTGGTTCAGCTCTCTCTAGAGAAGCCATTGGCTAAGTATATGATTACATCCACTTTAAGAAAATATATTGCCTTTGGAGAGCCTTCAAGAAAAATACGACAAATAACGGATTGCAATTAAAAAATGCATCTTTCTGAATATAGTGCAACTAAACGACCTATGAACTTCATTTACCAATAATGCCCTTTAGGACTGAGGTGTGTTTTTTCCCCTTTTCAATTATGTGTGCTATTATTCAGTTTTGTTAAACCTTGTTTTATTTCCGAAGTGTAAATGATTTCATGTTCTAGAAAGTAATCAATTAGAAATAATCAGATTAGGTACAAGAATTTTGTTTCAAATGTTGTCATTGCTGCTGCCAATGTTAGGCCTAAAAAAAAAGATGTCCCAATAAACAGAACACCAAAAAATAACCTCTTTTGGGAGTGTTTTTTTAGGTGATTTTAAAGTATGGTGCCTTTTGAACTAGATTTAAACGTTATCGACACGTGCCTTCATTTAAACAAAAAATGTACTCCTGTTCACGTTTTCATCTAACCCAAAAAATCGCGACTGGAGTAACGTGATTCGACTTACCTCTGTAAATCAAGTGTTTATGACCAAATAACCACTTGACCAAGCAACGAGTTTTTAATCCGTTAACCGATGGTGGTAATAAATAAGTAATTATTTGGTCTTTTAAGCACCTTTATCGATCGGTTTCACAGGTTATCCAAGGTTGATGGTAATAATCACGCTACTTACACCGGCTAATCGTCTTATTGTTCTGTCCGTGAATCTCTGGTTGTATTAAATTAATAATTTTGAGGTGTCTTACACCTGATTATTAATCTGAGCTGTGAATCCGTGATATTTAGGTGTGAAAAATTTGTAATTATTAGGTGTCTGAAAACACCTTTTGAAATGGTTTCACAGTTACCATAACTTTCTTGGTGATGATCACGTAGCTCAAGCTAATTACTAATCTAAGCTGTGAATCCGTGATATTTAGGTGTGTAAAATTAGTTTTTATTAGGTGTCTTAAAACACCTTTTTAAATGGTAGTCAAGGTTGCGATAAATTCCGCGGTAATGGTCTCGTGACTCAAACGGATTATTAATCTAAGCTGGGCATTCGTGATTTCCAGGTATGAAAAATTAGTAATTCTTAGGTGTCTGAAAACACCTTTTGAAATAGTTTCAAAGTTACCATAACTTTCTTGGTGATGATCACGTGGCTAAAACTGATTACCAATCTAAGCTGTGAATCCGTGATATTTAGGTGTGAAAAATTTGTAATTATTATGTGTCTTAAACCACCTTTTTAAATGGTAGTCAAAGTTGCCATAACTTTTTTTGGTGATGATCACGTGGCTCAAGCTGATTACTAATCTAAGCTGTGAATCCGTGATATTTAGGTGTGAAAAATTTGTAATTATTATGTGTCTTAAACCACCTTTTTAAATGGTAGTCAAAGTTGCCATAACTTTTTTTGGTGATGATCACGTGGCTCAAGCCGATTACTAATCTAAGCTGTGAATCCATGATATTTAGGTGTGAAAAATTTGTAATTATTAGGTGTCTCAAAACACCTTTTAAAATGGTTTCACAGTTACCATAACTTTCTTGGTGATGATCACGTGCTAAAACTGATTATTAATCTAAGCTGTGAATCCGTGATATTTACGTGTGTAAAATTAGTTATTATTTGATGTCTTAAAACACCTTTTTAAACGGTAGTCAAGGTTGCCAGAACTTCCGCGGTAATGGTCTCGTGACTCAAACGGATTATTAATCTAAGCTGTGAATCCGTGATATTTAGGTGTGAAAATTTTGTAATTATTAGGTGTCTGAAAACACCTTTTGAAATGGTTTCAAAGTTACCATAACTTTCTTGGTGATGATCACGTTGCTCAAGCTAATAACTAATCTAAGCTGTGAATCCGTGATATTTAGGTTTGTAAAATTAGTTTTTATTAGGTGTCTTAAAACGTCTTTTTAAATGGTAGTCAAGGTTGCGATAAGTTCCGCGGTAATGGTCTCGTGACTCAAACGGATTATAATCTAAGCTGGGCATTCGTGATTTCCAGGTGTGAAAAATTAGTAATTCTTAGGTGTCTGAAAACACCTTTTGAAATAGTTTCAAAGTTACCATAACTTTCTTGGTGATGATCACGTGGCTAATACTGATTACCAATCTAAGCTGTGAATCCGTGATATTTAGGTGTGAAAAATTTGTAATTATTATGTGTCTTAAACCACCTTTTTAAATGGTAGTCAAAGTTGCCATAACTTTTTTTGGTGATGATCACGTGGCTCAAGCTGATTACTTATCTAAGCTGTGAATCCGTGATATTTAGGTGTGAAATTTGTAATTATTAGGTGTCTGAAAACACCTTTTGAAATGGTTTCACAGTTACCATAACTTTCTTGGTGATGATCACGTGGCTCAAGCTAATTACTAATCTAAGCTGTGAATCCGTGATATTTAGGTGTGTAAAATTAGTTATTATTAGGTATCTTAAAACACCTTTTTAAATGGTAGTCAATGTTGCCATAGGTTCCGTAGTGATCTCGTGGCTCAAGCTGATTACTAATCTAGGCTGTGAATCCGTGATATTTAGGTGTGAAAAATTTGTAATTATTAGGTGTCTTAAAACACCTTTTGAAATGGTTTCACAGTTACCATAACTTTCCTGGTGATGATCACGTGGCTAAAACTGATTACTTATCTAAGCTGTGAATCCGTGATATTAAGGTGTGAAAAATTTGTAATCATTAGGTGTCTTAAAACACCTTTTTAAATGGTAGTCAAGGTTGCCAGAAGTTCCGCGGTAATGATCTTGTGACTCAAACGGATTATTAATTTAAGCTGGGCATCGGTGATTTTTAGGTGTGAAAAAATTTGTCATTATTAGGTGTCTTAAAACACCTTTTAAAATGGTTTCACAGTTACCATAACTTTCTTGGTGATGATCACGTGGCTACAACTGATTATTAATCTAAGCTGTGAATCCGTGATATTTAGGTGTGTAAAATTTGTAATTATTAGGTGCCTTAAAACACCTTTCGAAATGGTTTCACAGTTACCATAACTTTCTTGGTGATGATCACGTGGCTAAAACTGATTATTAATCTAAGCTGTGAATCCGTGATATTTAGGTGTGTAAAATTAGTTATTATTAGGTGTCTTAAAACACCTTTTTAAATGGTTTCAAAGTTACCCTAACTTTCTTGGTGATGATCACGTGGCTAAAACTGATTACTAATCTAAGCTGTGAATCCGTGATATTTAGGTGTGAAAAATTTGTAATTATTAGGTTTCTTAAAACACCTTTTTAAATGGTAGTCAAGGTTGCCAGAAGTTCCGCGGTAATGGTCTCGTGACTCAAACGGATTATTAATCTAAGCTAGGCATTCGTGATTTCCAGGTGTGAAAAATTAGTAATTCTTAGGTGTCTGAAAACACCTTTTGAAATGGTTTCAAAGTTTCCATAACTTTCTTGGTGATGATCACGTGGCTCAAGCTGATAACTAATCTAAGCTGTGAATCCGTGATATTTAGGTGTGAAAAATTTGTAATTATTAGGTTTCTTAAAACACCTTTTTAAATGGTAGTCAAGGTTGCCAGAAGTTCCGCGGTAATGATCTCGTGACTCAAACGGATTATTAATCTAAGCTAGGCATTCGTGATTTCCAGGTGTGAAAAATTAGTAATTCTTAGGTGTCTGAAAACACCTTTTGAAATGGTTTCAAAGTTACCCTAACTTTCTTGGTAATGATCACGTGGCTAAAACTGATTACTAATCTAAGCTGTGAATCCGCGATATTTAGGTGTGTAAAATTTGGAATTATAAGGTGTCTTAAAAAACCTTTTTAAATGGTAGTCAAAGTTGCCATAACTTTTTTTGGTGATGATCACGTGGCTAAAACTGATTACTAATCTAAGCTGTGAATTCGTGATATTTAGGTGTGAAAAATGAGTAATTATTAGGTGTCTTAAAACACGTTTTTAAATGGTAGTCAAAGTTGCCATAAGTTCCACGGTGATGATCACGAGACTCAAACGGGTTATTAATATAAGCTGGGCATCCGTGATTTCCAGGTGTGAAAAATGATTAATTCTTGGGTGTCTTGATGGTTTCACAGTTACCATTTAATATTCCGTGGTGATAATCCCGTGACTGTTGGCATATTTATATTTGCACCAGTAGATAACTGACTGTTGGCATATTTTCATTGCACCAGTTGACAACTGGTCTGTGTGCATATTTCCAGTTGAACCAGCTGACACCAATCAATTTGCATATTGAATATGGGGTGCGTGCAGATCTATGTTTTTTTAACAATTTATCTAAATTTACAGCATATTTCTTAATTACTGATGATTTAGTTATATGCAATTCATTTCGAAAATACTACAAATATAAATTACCAGTTATTAGGACATTTCGCTACTTCGTATAAAATACTTTTAATAAAACATAAGGGAAACATTAACCATGAACTGAAATAATTTCAATAACATACAATTATATGGGAAAAATTCGATTAATTGTGAAAGTCGACTTATTACCAATGTCTGTACATTGGAAATACAGACGTACCAGTATTGAAGTGTTGTTGCCGTTCAACTGGTTGGAAGTTTTACCGAATGGTTCTAATGGCTAAGCTAGACCAGTTGAATTTTAACTGGCCTTTATCAACTGGATCAATTAGCCCATTTCAATTTCCAGGTTTATCAGTTGGCATTAACTGGCTCATCAACTGGACCAGTTGCAACTAGTTGCACCCACCCACCCACCTTAAGGGCAATACAACATCTTTTTTTGTTAGGCCTTATCAATATGTATCATTTTTAAGGCCTTGTTGCCTTGTACATCATTCCAAATTGCAGACTTTGGTGAAAGTTTGATAACATTAACGAAACAAATACATGTACATGTACATCGCCGAACTGAGATTCACATTTACACCATTCCTTTCATGACATCTCTCAAATAAACGCTTCAAAAAAGTTTGGAAAATCGAGTTTGATTGATTATATCTCTCTTGTTATGGCATAATCATTATGTTCAATATCATAAGAAAGTGTGTTTCTTTTTTCAACATGATACCCCATTTGTTACGATATTTCAGTCATGGAATGTGCATTACATCAAACTAGGGTGCAGGGTAAAAAGTTAAAAGTTGCCAAATGCACTGCACTTGTTCGGCTGTGCATTCTTCTTTCTGTGAAGAGTGTGTGGTTTCTGTGTAGTGCACTGCATAACAAATGAGTATGTGTGTGTGATGGGTGTGTTTGTGTAAGGGGAGAGGCAGGTAGGAGCAGGCATTAATTGTTCCAGTAAAATTACCTCCATATTTTTAAGTTGTTTTTTTATACATGGCTGCAAAGTCACAACAAACATGGCATCATTTGAGGTGTTTAGTTATCAAGGCAAAAACAAGAACAAAAGTACAAGCAGGGTTCAAATAGTAATACTCTCAATATAAACATGTTTATTAAAAAGAACACAACGTTTGCAATGTACAAACAAAAATTGTCAAGCCATTACATCAAAGTTTGGATGAACTTCTAAAATAATGAAAAACATGGATCAGTAAAGAGCATAACATCAACTAGTTTAAAAATTAAAGTTAAATAATAATAAAGCTTGCACACTTTCCATGGTTTTGTTTACTGTTCCATCTATATTGAAAAGACTGAATTTCTAATTCACAGATGTCAACTTGAAAATAAGTAATGTGTGTACACTCAAAAACACACCATCAGATTAGTATTTCGAGAATCCATTTTAAAAGGATATAAATTGAATCTTAACAGCCAGCTCTAAACGTGTTGCATACACAAGCAGTCCAATAACCAATGCAGTACTTGAACATAACATCAACACCTTTTGTACTCTTATCTATCATACAAAAGCTTAAAATTATATAGCGTCTTTATTCGTACCATGTTACACATCGGTCCTAATCAGTCCTCCCAAACTGTTAAAGGGGTCCGGTAACTTTGTCTTAGATCCTTTTAAAAAAATCCTTGATTTAGCTCATGTTGCAATGACAATTATAAACCTTTAGGTCAGTCAGAAACCACATGACTTTTACAAGCCTGTCTGATTATTAAGATATTTATGATTGAAAATCAAATTTTGCGTTTGCCAAACGGTTTTCATAACACTACAGTCTATTGGGGAAAACGAGAATGGTAAAACCGGTCACTCAAAGGTTTTTACATTTTTTAGACCCTTCTTGGTCATTTTGAAGCGGAATTTTTTTAGGGCTTCAATATTACACCATATCACAGACACTGATAACACGTAGGGCCGTGCATCTCAGATTTAACATTGTTAAACGATCCCTTTAAGGTCCAAAAGAAAACTTAGGACAGTTCTCATGAGCTTGGCAGGCAACCTTGGAGTATGAACTGAAAGAGAGACGTGGGATCATTTATTTCATATCACTTTGCTGAACAGAGATGCTAGACTTTGAATAACTGTAAAAATCTTTTCGGTTTATTTGTTTGTTTGTAAGAAAAAGAGAGTAAAGTGCATGCCATTTTCAAGAAGAGTTTATGTTTCTTTATCCAGTTATTGAAGAAACGTTGCATTCAGGATTCTTGTACATTTCTACTATACAATAACTACTTATAATGATTCCTTCTCAAATGCATTGTGGGTAGAGGTGGCACTTGTAGAACATATTTTGTTATACGCAATTATCAGCATCCTATTAAGTTCTCTACACTGAAATGTGACTACATTCAGACAAACAGGTTAAGCTACTGTACTTTACAAGGCACTTAATAGTAAAATTAATCAAAATCACTGGTGATTAAAAAACAAATTGACAACATAATTGGATAAAATAGTGATTAAAATGATGATGACTGTTGATGGATGTAAGAAAGAAATAACAAAACACAAAAAACTGTGATGATTTCTGCTCGCGATTGCAATTCTACAAAACTATTACACATTGCCAAAGAAATTGTCATTCTCCATTGGATAGTCCACTGAGAATAGAAAAAAACTCATGCTATAATGCACGATAGTGGCAAGTGAATTATTAAAAAACCAGCAGTGTTACTAGGCGATACAAGATGCACATACACTCCCTCGTCTTCCAATCAATCGTAAAAGGAGGGTTGTCTGAGGGAAAAGATAACATAATCCTCTGCAACATTGTCATCTCTCTCTTGCATCACCCTGCTACTGTACCGGTTTATTTATACTTGGCATAATCTAGAAAACTTATATGTTCCTTGCTGATCGTCCAACTATGGTTGCATCAATACCTTAGGTAGTATTTATACACGGTATTAAACTACCAGTGTTTCAAACGTGGTCGGGAACACTAGCTCGGCTGTGACTGACAAGACTTTCAGAAGCAACTACAGCTATCAAGGGAAGGATTCACTAGTTCAGTAGATCACAGGTCATCCAAAATTATACCATCCCATTTCTAGCTGTAGCATACATAGGCCTCCCCTGTGAACAAACCCTCTTGTGTTCCACAGTTGATCCATAGAGAACCAAAGTTGTGACGTCATAAAAATCTATTTTTAGAATTTCTCAATTTTTTTCTTCATTTTCTGAAAGAGCATCAAAAATAATGTCCAAATGTCGAAAACCAATTGAATATGTTAAGTATTGGCTGAGATATGACCATCTGAATGAATATATGTCCTATGGGAACTCAGTGTTATATGCTCTGGCTCCTAATGGTAAGGAGCCAGAGCATATAACACTGAGTTCCCATAGGCAATCTTTTTATTCAGATGTTCATATCTCATTCGCACAATCAACTGGGTAAAATCCCTTACATGTCCTGATAGTTCTGAACTCACTGAAAAAACCCTGCATAAAGCAAAAACATGAGATTAAAGGATATAAGAAGTACAATCTTTATCAAAGACTCTTTCAAATTTCAGTTAACTATATACATGACATGGTTATTCCCTATCTGATGAATGTGTAGCCTTGGCCTGTAAGTAAAGTGAATTATGATAATTTTTGATAAAATACCTTGCCTTAGGGAATACTGAAAACTTGGTAATTCGTGTGATACATGAATTTTCAATAATTAGCTCTCCCACGACACATGCACATTTTAAGACCACTTGAAAGTATAAGTTTGTACACAAGTACCAATGGATGAAATGTAAATAGCATATATGAATGAGCGCCTCTGCAGCAAAAATTTCATATATGTCTTTGCCTCGCTCAGCATAAAATCTTCAGTCCCTTGGATAGGACTTGAAATGCTGGCGCTGCATTTATGAGACCCACAACCTGAGCATGTAAAGAATCTATTTCATGCTCTGTAGCATGGAAAACTCTGATGCAGCGTTGACACGAGGGGGGCGTTTCACAAAACTTTTCATCAGTGACAAATGACAGTTTTTGTTATAAGCTACTGAAATCCCTGCTTCTGATTGGTTTGTCACTGATTTTTGACATTTGTCATCAAAAGAAGGCTTTGTGAAAAGGGTCCCAGTACGTTCAGCATACTGGTAGAAGAGACCCCAAGTGTTATACCGATATATTCTGCAATTCTGTTCTCAGAACACAGTTAACATCAAATAATATAATCTAATTTAATGGAATTTGAATCGTTGTAGTAAACACAGAATTGGAACTGGTACAAAAAAGCTCTAGAGCTGAAAGTGCCTAACAAGGATGTATCGTGACTCGACAGTGTTTTTTAAAAGAAGTTCACAACAAGACTAACTCTGTCATCCTCTTTGAGCCTTTCTCATCATTTATTTATTTCTTTTCGGGGCATCATTAGATTTAAAGAAAAGCTTTAAGTTTGGCAGGTTTATGACATTCTCCTTACGGGACCACATTAACATAAACAAATTGTTTTGAAATCTTATGTAAGAGACTAGGCATCAATAGATCACCTATTTTGACATCCTATTTGAGGGACTGGGCCTGCATGAGGACCCTCTTGAGCTGTTTTGTCTGGGGATGGTTGGGTTGCGTCTGTAATACCATGGTGACCTGCCGACGGAGTTCCGTGATGACTCCGGAGAGGTGCTCCCTAGTGACGGGGAAGGTGGTATCCACGGCCAACAAAGCCTCATCAATGTATCTACGGTAGGCAGAAAACGGAGAAAGGAGAAACATTAGATTTGTAAGAGATTTTAAAAAGTAAATGGAAAATGTGATGTCATTATACAATAAAGGTATCAACATAGACAAACACTAATCTTTCTACCTTTTTTTTAATTGCCTCCCTATATTTTTCCAAAACACCCCTTCACGGTTGAGGCCGCCATTTTAATTTGCGAGTCAACATTGCGTCATCAATTTTTTTTCAGGCGCATGTATTGTTAGGTCACGGGCTGTGCTGTGAACTCATATCACATCGACACATGCGCTTTGCATGCTGCATTAAATGCTGCATTAAAATGGCGCCCATGTCAGATGAAGATGAAGAGCTAGTTTGCTGAATTTAGGTCACAGTTCCTATTATCGAGTCAAACATATCTTATTGAATACATGGTTATCTTTATGCTTTTTGAGCAAAAAAATGATGTAGCCGGAAGGTAATTTGGTTTTACAGGAATAGGAAAACTGAGATTAAGAAAACACAAAGTGAAATGTCATAAATTGACCAACATTTCAGAGGATTTCAGGGCATACTTTTATACAACTGCCATATGGACAGCGTCTCCTCACTTTGCTGTCATCTCCACGAATAGCATGTTCATTTTAGTAAACATGTTTCAACTTGTATTATAAAATGATGAAGCGGATCCTAATCCAATGATTGGTTAAGAGCGTACACATGACCAGGCATTTATTTTGCCTAACACATAATTTTTACTAATGACCGGTCATTAGTAAAATCATGTTATAAAACATCATTTTATAGTAAAATTACCCACACTCAGTACCTTCGAAACAGTCCAAACATCCTCAACCAGCGCCTCCGCTGAGTTAGACTGTTCCAAAGGTACCTTGTGTGGGTAATTTTTACTAATGCCCTCACTGCTGTGTATTATTTGTATACTAATGACAATTTTGTGATATACTGCCCAGTAAGTTTGGTAGGCTGCTTACATGCACTTGATCTTGGTTTGTGAGCCCAAGTCCTGAGAAAGCTGTTGAAGGAGGGAAAGAAGTACGGGCTGCTCCAGGAGACATCCATCATCGCTGAAGATGGTGTCTGGGGTCACCTCGTGGCAGGTGAAGACCACGACTCGCAGGTCAGCTGCATTCAGAGCCTGAGGGAATGAAATATTGATTGGTTAAAGGTAAAGACCAGTTTTGGAAACACCCCCTGTCAAAAAATTAAATGGAAGCTCTCATTACCAATCATGAATATGTTTTGACTAATAATAATAATAATAATAATAATAATAATAGCCTAATAGTCCACTCCAAATTTTATTAAACCGAAACGGAAATCTTTTTGCCCAATTGATCGTGAGCCCCGCAGCCACTGAGCAGCGCCAGATCGACGTTGCTCTATCCCTTTATTGTTGAACGCCAAACAAGGTAGCAACAACTCCCATCTTTAAACGTCTTTTGGTATGACGCGGCCGGGGTTCGAACCCACACAAACTTTGCCAGGAAACCGCCTACTAATTGATATATTTGGCAAATTATTATATCTATCCAGTCCAGACAGATATAATAATTTATCGTGTAGTCCCATTTACGTCTTTCTGTGTACAGTGCTTGTAACTTTACAAAGACTGGGCCAAATTTCTTATCATTTTGATGATTCCAGAACCTTGCAGTACACACCAATACTTATATGCTAGATGATTAACCTTTTCTGATCGATTCCACGTTTCTTTCACAATGCAATCGCATGACCAGAACTCAACTTTATCTTTAATACTGGTTCAAAGAGCTTTGGCTTCATGTGGTGGTGATGACTTTAATAGACACTCAAAGCACAATTGAATGATCATCAAGCATTTAGAGCATGTAAACAAACTTGTATGTCCTCCCTCAAAACAAAACAAATGCAACCCATAACAGTCTACAGAAGACCCCGTTCCTTCTACCGATAAGGGGTCAGCAAGTATGAGGAGGAAAAAATAATTAGATAAGTTGGATTTAAGGCAATACCTGTTCATTTACAATTTACATTTTTTTCTTTCTGTTGTTGAGTCCCGTCCAAACAAAGCCTATTAGAGATTACTCCTCCCTCCCTCCCTCCCTCCCTCCCTCCCTCCCTCCCTCCCTCCCTCCCTCCCTCCCTCCCTCTATACTTAGTGCTGGTGTTACCCACATGTTGGAAGGCAGCATTGATGTGTTTCTGTTCAATGAGTTGCCTGATCTTGGCCTGTATGTGCTGTATGTCCTGAGCCTGGGGTACGGGCGTGGCCGCCTGGGACCGGATGGCGGCCATCACGTCCTGCTGGAGACTGGTCTGCTGGTCCTTGAGCGCCGTCCCGATCTCCTCCTGGACGATGATCTGCACCCTCTCCAACATTTCTTTCTTTAACCTGCACAAAGAGAAGGGTTGTATGCATTTCTATTACCATTTTAATGTTAAAGTGTAGCAATCACCTTGAACAAATAATTTGATTATAATCAATCTCTAAGAACATTACCTTGCATTCTATGGGTAAACAGTTAAGAACTATGAATAAACTAAAGGATGTCATAACACTCCACGTATGCGAGGGTGCACTCTTGCATTAATTAGTCTACCGTACCCAACAAGACATGTTTCTGTTCACCAAGAATGCACTGAAAATATAATACCGGTATCTCTTTGTAGAGTTGGTATTTAAAGCTCATATTCTAAATACAGTATAGCTACATGGAACCCATAGAAGTGTCATAGTTGAGTGGTTTAAGCACTTCACTTGAAATTCAAAGGTTGTGGTTTGATCCCGGACACAGGACTAATGTCCTTTGGCAAGGCATTAATCTTCATTTGCCACACTCGACCCAGGTGAGGTAAATGGGTACCCGGCAGGAGTTCATTCCTTGAAATGCTGGAGCGCTGTAATGGCAGCATGGCTAAAGCCAGGATAATAATTAGTGCGCCTCGAAATAGAATTTCTAGATAGACAGCGCTGTAGAAATGCCTATTATTATTATTATTAAAACCTTGCTTCAAGAGCAAAACATGTTTTGGTGATTGGTACATGACTTTAAGCCCAAGACTTTGGATTGAACCACCATGGAAAGACATGCTAAAGAACAATGAAACTATTTCTAGCAATTGAAGAATAGTTCAATCTCAAAGCAGTTCACATACGTACAGGAAGGTTAATTCATTATAAAGTGTATTTATACATTTTCTCTAATAGTTAATGCTATAAGCCCTTTCTGAAGTCAAGGACAAATCACATAGTCACATACGTTTCACAACATGACTATAATTTAGTGTGCTACTTTCTTTTACACTGATTAGGCACACTTTAGGCAAATGTATACACACTGACCAGAAATCGTTATAAATATCCTCATATCAAATGCATTTTTAATAAAATACTTCAGTCTGCTTTGTCTTTGCTTTTCCTGCCTGCCACAGACACCAAAATCTGAGCATCTTTCAAGAGATTCATTCAATCCTGACTTCAGAGCTGACAACCTTGTGCGACCAAAAAAAGGAACCATGATGGCTAAAAAAAGGAATTTCAAGCAAAAAAAAAGGAATTCATTAAAACGAAACTTACAACCACGCCGACACACTTCTGATGCAGAAATGTCCATTCCTCATGCTGTTTTTTTCAATACAAGCAGGTATTTTTGGTGGTTATTTGGTATTATCTGCATTTCATTCATTGTGAGAATATTTTCTATATGTTCATATTTTGAATATGTTTTCAAGTATGTTTTAAGCTTAGTTTTCTATTAAATTTGTGATCAAATCAACATTTTAGGGCAGTTGTTTGACGTGAGGTATGTAAAAAACAATATAAAAAAAAAAAATTATGAAGAAAAAACGTACTACCGTAATTTGGACGAAAAAACACAGTATTTCCGGCAAAAACGGAATGGTTGGCAGCTGTGACTTGGATGTATTTGGTTCATTAATATAGGTGAATAATCATTTCTAAAAAGCTCACTTTTCTGTGGTTGTGTGGAGCTGCTCCGAGATCTCTCCCTGTACATTCGTGAAGATGGAGGATTTGAGGTCTTCGGCGCTCGTCCTTTGTGTTTCCACCACGGCTTTGAGCTCCTTCAGAACCGGCTCCTGTCCCTCCCTCTGCTTCTGCTTCATCTTGGCCAGGTTCGCCTCAAGCTGGTTCACATCTGAGGAATCAAACATTAAACAAAACGTGAAATGATTGTACTATGTCAATGCTAAGTTGACATTTTGCTATTTATAAAGAAAGAAAACACACTTTCTGACTGAAGATTCTCTTAAGATGCTCAAGCTTGGGTGTATAGTCGTTCGTGAAGTAGGCAACTTGGCGAAGACTGAGCCAACAGTTATTACGCTCCCGTACCGACGTACGCATAAAGGGACACTAGTACGCACCCGCCGGCTCAGTGTGCTGCCCTCTATATACCCAAGCTTGAGCAACTTTAAGATAATTCTCAAATTCTCCTTTTTTTTCTACATTAAGTTATTTTCATTTTTTTTTATTTATAGAAACCCCATTATTTTTATCTTTTTGTTTCCCCCATGTTTGTTTCAATTTGTGTATTTTTTTTTATAACATATTTTTATAATTTATCATTGTTTATATAATCACAGCTTTATTATTATGTTGCATATTTGTTCTTTTCTCCTCCTTTTTGCCCCTCATATATTTCTAATTTTCTTTTTTATTTGTGCATTTGAATGTATTTCCTCATGTTTATGTACAAAGTATTAGCATTTTATCTGTTTGAATTGTATTCTTAATGGAATCATGGAATAAACGAAATGAAGTGAAGTTAAACAAGCTGAACCCAAGCACAAAATGTCATCACTGGGAATAGCAAAAAGTGTACAATCAAATCTGAAACACTTTTCGACTGCTGAAATGACTTGACTTCAAACTGCACGAAAGGTGGTTCAAAACCTTGAACAGCACTTTAAATTATAAGTGAGAAAAAAGTGGATCAGATTGAGAATATAATGTAAAGTACCTTGATCAATTACATGTGTCAGAAGCATAAATATAAGCTGGATTTATATAGCTCTCAATACAAAATACAGTCTCTAAGTGCTTTACAGATGGTATCACCCTGGTCATTGGATTCATTCATGCACAATGTGCACCATCTCCACTCCCTGGGGAGTGTTCCTACCATATGGTCATTGTGAGGGCATATGGCAATTACTAACACAAAGGCTTTCGTCATCATACTGAGTCCCCATTTCTCTCCTGGGTATGGAGTGGCAAATGTAGATTAATGCCTTGCCAAAAGACAATAGAATACCCAGAAACTTACATTCTCTTGTGCCTGCATCAAAGATGGTATTGATCTGTTCAAACATGGATGGCAGATTACTGCCTTGCTAAAAGACATTAGAACACCCAGAAACTTACATTCTCTTGTGCCTGCATCAAAGATGGTATTGATCTGTTCAAACATGGATGGCAGATTACTGCCTTGCTAAAAGACACTAGAACACCCAGAAACTTACATTCTCTTGTGCCTGCATCAAAGATGGTATTGATCTGTTCAAACATGGATGGTAGATTACTGCCTTGCTAAAAGACACTAGAACACCCAGAAACTTACATTCTCTTGTGCCTGCATCAAAGATGGTATTGATCTGTTCAAACATGGATGGTAGATTAATGTCTTGCTAAAAGACAATAGAATACCCAGAAACATACATTCTCTTGTGCCTGCATCAAAGATGGTATTGATCTGTTCAAACATGGATGGCAGATTACTGCCTTGCTAAAAGACACTAGAACACCCAGAAACTTACATTCTCTTGTGCCTGCATCAAAGATGGTATTGATCTGTTCAAACATGGATGGTAGATTACTGCCTTGCTAAAAGACACTAGAACACCCAGAAACTTACATTCTCTTGTGCCTGCATCAAAGATGGTATTGATCTGTTCAAACATGGATGGCAGATTACTGCCTTGCTAAAAGACATTAGAACACCCAGAAACTTACATTCTCTTGTGCCTGCATCAAAGATGGTATTGATCTGTTCAAACATGGATGGTAGATTAATGTCTTGCTAAAAGACAATAGAACACCCAGAAACTTACATTCTCTTGTGCCTGCATCAAAGATGGTATTGATCTGTTCAAACATGGATGGTAGATTAATGTCTTGCTAAAAGACAATAGAATACCCAGAAACTTACATTCTCTTGTGCCTGCATCAAAGATGGTATTGATTTGTTGAAACATGGATGAGCAAGCCCTCTCAAAGGCAGGCACGACAGTACTGTGGAAAGCATCTCGATATGTGCTCTGAATGGTGTCTGAAAGAGCATGGGCTGCAGCTTGTCCCATCGTTTCTGCCACACCCTAACAACAACAACAACAATAACAAAATATTTAAAATGTGGAGATTTCTTTTAGTGTGTACTTTTAGTGAATATTCTTATCAATGTTTCCTATCGTTAATAGCGATAAATGTTCTGTAAATGTAAAGGTAAAAAGAGGCATTTTCATGCATGAATATCCTAGGTTGTTGTATCATTACACTGTTTAATGATGTCATTATAAATAGTCTAATTATAATGATAAATGTAAGCGTGGCCTCTTATCAAATGTTAGCACACTGGGCTCTCTATCATGACTTCCTTCAACTTCACTAATTTGCGAAAATTTACATCACATTATGTAAGAGAGCCATAAAAAAGATATTGGCAAAAAAAGAGGTGTCATGTCGTACAAATATTTGTAGATATTCATGGGTCATCTGAGTTCTAGAGTTGCTTGACCTAGGTCAAATTGAGCTCTCTATCATGTCATACTTTAGACTTGACCAGCTTGAGAAATATTCATTACATTTGTGTCACAGGGTCAAAAACAAAAGGGGCCCTGTTTTACATCTCTATGGGATAACTATTACTATTTGAGGGTCATCTTAATTCTTGAGGGTCATTTGCCCTCGGACCACTGTGATCACTGCTCCAATGCAGACCCTTTTTGATTGACTTTTCATGTGGCTCGTAGTATGGCAGGAGATCGCACATTCACTGTTGCAGCAGCTAAGGAGTGGAATAACTTTCCTCCAGTATTAAAGCTGCCTAATCAGTGGATGTTTTTAAGAAACTCCTTAAAACTTATATATTTCCTACTTGATTCGCTATTACTTTTGTTTGTTCAATGTTATGTTAAGATTTGTTATTATATTGTTATATTGCATATTATTGTAAGTGCTGTGATATAGTGTATTATGAATAGCGTAGTTAAATGCATAATAATAATAATAATAATAATAATTGCTAAGGCCCTGGATGAAGTCTTACCTTTGACTTGACCAGCTTGTGAATATTCTCCTTCATGAGCTGGTCAGTAGCGGTCAGTTTCTGGGCTATGCTGGTGTTCAGCTGCTCGGTGACCGGAACAAGCACTTTATGTAGCTCTAGACACGTGAAAGCAAAGAAGACATTTTACTGTACAAGTGATGAATTCATACGTCAACATATTCAATCTTTTGAGTGGTAGAGCAGTGGTCTCGTAACCGGGAGGTCCCGGACTCTAAACCAAGTTGATGTGCTGGTGCACTTTGGAATGTCATTACCAAGTCCCTCAGAGAGGACTTAAAGCTCTTGTTCCCCTGCTTGCTTACTTACTTATAAACATATACATTCTGTCTTTAATAGCAGTCAGGTAAAACAAGCAAACCAACCGAACCCCCAAAAATGTCAGAACATTTTAAACAAACTCATTTCGCATCTATAAAGAGTGCACAGTTTGCACGCTAGAGTAT
This sequence comes from Strongylocentrotus purpuratus, assembly GCF_000002235.5. NCBI lineage: Eukaryota > Metazoa > Echinodermata > Echinoidea > Camarodonta > Strongylocentrotidae > Strongylocentrotus > Strongylocentrotus purpuratus. Next base: position 26,694,549 of record NW_022145614.1, read on the forward strand.
ATATGATCTACATGTAGAGGGCCATTCATCATGACAGTAACAATGTGTCATACACACACATGAGCAGACAAATATTATGTCATGCCAAAAAATTATATCAAAGCTTTCGGAATATCATTGCTTATCACATATTACAAAAAGGGTCTTCCTTCTGTTTAAGAAAAATAAAACAGATTTTAAAAAAAAATCTCAATTAAGTTTGAAAATCCTTTTAAAACGATGTCACAAATGACCTACTATATTAGACCTCTGAAAATGTATTTTAAAATGTATGATCATTGTTATATCTGCAGTCTATTCGTTATAGGCAGCCAATTCTTTTAAAGCTGAAGTAGGAAATTCATGCAAAAAGGTGTGGCGAAGTAATCTGAAAACAATAATTTTTCATAATTTGGGTAAACTGCATGATTAACAATGGCCATGTAAAGTCAAGCACAGGAATCTTCAAAACAGTTCTTTGACACATGCTCCAGCAAAAATTCCTCTAAGAACTACTTCTGACACTAAAAGAATTCTTCACACTTCAACCCTGGACTAAGACATCACCCTAACCCTGTATCTCAACCCCTGGGGGGCGTTTCACAACACTTGTCATCAGTGACAAATGACAGTTTTGTTATAAGCTACTGAAATCCTTGCTTCTGATTGGTTATCAGCAGATTTGTCACTGCTTTTTGTCATTTGTCATTGAAAAAAGGCTTTGTGAAACGGATCCCTGGAGCAGATATGGCTGGATCACCTACAGAACTGTGGCCTCACCTGGTATGACCTTGCTCTCAATCTCCAAGCGGACAGTCTTGTCCAGTCTGCTGGTGACCTGTTGCTTGAGGGTCTGGCTGACCGTCTCCAGGAGACGCTCCTGCTTCTGTTTGTCCAGGTTGGTCTTCTCCTGCAATGCGAGGGTCAGTCTTTGGCCTGAAAGCTCTAGGTCAAGGAAATTCCTATACCAACCGGTAATGATTTTGAGTTGCAAATTTCTTTAAAGCTTATCTGTACTAGTTTATAGGAGGGATTAGACCGCCCTGCAAAGGTCACTGGACAGGTGGTTATCTCATCAACTCAGCTCTCAATTAACATAAGAAAAAGAGGATCATGGGGGACCAATAGTCACTGATTAGGCATTGTTTTCTATATAGAGGGAGAAAGTAGCTACAAGTAGGACAGTGTGGCTTTAAACATCCATGCAAGATGATACAAGATTTCTAGACCATAATACAAATCTATTTTTCAGGGTGTATAATTATGTTGACTCATCTCTAGGCAATAATCGCTTTGTCTAGTTGGGAAAATAATAACCTTATTGTCAACTCAAAACAGAGGAAAAGAAAAGATATATGTCAAACTTGAAGGAATTTTTTTACAGAACTGGTACTAATGATATACCAGTAGATCTTTATATAGCTCTCATGTCTGTCATACTGTGACGCTCCTGATGCTCCCATTTGCTGAGCAGAAAAACTTGTAGCACTCTATCATATCAGGTACTTATGTTTACCTGGGTGGAGAGTGGCAAATGTGGATTAATGTCTTTCCAAATTATGTAAGAGTCAGGCTTGGATTTGAACCCTAATCCCCATGCTTGAGAGTCAAGTGTATGAACCACTATACCAAAAAACCCTCACGGTTATGACAACTACAAGTCGGTAAAGCAAAGATACATTGTACAGGGATGCCAGTTAGAATTGATCAGAGGGCCTGAAAATCACCTAGAATGAGCTATTTTGTACACAAAAAAAGCCTAAACTATGGTCTAAAAATAACTCGCCAGGGTCTGAATTCAGGCTATTGCCTGAAAACTGGCATCCCTGATTGTAAAGGAACTGACTAACGGAGAGATAACAAAATAACTTTAGCAAGGCATGGTAGCAAACAAAAAATCTTATTTTTCTAATTGTTAAAAAAAAAAAGTCAAATCTAGTTGTGGCATTTGATGGTCAAGGATACGTTCTTGTTCTGATTGCTTAGTGAACATGGTATCCAGCTTGGTGCCCAACCCCTTCTCTAGCTTGTCTATCCTAGCCTTGGTGGACTGTATGATGCTGTTACTCAGCTGAGCTTTGTTCATCTCCTGTCTCAGGTGCTTGATCTCCTGTTGCTGAGTCTGTAGCAGTGACATCATCTGCTCCAAGCTGCCCATGATCTGGTGACCAAGGTTTAAAAAAGTTGTATTTATTTGTTTTTATTAAAGTACAAGTCCACTCCAAGAATAACTTACTTTCAATAGAAGCAGAAAAAACAGACAAACCAATCAAAAAAAGTTTGAGCAGAACCGGATAACAAATAAGAAAGTTATGGATTTTTAATGACATTAAAAAAAAAGATTTTTCTGCTTCTATTGAAAGTAAGTTATTTTTGGAGTGGACTTGTACTTTAAAGGGATGGTTGAGTTTTGTTGCAGAGGGCGCTACACAAAATAATTTTTTGTGAGATACATGTAATGGAAAACTGTCAAATTTGAAAGAACATACATTTTAAATGACAAAACCATCTATGTTGATCGAAATCGGTTCAGAGACGGCACAAATCAATTCAATAATTTAAACCAGCCGTTGATAAAACGAGATAGCGCCTTATACGTTTTTATTCCAGCCAATGCCGATGTTGGCTTTTTTGTCTGCTTTTTCGTGTTGGTTATAATATGCACAACCAGCCGACCTGCGTATTGTTATTATTGATTAATTAATTAATTAACGGTCACCATATTTTTTTGACAGTGGAACTGAATTGGTACGATCGTATTGGCTAAATTTCACACATTTTGGGGTCTAAAATTACCTTCATAGCAATTTTAGGTCCTAAAAGAGCACTAGAAATGTCATGAATAAGAATAAGAGCAATAACCATGCACTTTGAATGCATTTGCAGTCTGAACAAGAACTTAACTATCCCTTACAAATCTTTTTACTTATTTATTTCTGATATCTACCTTTCATGAGGTTTGGTAAAAGGTAAATGCAATATTAAACAATCATGAATACAACTCCTAACACTAACAGACCAAAACATGGAAGAAAATAAGTATAAACATGTATACAAATCCTTTGGTATCCTCGCAATAAATGTGGACTTTTTCAATAAAATAATGTTGTATGTATATTTGTAATATCGTATTACATGTACAGAGGGTAAACTGTTTTTTTAAAAGGTAAAATATAATCATTACTTTTTAGACATTTTCACCTTTTTTTTCAATAGCCTCTGAAGCTCTTAAACAAAGTAGAAAGACAATCTAGGCTCTATATAGATCCACGCTTGAGATACCAAAGTTCTATATACAGTGCATCCCAGAAAAAACAAAACCAAGAATTATCGAAGAAGACGAAAGACTTGATGCATGGCTGATCATCAACGAAACAAGGTTTAGTCTTTTGTCAACTGTTTGTTGCTACGGCAGGCAGCCAGTGAAAATGAACTTGTTTAATCAAATTATGGAAATGCAAGCATTACATTATACAAACAGAACTTTGTTATTCCTGGCTCATTTTTCCTGATGGAGATGTCATATGAAAGGGCAGAAATTGACATTTCTAGAAATGTTATTTTCTCTTTGAAATTACGATACTGCCCGCCAAATTACTTTTTTGTTTCCTCTCTTCATATCATTTTTAATCACTCATGCATGAAATATGCATCATATGAGTTGCATCAAACGAAAGAGGAGGATCTAAGCTTTACAACTATGTGTCATTTAATAATTATAATTGTGATTATGTTATGATAATTGTATTATTGTATATGAGTTATGATAAAACATCGTTAATTCTTGGTTTCGTTTTTCTGGGATGCACTGTGCATATTTCCATGGCATATATTACATATTCATACTGATAGCAAATGAGGTCATTCATTCAATTTGAAACGCTTCATGTCATTCTACATTGTGAGAACTATGAAGCAAAGTCCATCATCATATGAGCAAAATATGAATTCAACAGCGTGTTTTTGAGCCGTAAAAAGAAGATTAATCTCTACCTGTCCAAGATCTTGCTGGTTTACTGGTACTGATGTACGGTACATTCCATCAGGGCTGGATGTTTCATTTCTGGAGAGAGAGGAAAAAACAAACATGCATTTTGAGTAAGAGTCTTCACACTAAGGTAGCATACATTCATCTGCATACAAATTGTGAGGAAGCCTTGATTGTGGAATGCATGCAAAGTGACAGAATAAGTGAAGTGGGACAGTGTGCTTGTCTCGTATTTTCAAGAGTGACTGCGTGCATCTAGGGTCTGTAAATCTAACTACTTTTTTTCTTTTAAACATTTACATATGCTGCCAGAGAAAACTCTTCCCTCTTTTTTTCCTGCTCCCTCTTTTTTTCCTGCTCCCTCTCTATCCAGTATCTCCATCCCCCTCTCTTCCTTACTATTTCTCTCCCCTTCACTTTCCTTCCTCTCTCCTTCCTCTCTCCTTTCCCTATCACCTCTTTCCCCTCTCTCATTGTCTGTCTGTCTCTCTCTCTCTCTCTTTCTCTCTGTCTCTATCTCTCTCTCTCTCTCTCTCTGTCTGTCTTCCTGTCCGTCTGTCTGTCTGTCTCCCTGTCTGTCCCTCCCTCCCTCCCTCCCTCCCTCCCTCCCTCCCTCCCTCCCTCCCCCCCTCCCTCCCTCTCTATCTCTCCACACAACTCTAACTTTCTCCTAGCATCTTTATCTTTCCAATTTATGTATCCCCACCGTCTAGATGTCAAGTACAATCCTTCGCATGTACCTTGAAACCTGGTCCTCCAGCGGTAGGACGACAGGGCCTCCAGGTGACTGGACGCTACCCCTCTCCTCCTCTCTCATCTCACTGCCAGCTGATACAGCTTGCGAATCATCATCACCATCATCCATAAGATCAGTTCTACCCCAATACAATCAATCAATCAATCAATCAAATTAAATCAAATTAAATCAAATTACAGCATTTTGTGCATTGTGCAAAGCAGTGAAATCATAGAAAGTGACATTCTGCGAAAAAATACAGTGGAATCTGCTTAATAAGTGACAACTAACGAGTCTATTTGTAGCGTTTGACTGCACACTTGTCATAAATCAGTAATGACAAATAAATTCTACAAAGGAATAACTATATATCAGATCTCTTTTTATCAGGTATTGGCGATTATGTGTACATCTGGTTTAAACAAGAATTTAAATACCTTAAGCAAAATGAAGTGTTACTTTTTAGAAAAAGACTGCACAAGGCTAATGACCAATCATCTTTAACCTATCTGGGATCTAGCTAGTCGGGAAAGACTAGTTGTAATTCAGACTTTCATGTACGCCTGCCCCAGCTAGAATGACAGATAAGGGAAAGACATACATTGATGAATGCATGGATACCTTTGTTAGAATCATTGAGCATATGTATTATCTATACACTGTTTCAATTTATATTGTACAGCTATGTTTGACATACTAACAAGTGCCATCAAAATTAAGAGTAAATAATTGAAAAGAGAGATAATGATTAGCCTTTAATACTCAAGCCCCAGCAGGCACAAGTGAATTGTTGGTGTGGGGTGACTAGACTTACCTTGCAGATTGTACAAGTCCCTCAGTTTTCTTTTGGTCTTGCGTATTGGTTTCTTGTGCAACAAAGCTCCTGTTCTCATCCTGGTCAGCATCAACATCCGCTTTCCCTGTATCCATGGTAACAGGTGAATCATGCCCATCATCATCATCTCCATCATTAACCTCCTGTTCAATCACATCATCCTCTAATTCCTCCTCCTCCTCCTCCGCCTCTTCCCCTTCAATGTTCGCGCCGAGGATCTGCGCCACTTCCGCGCTCGAGTCCGAAATACGTTTCTCCTTGATCCTCGCACTCTTCTGCAAGAGCTCAGCGACGTTTTCCGACGACTCCAGCAACTGGTCGCCCTGGAGATCCTGGATGTCGCCTCCCACGGGAGACGGGGGTGGCGACTTTGGGCCCTCATCATCGTCCTCCTTGATCTGATCGTATGTCTTTGGCAGGTGACTTCCCCCGACCGGCGATGGTTTTCCCACCAGGGGAGAAACCTGATTTGACGGAGCAGACGAGGGCGTCGGGGTGAGAGTCACAGAGCTGTCCGGGGTGGCAGCCAGAGCGTTCATCTCTGAAGTCCCGCATGAGCTCAGGAGATCATCCACGGAGACATTGGTCCCTGTGATGTGGGTGAAACTGCTACTGGAGCTGGCGGTGCTGTCCTGGAGCAGGTTCTGAGGCGTGGTGGTCTTGGTGGGCGAGCGGGAGCTGTTCATGAGGGACTCCGGGGTCATGAGGTAGGGCTGGCCGGACGAGTGCGTGGACTCGGAGGTGAAGGAACTCGTCTCTGCCGAGGGGGTCTGGGGGTCGCGATGGGGTGAGAATAGCGATGCTGGGTCAATGCGAGGCGGTTCGGTGTCTGTGGATGCCACAGAGCGATCCGTGGCACTGAAGCTCACATCGGAGAGTCCATCCAGTAATGCTGCAGATAGAAGTTGAATCAAATGCAAAAGCCTAGAGTCAGCTCAATATTTCCACTTCAACATATATGTGAACTCTACTGCTTGACATTTCAGAGTTGTTTAGAACATGTCAAGAGATGCAAATGCGTGTACAGGATACTACATGTAGTGTCACAACCATAACAAAACTGGTTTAGAAAGTTACCTTGAGCTAGATGAGAGGAATCTAGAAAAAGTAAAATCAAACTCATTATTTATTATTCAAGGAACAGGAAATAATGTTTCCTTCCGGACCTGGGATGTATTACAGTGTCTTCCTCTAATCACCTTGATGGATATCTTTTCTACAAAATATATATACATATATATATATATATATGTATATATACGTATCAAACAAACCACATATACATTTTACATCCTAAATATGTGATCTAATTAAAGACCCTGTTGGAAGTGAAAAATGAAATAGATGAATTATATATCAACAGAAAGCTTATAAGCCGTAGATTACATTCATATTAATTATATGCTATGTTAGTGTCTGTCAGAGCAGTAACAGCTTTGAAAATCAGAAGTTGATAACCTAAAAACTAGCTTTCAACTTGATGATATCATCTTATGTAGAGTACATATATTCACAATGACTTTGCAATAATTTAGCACAGCCCATCGCCTTAAAAGCTATATAGCAGAGATAATCAGTTCCCCATAATTGGCCAATTTTACCCCTCTTGACCAGTTATTTAGAGAGGTGCGGGAATTAGGGTTTCGATTCGCTTCTGTGCAATACTGAAAGGGAAAATCTTTCTTATTCCTTTATATTTGTATTCTACATTTATTCAGCTTTCCATTGATATAATGTTGTGTTATCATTGGATAGGGTCTTTAAAGATAAACTTGAGTTGTGCTAAAAAAAAGAAAATGAATTCTCACAGAATCTAACGAAACTTACACTGAATGTTCAAGATTACAAATAAATGTCATGTGCCAAACAAGTTTGGAAGAAAATGTATACTGGCTGAGTAATGAGCATAAAAAGATAAGGAAATCAGGGTAGTACCAGCCCCGACACCATGTGTGTTGTCCCATATACATCTTTCTGTGTAAGTGATTGTTACTTTACCAAGACTCTGCCAAATTTATGATGATTTTGATGACTCCAGAACCTTGCATTACACACCATTACTTACATGCTGTATGATCAACTTTTCTGATCCATTCCACACCTTTTCTTTCACAATGCAATCGCATTACCAGAACTCAAGTTTATCTTTAAACTGTGCGCACTGTAAAATATTAGCAAAATATTTCTCCCATCATATCCTTAGGTAAAGTCATCAGAATTTTCGAGAAAAACATTCACAGACCCACATACACAGTAGAATATTAACAACACATTGATAGATACATGCATTTAGATATCTAATTTCTCAACCTTGTATCCTGAGATGTTTTACAGGAAATTTAAAGAAATCAATTCATCAAATAAATGAAGAAAAACAAAAACTGGATGGAATAACAAAGTTGTATAATTCTATGATTGATGAACAAACTATGCTTTCCATTTGTTTTGTGTGAGCCAGAAGGAAATTAAAGGTAATGCAAAATTTTGGGAAATTTTGAAAATTGGATTCTTTAACATTTCTATATATTTGGATGCCCCTGTGGATGTATTATAAGCACTAGAAAATTTATCCCCTAAAAACACTTCTGCTTTCAAGAAATTGAATAATCAACATTTACCGGTGCTCCCGGTAAATTTCAAATATTTCAAATAGAGTCTAAGGCCATTCCATGGTAGCTGCGACCATGAAAATCTCAGAATATGCAGTTCTGATATATAATTTCCAAGCGGGAATAGCAAATTGGTCGATTGTAGTAAAGAAACATTGTTTTAAAGCTAAAGTAATATCAGTCTTGAGAGGGAGCTATACAACATAAAGAGTTTATTATTTACAATTTCATCACTTTAGACTCGATTTCAACCGCGACAATGATCATTGAATATTGTAAAACCGCATATGCTTCCAATATGTTCATTTGAACCAAATTCATGACCCCATACCAAAACTTTGTATTACCTTTAAGTATTTAACACAGATTTAACGCACTCCTGGCTCTAAAGAGACACTTTGCAAGTTGCACTCAAACTTACTATTATCTCCATGTGATGTCGTTGTGTTTATAGAGCCAGCCATGATTTCTTGCTTCACTGATGGGGACGGCTGGAAACGGATCTGCAGTTCTTGAAGCGCCCTGTGCCGATGGCGGAATTCAAACAGAGAATAATACTTTACGTGATTGGCTCATAGTTGATATATTATAGGAATAGCTAGCAATAACAAACCCAAACAAAACATACCTAAATGATAATATACCCACATAAATTCATCAAATTGAATCAAGAAAGATTGACTAGATATCATTGTAGTTTAGGTTGAACTGCTAGCAAAATAAAAGTCTGAGGAAGAGTAATCTACTTTCACACGATGATTATCAATATTTTATTTCAACATAACGATTGATAAATTATATTCCTTGATTCGTTCCTTAATCTGATTTATTTTTCTTAATTTGTGTGTATTCGGAATGTTTTGTATTGTAAAATGAACAGTTTCAGCACTTAGGCTACATGAGACTGGATTCTTTAGGACAATGGAATTATTCAATCAATCAATTAATCAATCTGTATGGCAATGCATTTTGTTATGTCCTTCAAACCTAGGCTATGAAGATACAATTACATCCATTTATGCCTGTACAAGCTATCAGCTATCTCTGTCATTTCAAATCACATTTTTAAAAGACATCTGTGCCTGTAGATTTGTGGCATAATTATAGTAACCAAAGACAAGAACTCGGCTGCTCTTGAGCAAAATTCTGTAACCAAATGGACTGTTCTCCACTGGACATTACCTTGAGAAGACACAAAACATCTTGACCAGCACACTAACTGCTTGACCGTTGTTCATATTGTCACCGTCCTCTCCTTCTGCAGCTACTTCTTCAAATTCGCCTGTAATGGGGACGTTTCATAAAACAATTATGGTTAGGCCAAATAACAAAAATAATGTGTTTCTCGTCCAAATATTTTTTTAAAAGGAGGAGGCAGGGCATTACTATTAACTATTTTGCTATTTTTTTCCAAGATGGCTGCCATGCTACTTATAGATGGCCAAGCCTATTGTATTCACAGATATTGTGCTATGTGAGTATACTGGTGCAATGTAAGGCAAAACAAATGATTTGTATCACTTTAGTAGCTATTTAAACAAATTGTATATCACAGACTTTTTTTTGGGGGGGGGGCTTTTTTTTCTGAATAGTAAATAGTAAATAGTAAAAAAAAAAAAGGAGGCGGGCAGGGACGAGAAACACTTCATTTTTGTTAATTGGCCTTATTTATGTAATTAAATGTAGTCACACTATCAGTTAGTGTCATTAAAGATTCTGTCAGAAGCGAAAAACGAAATAGACGAATAATTTATCAACGGAAAGCTTATGAGCCATTGATTACAATAATATAAACTATTTACTATTTCAGTGTCCGTCAGAGGAGTACCAGCTCTCTGAAAATTCGAAATCTAAAGCTCATGGAACTAAAAATAAGCCATCGACTAGATGACATCATCTCATGTGAAGTACTGTACGTATATTCACAATGACTTTGCATTAATCAAACACGGCTCGTTATGCTGTAACCTTTCTAGCTTTTCACAAGACATGTATATATACATGTGATGTATTGAGTTCACTGGGGTCGTATTGTATATATCACCATGTATAAATAAGGAACATGAGGGCCCTGTCTTACAAAGAGTTGATATTAATCACAGCTTATTTGCGAACTATGAACATAAGAGATACAGAGCTGCCAACCTTGTGCGACCAAAAAAAGGAATCATGATGGCAAAAAAAAGGAATTTCAAGCAAAAAAAAGGAATACATAAAAACGAAACTTACAACCACGTGGGCACACTTCCAATGCAGAAATGTTCATTCATCATGCTGTTTTTTCCATACAAGCAAGTAATTTATTTGGTGGTTATTTTGGTATTATCGGCATTTCATTTTTTTTAGAGAATATTTTTCTCTTCAAGTATGTTTTAAAATTAGTTTTCTATTGAATTTATGATCAAATCACCATTTTAGGGCAGTTGTTTGACGCGCGGTATGTAAAAAAAAAAAAAAAAAAAAAAATTATTAAAAAAAAAAATACGTATTTTATGCAGAAAAAACGTAATACCGTAATTTGGAGGGAAAAACGGAGTAATTCCAGCAAAAATGGAATGGTTGGCAGCTCTGGAGATAGGAGATTGCAAACTTACGATTGATTAGAGGACTTGCGATTGATTTGGATCAATCGCAACTCTTTTTAAGACAGGACCCTGAGAAAACAAAGTCTGAACACAGATAGGGTTAACATAGATGGACCAACCTGTTTGGAGCTCCTCGCCATCTTCGGCCTCTTCTTGGGTCTGCTTGGTTCGACATCGTCCGGCATCGACGATGGCGAAGCTGAGCATCGGTTGCATCAGGAGAAACTCTGTCACCGAGCTGAAGTGAGCTGTGCCGTCATCGTGTTGTTGGTACAGCTGGATCACGTACAAAACCTTTGGGGTGTTTCATAAAGATTCTAAGTTGAACTTATCTCTAAGTTGGACTTAACAATTATGGAAAGCTGTTAGCATCTTTGAAAATATTTTGTAAAAGTTAGTTCAAAAAGCATTAAATGTTTGATTCAAATCATTCAAATTTTCTATTATTAAGGAGATTTCATGTTCTTGATGTGGAATTTATGAAAAGTCTAAAATACTTGAATTTTTGCTTTTGATTATATTTAATTTCAAGGCTACAAATGGCTCTCCATAATTTTTAAGTCAAACTTAGAGTTAAGTTCAACTTGGGATCTTTGTGAAACACCCCCCTGCACAAATAGAAAATTATATGAAACACCATTGTTATGTTATCTCCCAGACTAGACCAAAGATCTTGATTATCAGGGCTCTTGAAGAACTTCTTATTGGGTTGCCAGCTACTCAGCAAAGTAATGTTACCAAATTAAACTTTTAATGGTCATTGAGGATAACGTGCTTAAAATTCAAGTGAAACTCATCTATCAATCAACTGGTTTAATGATGTTGCCTATTACGTGTATAAATGTGTCCAGTATTTTTATCCTTTTATATGTCATTAATTTTATTTTATGTCAACATGTATAATGCTCAGTGTATTTTAAATATCATGTTTTTAACTTGTACAAATGATCTGCAATTCAGCTTCGGCTGCCAGAACATCATACGAATAAACCCTTATTGACTTGAATTGAATTGAATTGAAATGTTAGGAGACTTCCTTTAAGTTCGACCTGAGCAACAAAAGCAGTATTTTTCACTTTGCCTGAGAGGAATTACGGTGGTCAAATGCAACCAGTCAACTGGAAAATTGTGTTATTTCATTACACTGTTTAGCGCTTTTCGTGGCCTGGCTTAAATGAAGGAACTAAGGTTTTTTACACAGAGTCAATAAATAAAATCAAACCCGAAATCCACCAGTCAGTAGATGTATATATCCTATAGAAGCCTAGTGGGAGTAACAACTTAACCTGTTGACTACCAAATTCTGTTATTCCCAGAGGCTTAGTACAGGAATCAACTGGTTTTAGGTTTTAAGGGTGAACAAAGTAATAATAATAATAATAATAACAAAAGGCATTTATATAGCGCCGTCTATCTAGACAATTCTATTCCGATGCGCACAAGAAAAATAGAAAGGATGAGTGAGTTTGGATGAGTGTCATAGTGCCAAGTACAGGTATTGTTAAATATGATAAGATTTCAGCTTGGATTTGAAGGTCTCTAAAGAAGTTATGATTCTCAAATTAAATGGTAAATTATTCCAAAAAGAAGGTGTTGCAGCTAAAAAGGCCCTTTCACCACAGGCTACTCGTGTCTTGGGAATCTTAAGAAGATGCTGGTGTGATGATCTTAGACTACGAGCTGGTGTATAAGGCATAACAAGGTTTTGTAAATAGTTTGGTGCTAATCCGTTTACAGCCTGCTAATCCATTTACAGCCTTCCATGTGAGGAGAAGGATTTTGAATTCTATGTGCTTGCGGATTGGCAACCAGTGCAACTTTTTGAGAACAGGAGAAATGTAACATAATCTTGAAGACAAGGATGACCTCTGACCTTTCTCCTGATGTCCGTAGCCATGAGGAAGCTGGCGCTGAGGTCCAGCTTGACCTTGAGACAGGGTTGAATGTCGTTAGGCGAGGACCCAAAGCGGATCTTCTGGAGGCAGATCCACTGGACGGTGCACCACACCTTCAACTCTCTGTTCTGGTCTGCCCCAGTGATCAGGAATCGCCAGAACGGCAAGCTGGAGAGGAAGAAGAGACAAGTGAGTTACAGTGGGTGGCCAAATTTGTTTAGGTTCAAACAGGGTCAGAGCTTGGTACAGGGTTGGATGTTGTTGGTTGTTGGGTACTGTATCGTCACCTACAACTGCAACTACAAGCACAATAACAACCACAAACACAACCAAAGTTACACCAACCACTCTTCCCTTGGCAGTAAAGTCATTTTTTTCTCTATGTATCATTATTAGAGTAAACTTTATCACACTAAAACTGTTGAAATTTTTTGGATTTACAAGTACAATTTCAACCATACGCTTAATAACGCCATCCACAACTGTTAGAATAAGTAGATATTCACTTTTCATTTTGCATGAATCTCCATCACTCACCTCGCATCTTGTTGCTTGTGATTGTCACAGAATAGGAGAGACATGACCGGTTCACCGTCGTGGGGAGCGAACTGATGAAGACATCTTGGGGGTTCCTCAGACACCTCCCAGTACATCTGCCAGAACCTGACGGTACCGTCCAGACTGGCGCTGGCCAGGACTGACCCGTCGGGCGACACCGCCATGTCGGTGATTGCCTGCATCAATGAAAAGGGAATTAAAAGTAAAGACCAGTTTTGGAAATGCCCCCCTCTCAAAAAATGAAATGGAAGCTCTTATTACCAATCAGGTGAAAGAATATGTTTTGACTAATACGTGATGATACAAATTTTGCTGAGAAACCGCCTATTAATTGATATATTTGGTAAATTATTATATCTATCTGGACCGGATAGATATCGCGCACGTATCACGTAGTCCCATATACATCTTTCTGTGTACAGTGCTAGTAACTCTACCAAGACTGGGCCAAATTTATTATCATTTTGATGATTCCAGAACCTTGCAGTACACACCAATACTTATATGCTATAGATAATCAACCTTTTCTCGATTCCACACTGTTTCTTTCACAATGCAATCGCATGACCAGAACTCAACTTTATCTTTAACTAGAGCTGCATTAATACTGAGCACATATCCATTCCACGGCATCCCAGAGCTAGAGCGAGAGTCAGCAAGTAAGTGTCGCCAGACATCTTTTCAAGAACCCCCCTCCCCAAAAGAGGAAAACTTGTAAAATATGTATTTTATGGAAGGGCAGAACATGAAAGTAATCTACATCCAGGGGTGATAATGAGAGTTTTTTTTTTTTAATGGTTTTAGTAAGAAAACATGGAGCAATTGTATTTGGAAATTGTATCGTTCAATTCATTTCTCTGGTACATGAACATTCCCTCAATATAATATTACTATTAATATTCATATAATTCTATTACAATCCTCTGTAACTCCATTTGTAAACCTATAAATTCTATAAACCCTAATAGGTTAATTTTTTGAGTTTTTAAGCCACCTATGAGGGCCAATTAACCCATTTATTGGGGATTACCCCAGTTATTTTATCCCCCCCCCCCCTCCCCCCTCCCTTCTGCATACCAATTCATCCTCATTACTCATTATTTGTCACTTACTTGTTTGTCTCTTTATGTAAGTATTCCTCTGTACAGGAATATCATAATGTAAATTATATTCTATTTGCAAATTTTTTCTTTAAAGTCACACTGTCCTACTTGTAGCTACTTGCTCCCTCTATATAGAAAACAATGCCTAACCGGTGACCATCGGTCCCCAATGATCCTCTTTTTCTTATGTTAATTGAGAGCCGAGTTGATGAGATAACCACCTGTGCAGTGACCTTGCAGGGTGCTCTAATCCCTCCTATAAACGAGTACAGATAAGCTTTAACTGGAATGTGGAAAATAAATTAAAATAAATGAAAAATGATTGTACACTGAACCTACCTTTGTATGACCATTGATTGCGATGAGGCCATTGGAAACCTGTTCATACTTGATTTCACTGGTGCCTAACTCTCCAGCAACCGCTGTAATATCCCAGAGTTCAGCCTGTAGAAAAGAAAAAAGTATATATTTGGCACTTTCCGAGATTCCCTACACCATTTTCTAAAATGTATGAGAAAACAGTAACATCCAACAAGTAGATTAACACAACGTTTTTTTTCCAACCATATAACGGATGCCCCAAAATTATCAAAAATATTTTCCACGAATTACCCATACTACTTGTTGTTCTGTCTGGTAAGCCTCTCGCAAACTTTCTGGTTAGTAAGAGCAATTTCTGTAGCAAAAACTACACAAGAGATTCAAATGAATAAGTAAGATAACTACAAAAGTAATAAAAACTTCAAAAATCCAGAATTGCAAATCTGAACAACTCATTAAACAGTTGTGGTGTTTCAGTAATCCTTTTGCTCCAAAACTTAAGCCTCAAAATCCATCAGAAAAAGTCTTTCTTTGGAACAGTGTTTATAAAATATTTTGAAAGTTG
Source organism: Strongylocentrotus purpuratus (assembly GCF_000002235.5). NCBI lineage: Eukaryota > Metazoa > Echinodermata > Echinoidea > Camarodonta > Strongylocentrotidae > Strongylocentrotus > Strongylocentrotus purpuratus. Next base: position 26,709,723 of record NW_022145614.1, read on the forward strand.
AACTTCGATAAACAGTACCACTTAGCCGTTGCTTTCCTTACCCTTTCGCCATGTGAGACTGCAAGAAGGTTGCTCCACTCATTTGAAAGGTCATCATCGGGAAGGTACGGGCACCAGACGATACGATGGTAGTCACTCGGAGGCAGGCTCCTCTTCACTTGGATCTTGGGTTCATAGCTGAAATATCCAACAGAATAGAGGATTGTCTTAAAGGCCGGCTGTCCTATTTCAGCCAGAAGGGATTAGACCACACAGCGAGGTCACTGACAGGTGGCTATCTCATTAACTCAGCTCTCAATTAACATAAGAAAAAGAGGATCATGGGGGACCAACGGGCACCGATTGGGGAAGTTTTCTATATAGAGGGGGCAAGTAGCTACACGTAGTACAGTGTGGCTTAAAGAAATGTGGTCTCTCAATAATTGCTCCACACCTTTGTCTTATAACAATCCTTGACCCAACACTAAACCTAAAGGATTGTTCAGTTATACAGCGGCAAACCCCGCCAAAAAAAAAAAAGTTTTATTAAATATTTTTTATAAATGAATGGCCATTTTGAGGAGGTAAAAATAAAGCCGCCACTCCACAAATTATATTTTGTGCCATCTGACAGCAAGATTTGTTCAACCAATCAAACTTTTTACAAAGTTAGTATAAAATATGATGTCACAAGTACTTCCTAATTGGTCACAACGGCAATTCACAAATCGCAAAGATTTAGAGTTGTTTTACCATTACCTCATGACATGGGCCACTCACAAAATTTCCATTTTTGTTTTCATTTTACTGTGATAATAATAATAATACTCAGTTTTTATATAGCGTTTATTTCAATCACTAAGCGCTTCCAAACTTGGAGATTATTACCCCAGCTTTAGCTGTGCTGCCATTACGGCGCTCTAGCATTTCAAAGAATTGATTCTTGCCGGATACCCATTTACATCCCCTGGGCCGAGTGTGGCAAATGTAGATCAATTTCTTGCCAAAGGACATTAGTGCCGTAGCGGGACTCGATCTGCGGACCTTGCGATCGACAGTCTGGTGACGTTACCACTCGACCACGGCACCTGATAAAAACTTTCAAGCATTTTATTCACCTGATCACGCCGCCTTCTTCCTTGATGTGCCAGACGGAGAGGTTGCCACGCTGGTCCACACAGCCCAGGATATCTGCATTGTGAAACGCGAAGGCAATGTCGATGATGACACAAGAAAATCCTTTCAACAGCGCCCTCACAGTGCTGCGTCGGTTTAGAATCCTCAGGCCATAACCTGACTGAACTGAAATGTGAAAAGTAAAAAAGGACAAAATAATCAATATTCTGTTGGACACATTCAAGCTAAGAATATCTGGATTTTGCTCTAAAAGGGCAATCCCAAACTTGTAAAAGTTCATTCTTATTACTTAAAGGAAACCAAAACCTTCATACTAAGTTACTTTTATTGTAAAGTTTAAAAGCTTTGAATAAAATCAGTGAAAATTTGAACAAAATCGGGCAAGGAATAAGAAAGTAAGAGCTTTTTGAGATGACTAGTCACTAGAGGGCGGTATTCAATTTGATGACATCAATAGTGAACAACTCTCCATGCCTTTTGTACATAAAATTTCACAATTTTTTTGTTTTCTTTGTATTTATTTGTGTTCTTGATCCCACTTCATAACATGTGTAGTAGAATATCATTTTGCATTCTATATCTTGCTTTCGGGGGAGTACATTATCTCAATCACAAGAAAGAAGGAAAAACATGAAATTTGATGTACAAAAGGCATGGAGAGTTGTCCACAGATGATGTCATCAAATTGAATACCGCCCTCTAGTGACTAGTCATTTAAAAAAGCTCTTACTTCCTTATTCCTTGTCCGATTTTGTTTAAATTTTCACTGATATTTTTCAAATATCTTAAACTTTACAATAAAAGTAACTTAGTATGAAGGTTTTGGTTTCCTTTAAGAAGGCAGAAAAATAAGAGAAACAGAATGGCAAAAGTTTGAAATAAATAGGACCAAAAAAAAGAGAGTTATGAATGTTTGAAAATACAAGAACAATAGAACTGTGCGAATCTCACATTAGTAGTTTGGTCAGTGGATTGTCAGGTAGTGACGGACAACTTTCCAGTTTGTCATGTACAAAATATCATTAATTTCTGTTTTTCTGTGCTTTCTCCCTTGGAGTACTACTCAATATGTATTATGGATAGTATATTATTGTAAGTCCTATATAGAGCAAAGACCCTCCTGAGTCATACATTTGGAGAAAGAAAAAACATTTAGACTATGTGTTTGAACAAATGGGAAACTTATCCCGCACTACATCACAGTGACATTACCGATTCAGTCAATTTGAAGCTTCCATTCGTATAGTGATTACAATTTTCAAAAATTCATAACTTTCTTATTTTTTGTCCGATTTCTTTCAAACTGTCACCAGTCTGCTTCTCTGATTTTTCTGCTCTCTAGATTTTTTAGTTAGATTTGTTTGCTATTAAGGTTGGATTTCCCTTTGCTTCATAAGGTTATACATGCACTGTTCACTTTTTTTTACATCTAATAGAACAATGAATGAAATAGTGAAAACTAATATTTGACATTTCAAAGAAAATTAAAGATAATTTTGTTTCAGAAACATTCTGGTGGTCAAGAAGGATTACAGTCATATCGATCTGTGCTTTTTCACACAATTTTCATTATGATGAGAAGAAAAAAATTATCATTTACATCAAGTAAAATTATGTCAGTTTATATGCTATAAATTCACATATCGTATTAATTGAAATTAAATTCTCCATGACACTAGTCTTGCCTCAAGAAGAATTTCACTTGGGATCTGGGATGATACCTTGAAATCTCACAACCCTGAGAGCCTGAACGAAGCTCTAATGTACAGCTGGGCAATTCCAAGGTAACGGAAGGACACTCAGACAAGATTTTTGAACTTCAGGTTCATACTAAAAGAACTGTTTTATTAGTATAAGATGTGAAACAGTACAGATATAATACCTATATAAGTGCCTTTAATTCTCCCAAAAAAAATTGTCATTATAGTTAAGTAGTTTAAGAATGTGCATATTAATTATCTCGGTAATGGAAGGACATAAAAATGGACATGGTTTTTCCAGTTAATTAGTGTTTATCCAAACTTTGTGAAGTTGATGAAGCTTTCCACTTGACTGAAACACATTTTGTTCCCCATAGTTTTATACATACTAATAAAACATTTCTTTTAGTATGAACCTGAAGTTCAAAAATCTTGTCTGAGTGTCCTTCCGTTACCGTGGAATTGCCCAGCTGAAGAGAGCCTAAAGTATCCTTCAATTTGCATTGAATTACTCACAGGCTTTTTTCTATCTTTGAATGATCCCATCATTTCTGTAAAGCAAGTGTATTTCCATACAGATAATCCATACATCCTGAAATTGGACATTATGTACAACCATAGATTCTAGATAATGAATCCCAGAAACTCTCTGTGTTGAAACAAATCTCACTTTCGAGACAGAATTGCTCGTTTGTAAAATCAATAAGGGATTCATCTGAATTTGGACTCTTTTAGAGCTGCTTCAAATAACAATTTAGCAATTTGCCTATTCATCATAATATGAATACACAGTCAAAGTTATCAAATACTATCTATTCATGATTATCTACCTAAATCATAACTTAAATAAATACTTTTAATTAAGCATTTATTAAATACTTTTAAATGAGCTTTTATTTTGGTTGCGAATCCTGGCCCGATTAGTTACATTACACACTGTAGCTGCATAATATTCTAATGACAAACACAGATAAATGAACAATATAAAAGGGTGTCCACTTACTCCTAAGCACATACACAAGGAATGTGTCGTTGACCGCTACGAGGTTTCCAAAGTAGTATTTCGCCTCCCATTCATAGTTGACTACAGGGGTGATCTTCACCTGAAGATACAAAGAAACGGTTTGTAAGTTGACAGGGTCAGAATACATGTATCTGCTCACGGTTTAGAATGCAGAAAGGTATTTTTTTTTTTACCACTGTAAACAGTTATCTTTTTGTCTGAACTGAATAGCATCCAATGAATAGAAAAGTTTCAAAACCATACTAGTTCTAAAAAGTACCATCTTTTGTCAAATATTAATAATGGTAGTAGTAATATTAACAACAAAAACATCAACAACAACAACAACAACAATCATCATCATCATCATCACTTCCGGTATGGGTGTCACATATTTAACAATGTTTCTGTTTATTACAAAGCAGCGTTTTAAAGCCCATCTACACTAGTTTGGCCAGGGGGATTAGGCCTCACTGACAGGTGGTTATCTCATCAAATCAGCTCTCAATTAACATAAGAAAAAGAGGATCATGGGGGACCAACAGGCACCGATTAGGCATTGTTTGCTATATAGAGGGAGAGTTGAGTTCTGTTGCACAGGGCGCTACACAAAATAATTTTTTGTGAGATAATGAAAAACTGTCTGTCAAATTTGAAAGTACATACAATTTAAATGACAAAATCATCTTTGTTTGATCAAAATCGGTTCAGAGATGAAAATATTGTGTACCACCACAAATATTAGATAATTTGAACCAGCCGTTGAAAGCCATTGAAAAAACAAAATAGCGCCTTTTACGTTGTATTTCAGCCAATGCCGATGTTGGCTTTTTTGTTGGCTTTTTCGTGTTGGTTATATTACGCACAATCGGCCGGCCAAGTATTGTTATTATTAATTAATTAATTAATTAACGGACACCATATTTTTTTTTAAAGTGGAGCTGAATTGGTATGATCGAATTGGCTAAATTTCACACATTTTGGGGTCTAAAATTACCTTCTTAGCAATTTTAGGTCCTAAAAGGGCACTAGAAATGTCATAAATAAGAATAAGAGCAATAACCATGCACTTTAAAGGCATTCACGATCTGAAAACAGAACTCAACTATACCTTTAAATGTCATTCAAAAACCCTCAAATATCTCACCTTACTGCTTCCTGGGATGGAGCTTTCAACACATGAAGCCCTGCTAGGTGTTATGTCCACTTCACGGCCATACATAGGAACTGACCCTCCACGGTCATCACCTTCTAGGACACTGTAGTACAAAGAAAAACCATTTAGGACAGATTCAGTAATATAATAATAATCTGGATTTATGTTGCCCTTTATATGATATACTGTCTTTAAGCGCTTTACAGATATTATTATCCCGGTCATCAGCTTCATTCTTGCACAATGTGCACCATCTCCACTCCCTGGGGAGTATTCCTATTACATGGTCACCATGAGGGCATATGGCAATTAGTTACTAACACAAAGGCTTTCGTCATCCTACAAGATCCCCATTTCTCTCCTGGGTACTGCCTTGCCAAAGGACATTAGTGTTGTGTCAGGGATGGAATCCATGACCTTTGCATTTCAAGTCAAGTACTTAAACCACTTGACTACCACACCTACAGTACTGATTGGATATGTAATTGCACTTCATACTAGCTTAAGGGCTTAGAATGATAATCCTACTATGTCTACATAATCTCCACTTCCCCAAACTAAGACATCTATTCTCCTGTTATATTCAGTTTAAACGAGGGGGGATGTCATAGGACATGATGTACACTGTATCTGGGTATAAGACTTCATACGTAAACAATTCTACATGTAGGTGTGACCCGAGATACCAGGAATAGTTTCAATAGCGAAAAAACAATAAATTATGCATTTGTGTGTATATGTAGATCCACATAGGGACAAACTCAGCCATGGCCATCAGGATGAATGGTCCACAAACATGCATGTATATAAATGAAAGTGCTCTATTAACAGTATATAAAGGCTAGATCATTTGTGTACTCAAAAACAAATTCTTGGCTTGCCCTTCACTCTAACTGCCCTCGGTTATTTGGCAAGTTCTTTTCTCAAAGTCATTCCTTGGCATGTAGTGTCAAATGCTTACAAATGTGAATCTAAGCAGAAGTACATGCATAATGCAGTTTGACTGAGATGCTATAGAAATGCCAGATATGATACTGAAGGCATGATACCTCTAGATAGCAGTTGCATTTTTTTTTCCTTCCAAGTGGCGTTTCATATCATGATATCACAAATCCTTGAGAAAAAAATTAATCCAGTTGTTCCATTGTGATCTCAGGTAAAGTACGGCTCCCAAATAAATTACATCCATAACAACCATATCCATCTTAACCCGCTGGAGACAATTTCAAATCAAAGTTATCTTGGGATACTTTTCCATGGGTGAGAAAAGTTGAAATTGTTAGAAACAGCTGTGCCAAGAGGTGCCCTGCTTGATGAAACGTTCAGTGGAGCACCTCTGTTGACGAGGTGGCTCTAAGATTGTACATGTACCAAACATGATATTTACATACATGTACATCTCAAGAATACAATACAACATCACACCACCCCATGTTGCCATAGCAACCGGCTTGCTGAGGAGGAATCAACAGTTAAAAGATGCTGAATGTGAAGGAAACTAAAATATCCATCTGAATCAGTCTTATCAAAACAATCTAATTTAGGAGTATCTGTACCCAAACATATACAATTCAATACAACAACAACGAATCACCAGCTAAACAATAAAGAAAGTTATACTGAATATGACAATAGAGAAATTTACAGTGATATAAACATCAGCAAACATACATGTATTCTCTTTTCAAATCACTTTGTTTTATCCTGAGAATACATGACAATTAAAATCAAATAGAAGAAAATTAAAAGATCAGCCTACAGCGTTGGCTAAAAAGATGTATCATGTACCTGCGGCTGCTTACACCTGATTTGCGGAACGGTTTTGGCACGGCAAGATATTCCCGCACAAGTTTAAGCACTGTGGACAGAATGTGGAACCTGTGTGATGGCATCGTGATCACTTGCTCCAACTCATTTTGACAGCTTGTACATGTACATATTTCGCAACATGCCACATGAGTCATCACTCTGGAAATATCTCTCAGTCTCTCTCTCTCTCTCTCCCTATCAATCCCCTCCCATACTTAAATCTCCATTTATTACTTTTCTATCTCACTCTATCTATCCCCACTTAACAATGTAATATACCTCTTTGTGTGTCTTACTGTCATTCTCCCTCTTTGGCCTTTTTGTCTCCCTGTAAATTGTTTCTATCTTGCTTCTAGCTCCCTCCAGACTTTTTGTTTTTGTTTTTGTTTTTTGTATTATGTCTTATAAGTTATGGCCCCTCCTCTTCTCTTTCCCTCCCTCTTGAACTGGATCACAGTCTATATATAACTTTCTGCCTCTCACTCTTTCTCTTTGCTGCCCCTCCATCCTCCCCTCCACCCCCCCCCCCCTCTCTCTCTCTCTCTCTCTCTCTCCCTTTCTCTCCTATAAAATCTGTGTCTCCCCATCTTTCCCTCCACTCTGTTTCTGTCCGTCTCTGTCTCCGTCTCCCTGTCTCTTCCCTATTCTTTCCCTTTTCCACTATCTCCCTCTCTCTCTCTGTTTCTCCATCTCTCCTCTCTCCCTTCCCCATCTCTCTCTATTTCTCTCTCATACACATACTTTCCCTCTCTCCATTAATTTCCCCCTCTCTCTCTCTCTCTCTCTCTCTCTCTTTCCCTATCTTTCCCTTTCTCTCTGTTTATAAAATCTGTGTCTCTCCCTCCACTCTGTTTCTTGTCTGACTCTGTCTTTCTGTTCTTCCCTTTTCCACTATCTCCCTTTCTGTTTGTTTCTCAAGCTCTCCTCCCTTCCTTCCCCATCTCTCTCTAGTTCTCTCTCATACACATACTTTCCCTCTCTCCATTAATTTCTCCCCCTCTCTCTCTCTCTCTCTCTCTCTCTCTCTTTCCCTTTCTCTCTATTTATAAAATCTGTGTCTCTCCCTCCACTCTGTTTTTTGTCTGACTCTGTCTTTCTGTTCCTCCACTCTGTTTCTTGTCTGACTCTGTCTTTCTGTTCTTCCCTTTTCCATTATCTCCCTTTCTGTTTGTTTCTCCAGCTCTCCTCTCTCCCTTCCCCATCTCTCTCTATTTCGCTCCCATACATGTACACACCTACTTTCCCTCTCTCCTTTAATTTCTCTCTCTGACTCTCTCTTAGTCTCTTACCTACATAACCTCATTCATTGCATCAGGGAATCATTCAAAAAGAGCCAGCTTAAGAATATGGCTAAGAATAAACTCTTTTAAGGAAAATCAAAATCCTTTCAAGCCTTGAGAATCATCTCAAATTGATAAGCAATTCTGACAGCTACATGTATGTACATGTACATGCCAGAGGGAAGGGAGGAGATCGGGAAGAGATCGTAAGGGAACGGTGTCTGGCCACAATTGATCATGCCATTGTTTGTCACACAATGTTTTGTAGTTCCCATCACATTTTAATGCCAAACACATTATCTCTCCTTCTCTCGAGAGTTAAGGCCTATGATTTAATCTCACGCTCTCTCCCTCTCTTCCTTTTCTAATGATGCTTCCGTTCCAATTATGCACATAATTAGATGAAATCATCTTCATGTCAACTTACAAATAAGTAACTCCCTGGTTCAATGACAGAATCATGTCAAAATCTATCATCAACAAGGCTTCTTGAAGGGTCCTTTATGACTCATTAGAACACAACTGCATGCACTACAGTACTACCACCCTGAGGATTTGACAATCAAGGCCTTCATCTTCCACTCTTACGCAAATTATTTGCGATTGACATCAATCGCAACTGTGAACATGTACATGAGAGATCGGAGACTGCAAGCTTGCGATTGATTAGAGGACTTGCAATATCGCAACTCTTTGTAAGGCGGGGCCCAGGTAGTTCAAATTTACAAAATCCAGGCCTCCTCTACATTATCATAATTATCATCAGATATCAACTAATTATTTGTCTCTAAAAAGACTGAAACCAAACCCTAAACTGCCTCAATGCTTTTGGAATATATGATACATACACACTGTAACTGTGACAAAAGTCGACTGCTGCAATTCAATTTTTGTTCTGTAATGACAAGTAGTTAACAAAAGGCTGCTGAAATGGCAATGTAAATGTTCTTGTACACGAATAGAGATATCTCACTCAAATAATCAAAATTTTAATTTGAGCACAACAATTTGACTTCATCATTCCGAATAGGTGCAAGGTATCTTGGCCTGTGCCAATGTATGCACGTCGGATGTACCTAATGCAAGCACGTCAATATGTACCTAAATTTCCTCTCATATTACAAGTGGTTGCTACATACATCTAATGAGAAGGAATTAAGAATATAACACTGCCACACCCCTGATTTGAATTAGGCCTGCAAGTCTCAGGGAGAGTTTTTTCTAATACCCATTTCAAGTTCATGCTAGTCTTCCCTCTAGACTACAGTTTTCACAACAAATTTCACAAACCCAAGGAAAATGAAGGCAACTGCTTGCTTACCATTGTCTACAGCTGGGGATAACTCCCATCTCAAACTCACTTGGAAAATGAAGAGTATGTCTGCACTCAAGGAATATCATTTATAAAGTAAGCCTACCGGTACTTGATTTTAGAAGCCCCTGGTGCATGTAGACTGTGAGCATACTGATGAAGTGTTAGTTTGTTAGTCTATTGCAGCACATTGATGTCTAATTGAAGATTTAATTAATCATGAGGCTTACATGATTTCCCATAAATACACCACACAGAGTTTTGACGACAGGATATTCCCAATTACAATACATGTAGCAAATCACTGAAATGTCTTCAAACACATGGATCTCATTTATGCAATTAGAGATATCAATTTTTAACCAAACCTATTTTGTTCCCTAATAGAGTAAGAAATGGATATTTTCAAAATAGGAAAAGCCACAAAAAAATATTTTTCAATATTTCAATGTACAGTATATATCTGTGACTCTGTTGTTGAAATGTGATTGAGCCACAACTTAAGAGCTACGGTAATTGGCAAATGCTGATGATACAGAGATTATACCATTACATCAACGACTCTTAATTTATGGAGATAATGTTCTCAGCTAATTATAGGTTTCATGCATTAAGAGCACGTCGCTGTCTTTTTTTTAAAGCACTTCACTAAATCTTACAATTTCACACACTCCCTAATTGATATCACACATATCCAAATCTATCACTAACAGATTGTGCAACACGTGCTCCGGCAGCAATTTTTGCACACTGAATTCCTAAACTAGCAGATTAGTACAATTCTTTACCATTCACTACACCTATAAAAATAAAATGATTGCAGCCCTAACCCTATTGACGAAACAAAGCCAAGAGCATACATGTATCATATATGTCAGATCATTACTTCCACCATCAAAATTCTATACCCTATGCAGTATGCACTTGAAAATCTTAAAGAAAAGAGTTTCTAAAAAAAATGTTTTAATAGCAAATGCTTTTGAGTGTCTGTTTGTTATACCCGACTGCTATTATAGCATGTGTATGCTTGTAAGTAAGCAACCAGCGTACCTGGTAATGAGGATCAATGCCTTTTAATACCAAAAGGCACTACCATATTTGCCGGCGTAAAGGCCGCAGTATTTTTGGAAGAGAAAATATCAAAAAGTCAGAGTGCGGCCTTTGCGGCGAAAGAGTAAAAAAAGAAAAAAAATTGCAAGTCAAAACCATGAAAGACAGCACAAATTTGTACATATATGGGACAACAATGAAAGGTGATGGACATTTCTATAATAACAGTCTAGAATAACACATGTCAATCTCCTAAATAAAATTCATAACTTACCAACCAAACTCTACTGGTAGATCTAGATTTAAGTTTTTGCCATAGCTAAAGCAATCTCAATTTTCTCAGCTCGCGCGAGCAAAGCTATGGCGCAATCTCAATCTTCTCAGCTCGCGCGAGCAAAGCTATGGCACAATCTCAATCTTCTCAGCTCAGGCGAGCAAAGCTATGGCGCAATACACAAGGGAAGCAATACATGAGAGAAAGCTGCAGAAGAAAGCATCAGAGTCGGGATAGCCGAGCGGTCTAAGGCGGTGGTTTCGGGTCCCAATCTACATTTGTACGCAAGAGTTCGAATCCCGCCTTCGACAATTTTTTTTTTTTTTTATGTCAAAATCGGGGGTGCGGCCTATGCGGCGCTGCGGCCTTATCGCCGGCAAATACGGTATTGCATCGACTTGGTTTCCAACCCGGGACCTCTCGATTACAAGACCACTGCTCTACCACTGAGCCATTGCGCCTCAAATCTACAAGTACATGCAAAGTCCATGAGCTGTTCCAATATACAGAGAACATACAAATGAAAATGTGTGTGTTTATTTCTTACAGAATTGATAAATACTCACATGCTTTGTGCGACTTTCTTATCCAGGGAGATCATGTCCTCCATTGCTGTGGCATCTGGTAGTAGGCTCTGTTATAGACAGAGATAAGCATGGATTATATGCATGTACAGCAGGGGGGGGGGGGCATTTCACAAAGCGTGTTTTAAATGACAAGTAACAAAAATCAGTGACAAATCTGTTGATATCCAATCAGAAGCAAGGATTTCAGTAGCTTTTAACACAAATTGCCATTTGTCACTGATGACAAGTTTTGTGAAACACCCCCCTGATCATTCCATGGGGTTGGAGCATTTTTGTGACATATCTGAAGTGAGAAACTATGGTATAAGGTCTTCCATCAAACATCATAACGCCTGCTCAAACTGAGTTTAGCATAAAAAGCATGAGCAATTATGATTAGAAGAACTTAAGCTTCATGTTGAATCAATATTACATGTACCCAAAGTTTGTGTAATGTTTTATGAATGTGATGTCCATGTACTGTATGTAATGCTGCTAAAAAAAAAAAAAACTACTAAGCAAAGATTTTAAAGAGAAGTAACTGAAATAGCAACGATTCTGGCAGGGCTGAGGGTACTTCCATATTCACTGCATAAAAATCTTTAAAGTTGATACTCTAAGACAATCCCAAATACTGAGATAATTACATAAATAGAAAGCTTTTAACCCCCATAATAACACCAAATGGTGTCCACCCGACAAAACAAGTTTAGAATAATGAATTTATTCGAGTAAACTCTACCAAAATATCTAAGTCTGAAACCCGGAAGTGCACGTAGAGTCGGGCCTCTATCCGTGACGTCACGAACGGGACTCATGGGCTCAGTGAGAGTGAATGGCAGTGATATCCCTACGTAAATGCTATCCTGTCAGAGCTTAGATTTGTTGTTGTTAAGGATCTTTGATGGATTTTCTGTTTTCATTTGAATGAAGAATAACGAAGCAACATTTTCCAGTTGCTGATTCCTCATATTCACCTATTTGGTAGAGATTTAAGACGAGTTTACTGCTTAGGAATTAAAGTTAAATCGTGCATGTATGAATATAGGCGGATGCATTATATATTGTCATCAGATAAGGTACAGGAGCAGTTTTGTAAAACGAATAGGTCTAGAACTATGATACTTATCATAGATGTGTGTGACTGCCTCAAAAAAGGATACAGTACCAGTTAAACATTTTATGTTGTAAAATATCAAACTTGAACGAGATCATGCAAGCGCGCTTCCTCTATAATATTTTGGCGAGTGATGCGGCTCTTGCATGAACGTTCGTGAAGTGAGCAGAATCGGGAAGTAAGACCAATTAAGCCGCTGCTCTAGGCGCTGCTTGCTTGTGATGGAACGTACGTGCGCTAGTTATATGTTTATCGGCAATTGCAAGAGAATGAAAGCGACGTTGCCAGCTAAGAAAAACAACTAACAAAGACTTGCTCCTGACTACCGGTGTCAGAATTGGTAGATGAAGGATCTTCAGGGCCAAGGAAGGCGAAAAACATGGGAAAAAGGAAGAAGAAACCATCGGGAGATCGCTGTATGGTAATGAACTGTGCATGGGTAGACAGCTACTGATCACTCCGTGCCTGGGCCGATTTCAACACCAAAACAAAAATTACATGGTGAAAATATCGACTAATAGCACATCGTTGGCATGTATATGTCATAATTTTTAAAAGGGGAATTGATATTAATACTATAAAGTACTAGGGGAAGGTAAAGAATTGTACATAGAATTATGATTTATTAGACTTTTCAGCCTTTGAAACAAAAATATGCAGAAAATCGTATCACTCTGCACATGTTTGCTATGGAACATCCGGGTACGTGAATATACTCTTTCCCGGACGTGAGGTCATAAATAGTAGACCAGCGCCGTGACTGATTTTCTATGCAAAGAGAGGCGGATATTTTCGACATTTCAATTGAGGATTTCAAGTAGACAGAATTTTTTTGTGATATACTAATTAATTGAAAAACTTAAAAATAACATATACTTGCCGTAGGTAACAGATTAAGGGACATTTATTTGCTTAGTGTATCAACTTTAAAGTAGCAGTGCAAAGATTTTGTAGAATATTTGTAGGTTCTTGCTACAAAAAGGAATTCAGTGATACTCAAAAATTACATTTCAGATGATTCTGCATGTATATTAATAAGCAACAATTTCATATTTTATGAAGTTTTGCTACTATTGTAACTCAACTTCTCATAACCAAAAAGAGAGTTCTGTTAACTTCGTTCATTTGCAGTACCGGTAGGCTAAATGCTTAACTGACTCTAAACAGACAAAATGATCAAATGATTTGTTTTTTAATGTCAATGTTACTATGTAACATACCTGTACCTTGGCAGATTGGCTTGGTGTCGCATTCATGACAGCTGGGTCACTTCTGTATTTTAAAAAATGTATTAAAAAGTAATAAAATCAATCATGAAAAATAAGAAGAGGTAGCATATGAACACTACATATTTACACAAACATAAGTATGCATACATGATAATAGAGTAAGAAATAGTAAATGCAATCCGAACTGCGATGAAAAGGAAAAATAATTCTTCCAATAATATTAATGAAGCGTAATACTTTATGTAGATTTATTTCATTTTGTTATATTTATCATGAATGGAGGAAATTAGTAGGTTATGCAATATTATTGCTTGATATGGAAACGGTCAATATGTCTAAGCAATTTCACATTCCCCCCCCCCTACCCCTGTATTCATTCACTCTGGTGTTGTTGTGGTAGTGGTGGTTGTTGATAATATTGTTGCTTTTGTTGCTATTCCAAGAATTGTACGCTAAGACTTTCCTGTAATAGTGAATATCTGTTGGGTCATTACGTAATCCGTCAGATACAATCAACGATCTGGGGAATTCCATAATTATGTAAACCAGAAAAGAGACAGGAAGAAGGGTTTGAATGTACATGTAGTCCCTAATTATACCCAGTTTCTGCCTTAATGCACACATTGCATAGAAATTGTTTAAAATCTAGGATTGGTTTCTATTAACTTCATGTAGTTCATGCTGTACAATCACAGGGATTTGAAAAACAGATGAGATGTTGGAAATAATATTGCCACTTTGCCAGTGATATTCGTTTGTCTCGCAATGTATGGTCATTGGTCAACAAGGGATCTAAAAGATCACAATGTTTCGTGCGCCGCTCGACACTTCCTTGGTCCTGAGATCCCTTGTTGACCATACATTGCGAGACAAACGAATATCACTAGCGATATAATTTCCGATACTATATCCGCAATGTGTAATATGTATTTAGCATAAGATAAGATATTATTCATAAATGTGATGTATTTCTTTAATGTAAAAAGAAATACCATTATTACTACACTCTCACCTGCTAGCTTGGGATGACGATTCTGCATAAAAAAGAAATATGGAAGAAAAAAAAAAGGGGAAATATAGAATTATGAGTTTGAAATGAAACTTTCGCTGCAAATTTAGCCCTCTTGCCAGGTTGATTTATAAATTAACTTGGGAAAAGTACACTTCTTCTTCTGTTTAATCAAAGAGCATTTTCTCTTCACACTAAAATGAAACTACATGTGAATAAGAGAGTGTAAACTTTTTTGACTGAATTCTGAAGAAAATTTTTTTTTGGTCTGATCGACATTGAGAACAGCTCCCTCTATCAGCAAATTTTTTACAATCCAAGAATAAGGACTAATTATGAGATCACGAATTTTTCGCACTACTGCTATTTATATACAGATCATGACAAATCCTGGAACAAATTCTTGCTAAAACAGTTGCCTAAGGGCTAAGGTCCTGGGGCAACCAGAAAAGACTGAAGGGAATCAAATAAACTAAAGTGAATCAAACAGGATGATTTGGTTGCCCATTGAGTAACTTTGGCAACCAAAAATCATCAGGAAAACAATACACATAATCCTATATCAAACTGGACGAGAGACAGGCGCTAACCAAAAATGTTAAATTTGATGCATTGTCAGGTGATTTTTTTCTAAATTTGCCCTGGAAACATCTGCTGCAGCCTTCATTGGATGAAAGATAGAGGGTTACGGTACTGGATTAGGCAGCAGTAGTTCTAGAAGAATAATTGTTGAGTCTTTGGGACTTGGGAGGCTTGGATGCTATGCGCATCACAATTTTATTTTCTCCTTTTTTTTTTAGGGGGGTGGGGGCTTGAAGAAATGGGGTAGCCCTCCCCCCTCCGTTAACAAAACAAAAACAAAAAAATTCTAGAACTGCAACTGGGGCTAGTAAGAGCTCAGGTTGATTTCAGGTTTCAGCCTCAGGATAAGTTTAAAATACACACTTCATGTAAAAATAAGATTCTTAGGAACATAGCTTTGGTTTTAATGTTTGAAGTAAAGAATCTGCGACATACATATAGCTCTGGTTAAACATTTGTAAGAAGGAATTCTCGCTACCCTAAATAGGTACGAAAATCTCGAAATTCGCGAGACGAGGTAATTTTCACTCTCTCGGGTCGTCACTACAACTTCCAGTATAGAGTCCCATCCCGCTGGCGCTAGCGCCTGTGTTCGCTGTGCAGAGTTTTCACGCACGCTAAAATCAGGGTTCTTACGCTTGGAATCATGAGCCCAGCACTGTGCAGCCTCACAAAAGAAAACCATCGTCACTGATGTCAAAAGACGCAAAAAACAACGAATGAAATGTTCAAATAAACGTTGAAATATTTGCGAAAAAAAAACAAGACCGAGCAGACGACATATTCGGTGCATACACGTTGTGTGGCGACGGCGTTTTACGTTTGCGCTATCGCGCCTAGTAATATAGCGCCTGCACAGGAAGCTGTAATGTCGAAAAGCTATCCCATAATGCAATGCGCGTTTTCAGGATTTTCCCCGGATCTCGGCAGAATCGCTATTTGGGGTAGCGAGAATTGAGAAAGTGTTACCTACAGAACAGTTATCGCTCGAGCAGGTGATGAACAAGCCCTCCACTACTGTATATTCTATAGACTATAGATGTTCTTGAAGTTGAAAGGTTGTACAAACATGCTTCAGACACAATAACTCCAAAGTACAATTTCCTAAACTAGCCGAATTCATCACTTCAACATTGAACTAATGCAATACCTCAATCACCCTGAACCAAACAATACTTCAACCTAAGCCTAAACCTAACCTCACAGATCCCAAGATATTTCATAGACATGATCATATTAGTTGAACTTTCTACAGAAAAACTGTTGCCTTTTAATTATTTTTACTTCATTAATCTCCCTCTTGCTCACAAAAGGGGATAGTTTGAGGAAGTCAAAAGAAATTATCAACCTAAACCAGGTCAATCAGACATAATGTTCTCTGTCAAACCTCAATAACTTTTTCTTTATCTGGATTTGTCATTTCTGAAACTAGACTATTCAGTAATGAAGACAAAAATGCTAAAAGCATTTAAAGATAAACTTGAGTTCTGGTAAAAAAAGAAAATGAATTCTCACAGAATCTAACAAAACTTACACTGAATGTTCAAGATTACAAATAAATGTCATGTGCTAAACAATTTTGGAAGAAAATGTATACTGGCTGAGTAATGAGCATAGAAAGATAAGGAAATCGGGGGAGTACTAGCCCCGACACCATTTGTGTTGTCCCATATACATCTTTCGGTGTAAGTGATTGTTACTTTACCAAGACTCTGCAAAATTTATGATGATTTTGATGACTCCAGAACCTTGCATTACACACCATTACTTACATGCTATATGATCAACTTTTCTGATCCATTCCACACCTTTTCTTTCACAATGCAATCGCATTACCAGAACTCAAGTTTATCTTTAACTTGCAGCTGCATAAAGACAAAACTAAAATTCCAATGCTAAACATTTAAAAAAAAATAGATCTAAATTCTAAAAGTAAAACTTAAAATTTTCTTTTTAAAGGAGACAACTAGAATTGAATAAGTTTGATTGAAATTCACCCAAAATCATTAAATTTATACACAATTCATCAATGATAATGTCAAAGGCAAAGCCACCAATTTTGTTTGTACATGTCAAAGTATGTTTCTTTTTTAATAGAAGTTAGACCTAAGATTAGAATTACTAATTCCTAGGTCTAATTTCTATTCTAAGTTTTTTTTAAAGAAAAGAATCCTAGGTCTAGATCTAGATTTCTAGATCTAGAGTCTAGTCTAGACTCTAACTTCTAAGTAACTTCTAAGTAACTTCTAAGTAAAAAAAAAAAGAAATATACTTTAACCAACAAAATTGGCCGCCTTGCCTTTTACTCATTAGGATAGATCTTCCTTCCTTAATTTTCTTCTTCGTTCTTTTCTTTCTTTCTTAAAATACCGTAAGAATTAGACAATTTCTTCATTCAATTTCAATGAATGGAAACTCAGGCAATCATTATTAAATCAGAGCTACCAAGTGTCATGCATTAGGCGTGACGTCACGCATTTGGAGGGTCTGAAAACGGCTCTCACGCACGGCGCGCGCGCGCTAGATTTAAAAAAAACGCCATACCTAGAGGTCTATACGTGTGTTATACCCTCGCATTGCCAATCTTTTACCTTGGCGTCTCTGTTAAATTAATATTAAAATTATTACTAGATCTAGCTCAGCTCAGCTCACCTTTGCTGGAAATAAAATACAACTTATTTTGATCAAGACTTGTTAATGTTAACATTAATAATTTGACTGTTCATTCATCATGCACCCAATTCCAAACTCGTTCATGCTATGTCAATTAGATCTCTAGATCTAAAGTCTATATCATCGTGTTCGTGGGTTAGTACCTGTCTGTGGTGACGCTCCAACTCCATTATTGCTGTTTGACGGACTTCTCGAGTTTCCCACATTTAGCATCTCTTTTAAGATTTGTGAAGCATCTCCACCGCTGAGTAGCCGATTTAGTTGGCTCCCACTAGTTGGGCCTGGCTCCATGCTAAAATCTAGCAAGATTGTGTTTCAGGAAAGCCGTGAAATAAGCCCCCAAATATGTATCCGTTACTGGATAATCTCAGAATAGAATACACAGACAGTACATATGCACAAAATTGCATGTAGAAGGTGCACCTTAATTATGCGTGCTTAACCTTGCATGCGCTGTGTTGAGCTAATACACTGAAATACGATTGAAGAATGAGTATGGTATCTTAGGATTATATTTTCCTTTATTTATTTTTCAATCCACACGGTCCCGGGGGGAGGGGGGGGGGGGGGTAAATAATTAACCATGAATTTTGTTTCCATTTTCACTGAAAAACGAAGGATATCTCGTTGTTATCTCATTTATTCTAATCAAAAGGCACACTTAAAGACTGAGATAAATTTGGCCTTTGTCCCTTGTTAGTTAATTTATCAGATCGATTATTAGAGTAAATTCGTATTGTCAATGCCAATTAAAGGTCAACTAAAATTTTAATTTAAAACACTTTTTATCAAGTAGTTGAAAAGGCCTACAAAAGAATGGGGAGTAAACCCTAAAAGCTGAACCTAACATTATATGACATACCGACTCTGTGTAATACATGTAGTATGATGATCGAGTCATCAGAACAACAATACCCCTATATATAAAGACGGGCTAAATCTACTTTTTTAAAGATGAATATGTGCATCTGACACATGAAAACAGGGGCGGATCTACGGGGAATTTAGGGGGTATACCCCCCCCCCCTCCCCTTACAAATTTTCGTTTTATTCCAAAAGGGGCCAAACTCAAACTCGTTTCATTATTAAAGGGTCGAGTTTAATCATGAGACAGTAGTTCCTTTTGGAATGAAATATCTGAAAGCGTTGTTTGTCTATAGGATTTATTTTTAATCAGTTTTCAGTAACCTATAAACAGTGTAAAAAATGATAAAATATGTGTTTCGAGTTGAATTTGAACCGATGAAATGGGTCAAACATGAAATAGAAAGTTGACCGCACGAGTTCATTCATTCCAAAAGGGGCTTTAAAAAAAATCTTAAAATTTGTGAAAGAAATATATTTTATCGCAGCTAGGTTTGGTGAAAATGATGTCAGGTGATATCCCAAACATGTTATTAAAAAAAGAAAAAAGAAGTAATAACTTGCCAAACTGATGATGACAATAATCTGAACCCTTTCAAGGATACTTCAGAGTCCGGCTCGGTATCTTCAAAGTTTCAAGTGATATTTTTTTCATCAGGTTTATCATCGGTAATCCCCCCCCCCCCCTCTCTCTCTCTCTCTCTCTCTCTCTCTCTTTCTCTCTTTCTCTCTCTATCTATCTATATATCTATCTCTATCTCTCTCTCTCTCCCTCTCTCGCTCTCTTTTACTCCATTTCCCTAACCAACAAACAAAATCCACTTGCAGAGCTTTAATATTGGCCATTGAATTTTCAGAGTGCATCAGTACTTTTCACTCTAAATTCTTTGTGAAGCTGGAAAAAATGATTTCCACACTGTTTTGTTGTTGTTATTGTCTTGAAATTGGCAACTTGTACGTCTCCACGTCAGCCTGATTCAGAGCCAAAATAACTATGAGCCTGCTATATCAGCTCTATTATGATTTCAAAGTCAGCCCTTCTTCTCCATCAAAATACAATTAACTATTTACAAAGGGAAATGAAAAGAGGGTTAGAAGGATGCAAGAAAGTGGATCATTGATCCATTCATCCCCATCCATGCCACTGGTTCATTCTATACCAGAGCCTTATTTCATGCTTTGTTTCTTCATTGGTCGCGAGACATTTCAGTTCAATTTTCAATTATTTTTTTCAATTTCATTTTAAATCATAAACCATGAAAATAATATATATAGAGTCTATAGAACTAACATGAAACGATCATAATCTTACAATTCTGGAATGGAGAAATTGGAGACTAAACGATTTCTGGAAATCGATTTCTATCCATATGTAATATTCTGATTAAATTCATATTTTGGAAATGAATTTGTGTGATAATACTAATAGTCAGTCTAATAATTTGGTCTCTAGTGTTACATGGACGACACCGTAAGTTTTTACAGTCGACAAGTTCAGCACATACATTTCTCCATATTACAAGATCCCGCGCGTGCAGGAAGAGGAGGTGAGATCTCTAAAAATATTAATTTTGTAGCTCTTTGTCCCACTTAAAATAATTTTGTGGTAAATATTGAGGGAAAAATAGGACATTATATTTTGAACCCTGTGATTGAGTGACTTTCCTTTGTTTGATCGCTACTTATGTACTTTTACTTCGCCTCCCGGCCTCCGGCCAGCGGCTGTGCTCCTTGGCCTTTTAGTTACCTTTTTGGGATCCGCCCGGGGAATCCCCGTCCATATCACAGTGGCGCAGTTGGATAGCTCGCGTGCGTCATGCTAATGCACTATGCGTGAACTTTGTTTGATAGCATAGCCATAGTTGAAGCCAAACTAAGTAAAAGTTCTTAACAAGTTAAAACTAAATCTAGTTGTACTTTTTACTACTGTAATTCAAGTATAATCTACTTACCTTGATTGCGTCAGTGTTATGTTGTGTTACCTTGTTAATTTTATAAAATAATACAATTGTTATTAGAAAATGTAGATGTAGATCTAGGTCTAGATTATTATTGCTGTTGTTAATTGTATTTGTTGTTATTGTCCTTGTACTATATAAACCTACTGTAGACCACAAATTTCTGTCTCTTTCGTTCGTTAGCCTCTTATTTGGGTAGGGCCGACTGCTCTTTTTAGAGACAGAAGCAGGTCATAGGGTCTCCTGTGCAATATTTACTGGCACGATCGTGCCGGTAAACTTTGCACTAAAATGTCAATTTAGCAGATCTATATCCGATGCATTTATACTCTAAAATGAGGCCTTGGCTAAAAAACATCCGTTCCACTTACCAAATAACTGCTTGACTATATAATGTGTTTAAGGGTTTAAATATAACTCTGTGTTGAAATCCTTGCAGCCATATTTTAAACTTACTGTCAATAGATGATGTTGTCTTCATGCGCAGCTTAAAATACAACTACAAGAGTTTAATTAATATGAAGTAGTTATACAATATTTTGTAAATTAAATCAGTTTTAAGGTAGCACTAGACCTAATCATGTTTTTTTATAGTTTGATTCAATTAATTCCAATAAAGAGTCTAAAACTATTATTACTATGTTTCATGGAGTTTTTCTTCTTCTTTCTCTTCTTCACATACTCAGCTCCACAATCCTAAATTCAGTCTTAAGAGACTTAGAGATGGCATTGAGAACATGGAGTTATGCTACCAGAACTTTGCATTTAAAACCAGCACTACATGAGCTGTCCAGGAGGTGTCGTGTCAGAAGTCTGTCATCCACGAGCCATCTTTTTACAAATTCAAATTCAACCCAGACAACACCTCAGAACCCGCAAGTCACCATTCAAGGCAGAACATTTGCTCGAGATGACTTTACCACTGTCACTCCCAAAATCATCTCGCGGGTCGGCACCAACCTTCACAACCAGCCCAACCATCCGTTATGCATCATCAAGGAGAAAATCCGGGACCACTTTTACAGGAGCTTCCTCAATCGCCGTGGAAACCCTCTATTCTCGATCTACGACCACCTAAGCCCTGTCGTCACCGTCCAGCAGAACTTTGACAGTGTGTTTGTACCGAAGGATCACATTTCGAGAAAGAAAGGGGACAATTATTACATCAATGAGGAGTTTATGTTAAGAGCACATACATCGGCTCATCAGCATGAGCTGGTGAATGCTGGGCTGGATGCTTTCCTGGTGGTCGGGGACGTCTATCGAAGGGATGAGATCGATACCAGTCATTATCCCGTCTTTCATCAAATGGAGGGTGTGAAGCTCTTTACACATCATGAGGTTATTACAAGATCAGCAAAATAAGATTTTTTTTAATAAAGCAGTAGCATAGAGCAGTTTGGCTCAAACATGCAAATTAAGTTTTCAAGGGCAACAAAATGAAAGTGTATTCAAAATCATATTCTCATAAAATCATAAATCTCAACAGACCACATATTGATTATCTAGCATTCTTACCCAGGAAAGTTTTGTTGTAATGAATATTACTAAAATATTGGGATTGTTAAGAATTATTGAGAGTTACAAAATCAAAGGTACCTCTTCTTAAGCCTGTTATTTAAATTTTGATGAGAGCTAATGCGAAAATTACTATAGATGTTTGCCTGTAAGTTCAACATTCAGTTTATACATGTATGTAGCATTTATAAAAGTTTCAGATATAAACTGTTTAAACAGTTTCATTTAGAAATATATGTATTTTAAAAATTTAAATGGATATATTATTACAGCTTACCAGGTTATGTGCTTCTTACATTATTTGGGTCATTTTTTCTCATCAGCTGTTTGCAAAATGCAACAATGCCACAAATCTGAGCTTGTTTGAGACCGGGTCAACAGCTAGGACTCCAGACAAACAAGAGACTCATACCATGGAGGCTGCCAAGCTGCTTGAGTTTGAACTCAAGAGCATCATCACTTCCATGGCTGAGCTACTCTTTGGGAAGGGTAGGTGGACACCAGCTGTGACTGAAGAATATTTTCAATTGCTACTTTTTAGTCAATGTTGACTTTCAGCTAATCATAATAATAATGATAATTATAGGCATTTCTATTTCGCCGTCTATCAAGAAATTCTATTACGAGGCACATTAATTATTACCCTGGCTTTAGCCTAGCTGCCATTACAGCACTCCAGCATTTCAAGGAATTAATTCCTGCCAGGTACCCAATTACCTCACCTGGGTCGAGTCTGGCAAATGAAGATTAATGCCTTGCCAAAGTACATTAGTGCCGTATCGGGGAACGATCCAAGACCTTTGAATTTCAAATCGAGTGCTTAAACCACTCGACTACGACACTTCTAATCATACAATTTTTCTTGTTTTTACACCTTGCAATCGTGTGATTGAGCAGTGGACAAATCATTCCAATAATAAATTTGTGTCTAGTTGGAATACATAAATCACTCTAAAAAAAAAAAAAGATATACAAATCGTTCAGACTCAAATAGCTTGAGGGGAAAATAGGATGGAAGTTAACTCTGGGTAAACTTCTGTGTGGCGCGGACATTGTGTGTATGCCATGGTAAAGAAAAGGCCTGGTGGTACAGATACTGCCAACTTTGCCAAGATAGCAATATGTGTTGCAGGTTCAGTTTGCTTCTGGTTCTTAGATTCTTTTGTTTTTGTGACTTGATTTTTCATTTGTATGCATATTGTGCAGACAATGTCAATTCCAGTGAAAGCAAAATTCTCTCAAATTTCAATTGGCAGGATAAATCTGAAGTCACAACCGAGTTTTCTTGTAAATGTGAGATATCTTTGAAAATGTTTGTGTTCTGTTGTCTTGTTTAGACATCCAGTGTCGTTGGATTGAGGCAGAATTTCCCTTCACTCACCCTTCCTGGGAGCTGGAGATCTTCTTCCAAGGGGAGTGGCTGGAGGTACTCGGGTGTGGCATCATGGAGCAGAAGCTACTCCAGTCTGGTAAGCTTTTTCTACTGACTACTCTGTTTTCTGGGGGGTGTTTCACACAGATCCTAAGTTGAACTTATCTCGAAGTTGGACTTAACAATCATGGAAAGCCGTTAGCATCTTTGAAAATATTTTGTAAAAGTTATTTTAAAAGGAATGAAAAGTCGATTCAAACCATTCATATTTTTTTTTAACAAGGAGATTTCATGTTCTTGATGTGGAATTTATTAAAAGTCTAAAATACTTGCATGTTCGCTTTTGAATATATTTCATTTTAAGGCTACAAATGGCTCTCCATCATGTTTAAGTCCCACCTAGAGTTAAGTTTGACTTAGGATCTTTGTGAAACACCCCCCTGGTCCTTTCATTTGACATCACACTGTTCCTACACCCTTCTTGATGCATTCACAACAGTGAGACTGCCACCAGACCAACTAGGGCCGGGGGGGTGGGGGGGATTCAATGGCTCAGTGGTAGAGCAGTGGTCTCGTAACCGGGAGGTGCCGGGTTCTAAACCAAGTCTATGCGCTAGTGCCCTTTGGTAAGGCATTAATCCTCATCACCAAGTCCCTACGAGTGAAACACAAATTGGCAACACTATGACGTATCTCCAGCTCGCTCTGTACTGAAATTTCTTTTTTTTATTTTTTAAATAATTTTTATTTTATTTTCTTTTCTTAGTTATTGACGGAGGAATAAATTTGTTTCATACTGGGGTTGTACAGAAACGTATTTACAATAATTATAATAAGAGTAAACTGTAAATGTATGATTGTAAATTTTCTTATGGGAAAACCTTTTTTTTTAAAGTTTTTTAGTACAGGGCAAATGGAAGGGGACCTCGCATGATATGTCATAATGTTGCCTCTCTGTGTTTGATTGATCGCAACTTCAAAGATTCATAAATTTCTTATTTTTCAATCAGATTTTGCTCAAATTTTCACTGACCCATTTCTCTCATTTTTCTACTTATATTCAAACCGACCTAATATCAGGGTGGACTTCCCCTTTAAGAGATATCCCATACTTGTCTTAGAGTCCTTTGAGCACTCACATTTTGCTGCATATATAGTGTATATCCACTTCTGTGTGTTCTTACTTATTTATTTATCATTTATTTATTAATGAATCATAAAATGTATATTTTGTCCCCAACTCCCTGTCCACAGCTGGTGCTGGAACATCTGTAGGCTATGCCTTCGGTCTTGGACTAGAACGCCTGGCCATGATCCTGTTCGACATCCCCGACATTCGGCTGTTCTGGAGCACAGACAATCGGTTCCTGGCCCAATTCAGGGACCAGGACACCAACCAAGTCAAATTCAAGGTAGGCCTCAATTTCGCAAGAATGCAAAATATCTAATTCATATAAAGATAACGGTACTAAAGAAGTACGAAAGAACAGTTTTGTGTTCATTCAAGCCAAATCATGATCTGTATATTTAACATTGACATGTTTATGAAATTGACCTGAAGTTGGACCACTTGGAAAATCTGCCAAATTTTTTGCACACAATAAGTTCTGGTTTAACAGTATTCGCAGCTTGACAAAGTGCACAAGTTAGATTTGATATTGAGACTCAGTATTTTATTTTTATCTACAGTATTAATAGTGATTTAAAGATTTTTAGGATAGGCTCATTTCTTTACATTGAAATTAATTTTCTTCAGGGGATTTCAGTCTCCTTTAAGTTTAATAGCCCAATTGTGATATGTGGTAGGAATCTGAATGACACCTGCCTGTCAATGTTGGGCCTTCGTTTGATCTATTTCAGCCATTCAGCAAATATCCGCCGGTCATCCAAGATATGTCGTTCTGGTGTCCCGAGTCTGACTACGAATCCAACGACTTCTACGACCTGGTGCGGAACGTCGGGGGAGAGCTGGTGGAACAGGTCGCAATGATTGACGAGTTCACGCACCCAAAGACACACAGGAAGAGCCATTGTTACAGAATAACATACAGGAGTATGGAAAGAACTCTGGTTCGTGAGGAGGTGATCCAAATTCATGCCTTGATCAGAGAAACTGCCGAAAGAGAACTGAGAGTAGAGGCACGGTGATGACATCTGTAATAATTAGGATTTCATTTTGTAACATAAAATTCCAACAATTATATTTGCTACTTCTATAGTACTCATGCCGATTAAAGAGAAGGTTGAGTTCTGGGAAGAGGTTACAAATAATTTGTGAGCGTTATCATTGTTATTATGCAAGTGTGAAGAACATTATATAAAACGTGTTCCCTGAAAAGCATGACTCTTCAAATGCCTTCATATTCTAAATACGGCATGTAATATCGTAAAAATTGGGACAGATTTTTACACCACGAGTTTGTGTAGTCCCATATACATCTTTCTGTGTACAGTACGTTTAACTTTACCAAGACTTGGCCAAATTTCTGATCATTTTGTTGATTCCAGAACCTTGCAATACACACAAATACTTATATTGCTAGATGATCAACCTTTTCTGATCGATTCCACACCGTTTCTTTCACAATGCAATCGCAAGACCAGAGCTCAACTTTATCTTTAACTCTCATATCCACGGTAAAAGGTGTGCAAGTCAATACATTCTAATTATTACCCATGCTTGAGCAATGTTTTCTTATGTTGGTGGTCAAAGCATCCAAAGAATTTCTTCCTACTGGTACCCATTCAAACTTTAGGTGGAGAGTGGCAAATGTTGATTTGTCTCTTGCCAAAGGACATTAACTGTGCCAAGACTTGACCCCATAACCTTCTATACATGATGATGATGATAAATATTAAGTGCTTTTAACTAAGTTTTAACAAAAGCACATACCGGTATCCATACCATGTATTGCATCATTACCTTGGCTTTATCGAGGCTGTCGTATGATGTACCGGTACTAAAAAGCCTTCAAGGAGCCCCTTCTACAAGATACCCATTACTACACCTGGGTATAAAGTGGCAAATTGATCAGTGTCTTGCCAAATGATATTAGGGTCTTGGCTAGGGCTGTAATTCAGACCCGTTGATACATGATGTGATGAATTATCCCGTAGACGATGATTGGTGAAATTTACAAACAGGGGCCAAGATAGCTTGATTTGGAGGGATGAAAACAAAGTAATTATCAGTATTGATCAAATAGCAAGTGATTCCTATATGTCTTTGGTTGTGGATAGCATTTTGAACGAGGAATTTGAAGTCAATGAAGGAAAGATGACTAAAGTTTGCATTCAGATCTGAAAACGGGTGATGTCTGCATGTGGGTAGCATGGAATTGGAATACGCTAATTAATTAATGATTATTAATATTTGTTTACTACATGAAGCGTCAAAGGAAAAACTTGACGCTCAATTTCAGAGGACTCAAACTTTACAAAATCAGGTTCAGTTCTTCCATGTACCAATCATGTTTGAATTGTGAAGTGCAGTATATACAGCACTGTAATATGTGCGTGTAACCATGCATCATTCTTTTTACGATAATTTTACAGCAAATATGCTTGGTTTTGTGCAGAGGTTTATAAGAAAAAATCTACTCAATTTTGACTGCTATTTCAATTTGTTACATTCAGTGTTTATTTGAGTGTTCTCTTGTCCACTGATTATTCATTTCGTTGAGGATTTCATTGTAGGCCAGAGAGAGGGAGAGAGACAAGCAGAGAAAGAGAGATAGACAGACAGGCAAACTTTGGCAAAGAGAGAGACAGATAGATAGAAAGACAGACAGACAGAAAGGAAGGGGGAGAGAGGCAGATCTCTGATAAATACTACAAATATACCTTATGACAGTTTATCTGAATAGAAAATGGAAATACAATTTACAAAAGCTTTTTCATTCCTGAACAAGTAAAAGTTTTCTTTCACATCTTAATTTCTGTTGACAATTCTGGTAAACTGCACAAGTATCCTCTTTGAACTTGGCCCCTAGTAAATTTGACAGAAAAGAAACAAATACTGAAAGATATATATATATATATATGTACTATTACAATAGGTAAGAGAAAATGTGTGGAGAAAGAATACACAAGATCTTATCCTTCCCTCATCTCTATTTCCCTTTATTCTGCCTCCCCTCTCTATTTTTCTCTCGCTTGCTTTTTTTCCAACTATCTCTCTCTCCTCTCTTACTTTCTGTGTCTACCCCCCCCCCCTCTCTCCCTCTCTAAAGCAACAGACTTTTATTTTTCTTTACAATTCATCTTTTACACATATATGATACAAATACACCAAGTACATCACCATCACTGAAAGAAACCAGACCATAAACATGATTGTCAATGAAACATTTGATCATTCTCTTATAACACACAGGTGAAGAAATTTACATTGTACTCGTAACTGTGATGTATTCATATTCACAACAAAGCAATAAATTGTACATATTTGACACATATACCCATTCCCTGTACTATAATCTTACCCAATAGGCCATTTACGTAATGTAATCAAATTTAGCAAATTTATTTTACTGAAATTTATGAAATTTGCATTTTGACTATTGAATAATAATACATAACAGGTGAATATAATGGCTCGTTGCGAAGTAAACTTCTTTAAAGTGTGCCAGTCTACACAAAAAAATGTGTACACCTAGAATGTATAGAATCAACCTGAAATAAACCATCTGCATTCTATGGGCTAACGGATAAGGAGTATCGGTATGAAGATATATAGCATAACATACATGTAAAAACTACACACACGGACCCAAGTAAGACTTGGGTTCTGTGCGTGCTCGATCATATGTGAGCATGTGTGTGTGTGTGTGTATTGGGTTTTTACAGACGTGTATCAATCAGATATGATTATTTACGTCTGGGACCGACCTGCAAACGTCACCATCCGAAAGACGTGACTCAGTTTCGAACCTGCGTCCTCGGCTGAATCAGTTTGTAACTTCCACTTTTTTTAGCTGGATTACAGGCGCACGCCACAACGCCTAGCAACAGATGCGTCAGGTAGTCTACTCACAAGTCACTTTTATGTTTATTGATAGTGTATTTAAACTTGCAAAATCTCTTTATAGCAGCAATATTTCAAGCTCATATTTTGAATATGCATATATAATGTAGTATAGTTAAAAGGATCCTTTGACAAACGAAATTAAGATATTTTTTGGGTTGACTTTGACACTTTAAATTTGAAAACATTGAAAATCCAGACATTCTTACCACAGGAAGCCTCGAAAAACAGGGATATGCAATCTTTGCTCCAGTAACAATTGCTGCAAGCGTTATTTTGTCAAAGATGTAGGATCGGGTAAGGGGCCATGATAAGGTTAAGCTTTTAAACTGTATATAGCTCTGGGTCAAGGGTCAAATCTTGTGTAAAGAAATTGGCCACAGAGCAACTGCAAGTGGAGCACATGTAATGTAAATCAAAACAGAATATCAAAATTAGCATTCCTGCATTCCTTGTCATTCCTAGCAATATAAACATCTCGATCATTCAAATAAATAACAATTTTTCACCGAGTAGGGTGAATATGTTTTTATTGCTAATTTTTGCCCTTTGGGTTTTAATTCCCCCCCCCCCCCCTGATAAATTTGTGTTTAAGACCATATTCACAGTATTTTTTTTAACATCTTTGCAAAATCGGGGCAAGTATTTTAATAAGAGACCCACATATATATACATGAACACAATAGTAGATGTTTGTGCCAAATACATGTAGAAGGAACTTTCTTGATTTGTATATGATACACAGATATTGCTTGGTACTGAAGAATAAATAAACTATTAGTATTAATGTTCCATATCTTGTTTTGACAGGGCAGTACTTAAAGGATAAACCAACATTCAATTTTTAACAAAACAATGAATCATATACTTGCATCCACATTTAAATACCCCTATGCTAAAGCCAGGGTAATTATGCTGCATTATGTAGAGTGCTTTAGAAACTTCTGATAAAGAAAGTGTTAGGCGCTATATAAGCAAATATAATTATGCTATTATTTGTATGTTTGAATGAATGGACCACAACACTTTTATTTTTTTAAGAAAAGATACCTTTTAAATTCATTTAAAATTTAAAAGTGTACTATAACAGCTAATCAATTCAACCAAGATAAATTTATCGGTTCTCCCTGCAATTCATGCAAATGGTAATCGATTGGGTAAGGTGCCACACAAAGATATATGAAAAAATCTAACATATTTACATTCAAAAATTAGTTTGAAAAATAATTCTCAAAATATCTTACTTACATGTATATATTAGCATGAATACTTTTTACATCTTTAACTTAGAGGGAAAGTTAATTCAGGGCATTTTGCTCTTACAAAAACAAAGGAGATATGTGCTTGCTGATGAGTGCCATAGCTATAGTATAGTAATAGTATATTTGTAAAGTGCTTAGAGACCTTGTATTAAGGGCTATAGAAAAGCTACATATTATTATTATTATAGGCCTAGTAGGCATTTTCATATTCCTCTATTAAAGAAACTCGACCAAAACAGCATTTTTGACTCCTTGGAATTCTTCAAGTCATTGAAAATTAAAATTGGGCTAGAAGTATCATGTCCACTTTAGAAAAGTGACAAGTCCTTGATTAAATCTGCGCATTTCTAAAAATCTATTAAAAAATGAGTGAATTCTACATAGATTTTTATTAAATAGTGAATATAAATGAATCACAATTTCAGTGTCTGAAACTTGGGACACAAAATAAATGCAATCATGCTGCATTCAGCGATATTTCCTTCACAACACTGTACATTTCTTTTCTTAATTGGAAGCCATGAACTCAATCTGTACATAGTTCCATCGGTATAATAAATAGCTGCAATGGGTGACCATGAGTATTATCACAGCAATAAAGGCAACTTTTCAAACAGTCATAAATATTCAACAAGAAATCAAGACTACTGTCACTATATACTCAAAATTATATCTTACATACTGCAACTACAAGCGGTTCAACTAAATCCATGGCCGAGTTTTTATAATAACATTAAATCATACAGCTAATTACTATTTTTTAACATTCCTAATTTCATAAAATAATTTAAATTAACAATTGACAATTTAATCAAGATAACGATGATCCATACAAATTAAAATCTTGAGTCTTTGGCATTAAAGTTGCATATCTAAAGAAAGCTTCTGCTTGTTTATTCAAATTTTTAGATAATGTTGTAATAAGAACTTTTTTTGGACAGCGAATGGTTTTAAAGAAACTTCAAATTCATTGATTGTGAGATTTAGTGCAAGTTGTGTTGCCTTCTATATTCTATATTTCTGTGAATATGTCAGCAATTTTTGGTTTTTTTTTTCCTTGTCCGTACGACTCGATAAACAATTCAAAATTGCAATTCTATAACCAGAACTCAAGATAATAATATCATTCCATTGAGAAGGCGTGAAAAATTAGTTTTGTCATCCTTGAACTTCTTCCGTTGCAGCTTCTTCTTGGATCTCTACAGTGACATCCTGAATGTTGCCCATGTTGTGAAGCCAGGTGGCCGCTGCCAAGTCCTCCTCAGTCACCAACCGACCTTGCTGGTCAAACTCCACCACAAACTGAGTGATTGCTTCCCCTCCCTCCCCTGTAGGTACCACAGCCTCGGTTGTTTCTGTTGTACAGACCTCTGTCTCGTTCTCCACCTCTGGAACAATGACAATAGTCTCCCCATCTTTTCCAAGCGCAAGCTCTTTGTCAACCAGGCCGACATAATCTCCAAGATTGTTGCCATGGATAGCTATAGGCACCACGGATTCTGTCTCCTGTGAGCTGTGGCCTGCCTGCGCTTCCCCCGCTGCCTTGGCCTCTACCTCAGCGGAATGGTCTTCGAGGGCTAAAATCACCTGCTCAAGTTTCTTCTGAACCTCGACCCTGTCATCCATGATGGTTACATTCCTTTTCTTGCCCCCTTTCTTGCCCGGCACGATGGTCACAACTGAGAAAGACTGCAGATCTTCCTCACCCATCATTTCCTCCGTTTGTATTGCTTCGGCTGCAATGTTCTCCTCATTCTTCAAGGCTGCAGCCATATGTAGATTCTTCAGAGTCACACTCTCTGCCACTTCAAAGTAACTGATATATTTCTCATCCTCAGCATGGTTTTGGCGTATGTGGAAGACATAATCCCTGAAAACATTGGTGGAATAGTCGGGGCATATCTTGCACTTGTACATCTTCAACCCAAAGTGAGATTTAGTGTTCAGAAGGTGCTTCCGCAAGTTTTGCTTATTGTTACACGCATACAAGCAAAAGGGACAGTGGTAAGGCTTGATTCCAGTATGAATGATCTTGTGGCGGCTGAGATGGGTTGAGAGACGGCACTTATAATTGCAGTTTGGGTAGTCACAGTGGAACGGTTTCTCACCAGTATGAAGACGGATGTGTTTTGTGAGACTGTACTTGGTGGATGCTTTATATCCGCAGTCAGCACACAGGTAAGGTTTCTCTTGAGTATGCATTCGCTGATGAAGCAGCAGTGATGATTTGAACTTGAAAGCGTAGGTGCATCCTTCAAAGTCACATGGAAAACGTCTCTCAAGGCTGTGTTTCATGTACTTGTGCTGCTTCATCAAGTATTCTTCGCAGTACCCCTTGCCGCATATGTCGCACTTGTAATCCTTGGTGCGGATAAGATGCGTTCTCATATGCCTCTCCATCCCATGTTTAGTCAGACTCTCAGCCTCACACAGACCACACTTGAATGGCTTGAAGCCCATGTGACGATACTTGTGCTTCTTCATGTCTGCCCATTGTACACAGGAGTATTCGCAAATATCACATTTGTATTTGCAGTCCGGGTTGTGTATCCGCATGTGATTTCTAAGGTTACCCCTGTTGGAGAAACACTTGTCACATTCTGGACAGCGATTCTCAACTTTGTGACCCATCTCACTCCGGTGTGTTTCCAAGAGTTCCTCCGTCTCAAAGGTTTCTTTGCACATTCCACATCTTGGGATAACATGGAATTCGTGATGACTTTCAAGCTCCTCCTGAGTCTTATATTTTCGGTGGCACTTGTCGCATGCGTAAAGGTCCACCGAGGCTTTCTGAGCATGACTGATGGATGCAAGATGCCTGGCATAGTGGCCTTCGTTCTTGGTTCTGTAAGAACACATGTTACATTCAAGAACCTCCCGCAGAACTTTGATTTTAGAAGGGCTTTCCTCTTCGTCGGCAGGTTCAACTGGACCCAGCTTAAACCTTTTGGCATGCTTCTTGGTGACGCAATGCACGTCTATCTTCTTCTTGGAGGTGCAATAGACGCGGCATACAGTGCAATAGAATTTACCATCTTTTATGAGGATCGATGCTTCTTGATTCTGGGCTGCAGCTTCATCTGTCATTGCAGCTACATCTTCTAGAAATCCATCGGAACCACCACTTGAGACAGCTTCGTGATGTTCTTCATCACCTTCTTTGTTCTGTACTTCATCGCCTTCCTTCTTCTGTACGTTTATACTCTTTTTCTTCTTCTTTGCTGCAAGCTTCTTCTGTGCCGCTACATGCAGTTTCCTTCTATTTTTCCTGGTCTTCTGATTCTTCTCTTGGAAGGCTCTCATCTTCACCATTTGACCAACTGTTTGATTTTCCTCCATATTCTCTTCAACCATCTCCTCTTCGACTGTCTCCTCTTCAACCGACTCCTCTTCGACTGTCTCCTTTTTAACCATCGTCTTTTCGTCCATCTTCTCAGTGACCGACTTCTTTTGTTTGTCTGATGTTGTCTCTTCTTTTTTCCTTGGCCTTCCAACCTTCCTTGGAGAACTATCCTTAGCTTTGTCCTTGGCTTTGGAATCCTTAGCTTTAGATAACTTGGCTTTTCCATCCTTTACTTTGCCATCATCACTAGACATCCTGGCTTCACTCCTGTCTATACCAGCAGCTAGATCTGCATACGATATCCTGATTCCTCTACGACCTGATCTCCTGGGGGAATCGGCGGTCCTCTCCTCCACTTTCTGTGACTCAGGAGTTCTCTGAGGGGAAGTTTGCGGGGAGGTTGCCTTCCGCTTCCTACCACGTTTCTTCGGTGAGCTCTCAGCATCCAGATCGCTGGGAGGGTCTATTGCCAGAGGCTCTCCATCAATCAGAACATATCCTTCGCCAGCCTTTTCTTGTGTTCCATCTTCCTCCGCATCTTGTGTGCCATCTTCCTCCGCATCTTGTGTGCCATCTTCCTCCGCATCTCCACTTCCTAAAAATGAAAGAAAGAAACAAAAATAGCATTTACTTTTTGACAATTATGATGGACACATGGACTTTTACATTATCATTTTTAATAATTTATAGAGATATTTCAGAGTTCTTGTAATAACAGGAAATAGTACTATATATTTGAACATATTCCATACATTAATTATTCCTGCACAATGAATGTGACAGTGAATGAGCAATAGCGAGGTAATGAACATACACTGTAGTAAGATACAGAAATCAGCTAGACATGTCTACTGCCAATAGAAGGGATGTGCAAATTATTGTTTATTTTTGTCTACTGAAAATATAAGAACAGAAAATTTCATTTTGTTTCTCCCTCTTACTACATCTATTCATACTATGTCAGAGAATCCTAAAATCATTGATACTTTTAATAAAAGTCCAGCTGTCGATTAAGACTTAAGAGAGCATTCTATGTTCACCTTGAACATGTTTCTCTCTGAAAAGCTGAAACCTGTACTACAAGAATGTACACCGGTACATAAATACTGCCTGTATAAGACTTACCTGCGTTTTCAGGGCTGGAAGGCTTATCAGCTGCTGTGCATTGGGACTGCCGGTGCTCCACGTAAGCCATCAACCCCTTGATCTCAGAGTCGCATCGCAGACAATAATGAACATCGTCTCCGGACTCCATGGTAGTACAGTGAGTAATGCTGAATGAAGTTTCCTGCAAGAACAGACATGTCTAGGTTATTGCAAGACTCATACCATCTCATATTCTCATTACAATTGTACGATTCTGATGTTGAATTGTTGTAAGAGCAATCCAACTTTTGTAAGAAGATGCATTAAAGTTGAAAATCAGAGAAACAATAGGTGAATTCAAGTTTGTAAACAACTGAACAAAATGATACAAAAAATTTGAAAATGTTTGGAGAAAAAAAACTGAGATTACTAAACCTGTGAATCTAAAAGTGATGAATTTGTCCATTATTAGCTTCGACTACTTGGGGACAATTCTCCCGTTTGCTTGGACACTACCCTGATAGCAGACTGACGTCTTAAAGACGTCATAAATTGGTCGTAAAGTGGTAAACACGTCGTACGTCGTATGGACGACGTAATTATGACGTCATTATGACGTCTTCAAAAGACTATTTTTTCCAAGATAATTTTTGTCGCATTGACGACGTCATAACGACGTCATAATGACGTCTTTAAAGGACTAATTTTTTCAAGATATTTTTTGTCTTCTCGACGACGTCATAATGACGTCTTTAAAAGACTCTTTTTTCCAAGATAATTTTTGTCGTATTAACGACGTCATAAAGACGTCATTTTGACGTCTTTAAAATACTATTTTTCCAAGCTAATTTTTGTCGTATTGACGACGTGATAACGACGTCATAATGACGTCTTTAAAGGACTAATTTTTTCAAGATATTTTTTGTCTTCTCGACGACGTCATTATGACGTCTTTAAAAGACTATTTTTTCCAAGATAATTTTTGTCGTATTAACGACGTCATAAAGACGTCATTTTGACGTCTTTAAAAGACTATTTTTTCCAAGCTAATTTTTGTCGTATCGACGACGTCATTATGACGTCTTTAAAAGACTAATTTTTCCAATGTAATGTTGTCGTATTGACGACGTGCTAACGACGTCATTATGACGACTATAAAAGACTTATTTTTCCAATGTAATGTTGTCGTATTGACGACGTGATAACGACGTCATTATGACGTCTTTAAAAGACTTTTTTTTCCAAGCTAATTTTTGTCGTATCGACGACGTCATTATGACGTCTTTAAAAGACTAATTTTTCCAATGTAATGTTGTCGTATTGACGACGTGCTAACGACGTCATTATGACGACTTTAAAAGACTTATTTTTCCAATGTAATGTTGTCGTATTGACGACGTGCTAACGACGTCATTATGACGACTTTAAAAGACTTATTTTTCCAATGTAATGTTGTCGTATTGACGACGTGATAACGACGTCATTATGACGTCTTTAAAAGACTTATTTTTTCCAATGTAATTTTTGTCGTATTGACGACGTCATTACGACGTCATTATGACCTCTTTAAAATACTATTTTTTCCAAGATACTTGTTGTCGTATCGACGACGTCATTACGACGTCTTTAAAAGACTATTTTTTCCAATATATTTTTTGTCGTATTGACGACGTCATTACGACGTCATTATGACCTCTTTTAAAGACTATTTTTTCGAGATATTTTTTGTCGTAAGGACGACGTTATAACGACGTCATTATGACGTCTCTAATAACCTAATCATTTCCAAAATAATAATCGGGTAAAGACTACAACATCTAATATGAGCATAAGTCAAAGTAAATAGGGCAATTATCAGAATTGAAATTAGGGAACAACTCCCCCCCCCCCCCCCCCCCCTCAAATGTCATTAGTCATTATAGATTGTGCAACATCTTAACACGCACCAAGGTCTGCAATATCGATCAAGACTAAACATGCTCGCATCTAGTTCAAACGGGAGTGTGTACGTGTGTGTAGCATAGTACTCAAGGCATGCAAGGCGTAGGACTCGACTACATGCACTATGCGATGTGTATGTAATGTATTTGAATTCAGAGTAAAAAAGCCGTTGCATCAAGTTTCATCCTCCTGAATACTCTCGTTTTCTCCTGCAAATTTACAGTATGGGTAAGTCCCAGAATTACCTAATTTATTTACAAAAAGTACATAAATCTATAGTTACTGTTTTTTGTTCTGAAAAGTTGATATGTAGACTCAATGTATGATCTTATGTCACTATAATGTCAGTGATAGTGAGCTCGGACTTTCAACACTTGGTGACAAGATTTGGAATGTATGATCCCATATATGTATTTTTATGTAGGGTCTTGATTGAAGGTATGCATGGCATGGGGCATCATTTAAAGCAAAACAGTTTACTCATTTGCCTACACATGGGCTGCATGGCTTTAAAGGGAAATCTAACTCGAATATACAACTGCTCTAAAAGACTAAAACTAAAAGAAAGCAGAAAAATAAGAGAAGCAAACTGATGAAAGCTTTGGCACTAGATCTAGGTAGACTCGTCTAGATTAGACAGCAATAACCATCTGATTTGGGTCATTTCTTTAATAAAACTGACATTTGTTGTCATTCCCCAATACAGATGGCAACCCAGAGATCTCGTACCGTGGGGGTGGCTATGTACATATTTTCGTCCACGACATTTTCTCCCCGATTTTCTTTGTTTGTCTAGATCTAATTTCCTGATTTCTAAATCAGATGTAAATTAACGCCATTACGAACGTGTAGATGGCGCACAGTTTTTCCTTCATAATCATTTTGCCTTCGGCGTAGACTAGAAAGGATGAGATTGATTTAGATGACTCCGGCAGCGAGAGTTTAACACGGCTTGCAAGATTTTCAACATGGATGTCGATTTTGACCCATAATTTCCTTAAAAGGGACCATTAAACGGATTATTTCAATCAAGTTAGTAAGTGGAACCGATGTATTATAGCCTAGGCCTAATTTACAATTGGATATGGACGAGGTAAAATGACATTTTGGGGGATTTTGGGGGCATAACCCTACGACCTGAAATGGCCGTGGCGTTATCAAGGGAATGTGTATAGACGGTTTCCGACTCTAAAGAGAGAGCCGGCCGACCCTACCCCAATAAGAGGCTAACGAACGAAAGAGACAGAAAATTCGGTCTAGGCCTACCCCAAATCAAGCAAATATTCATGAAATGTTCAAATAATGCCGGTCATGATTTAAAAGTCGTTATGTTTCTAACCTGTTTCTGGTCAATTTTCTTATTTTGGGGGAGTATTTTTTCGGAAAAACATTGATAGTAGTATACACTTTCTCACAGGTTGCATGGCAAACCGCTGCACAATACAAGTGCATACAGATGGAGGGTTGCGGGGGCACGTAAGTCTGCGTGAAGTGATCTACCTCCTCATTGTACGGTAGATAACTTCACACAGGCGTGCGTCTGCCCGCAACCACCATCGGTATGCACTTGTAATGTGCAGCGGTTTGCAGTGAAAGTGAAACCTGTGAGAAAGTGTACTACCGGCCCGGGCCCAGATGTCTGGAAATTGAGCATTACGTGTCGATACGTAGAGGAATAAAGCAGTGACTTGTGTCACAAACATGTAACCTTAAACAAGTCGTTTCTATAGTCTTTAGACAGCAAATTTATCTTATAGGCTACCGCTTATACAGAAATCTTTATCTGGAAATAATCGGTTAGACCTGTAAATGGTAAACAAAATTCTTTCCCCACAGGCTGTTCAAAGAAGTTTGTAGTATATGTGTTGCACATGCATACATTATCAACCATTCATTTTGTTCTTTATTCATTTTCTCATTTATTTGTAGGCATCCTTTTTTAACATCTTTCGTCAAAGAAGTGGATTCAAAGCACATTGTGGCCTCGGTATATTGATGTGAAACCATGCAGAAAATGCTACTCTCTCTCAACCTTGTGGATGTTCCCTACTTCCCTAAGGATCAGCAGCCTCTTGAAACAGTTGAAGCCATTATCGGTAAATGTGTACATGTACTTGTATTATTTCTGTACATTTATTTGTCATATTGTGCATGATCACTGAGACACTGACCAATTAGACACTACATAATGGTTCATTTCATTTGAAAGGCTTATTTCAGTTATTTGTCATGAGTTTCAAATATATTTTTAATTCAATTAATTTTAGATCACTAAAACCTGCAGGTATGTTGCAATAACCGACAATATTATGTGAGTTTCAAAGTTCAAACAGTGTTTTTTTACCCTTCAGCATAGGTCAAGGAGCTTTCATTCTACCCTCATCAGCAAACTACAGGAATGCCAGTTTTCAGGCAATAGCCTGAATTCAGGCCCTGGCGAGTTATTTTCATACCGTAGTTTAGGTTTTTTGTGTACAAGCTAGCACATTCTAGGTGATTTTTCAGGCCCTCTGATCAATTCTAACTGGCATCCCTGAAACTACAATTGTATTGATAATTTACCAAACAAAATCCTGAATCACGTTTTGCATTGCCCACAAATGTTTAAAATCCAAAGGTGTGTTGACTTTATGTTTGTGAGCAATGAGAAATTATTTCTGATAAAACTTACCAAGCAGTACTTTTCTGACATAATTCATTATTTAATTCATTGTTTACGTTCCAGTTTTAAAATATATAAAAGTTTGTCTTAAATTGTATTCCTTTCTTTTTGCTTTATTCATGCACTAGAATTCCTTGCGTCTATGTTTTCTGGATCTGAAAGCAAAGCATAATGCCAGAGATTCCACCCAAAAGCTAACCCATGAGTCCAAGCTGAAGAGGAATATTTCCAAATCGATGGCTCCACTAATCCGATTGGTGAGTCATGGCCCTCATCAGCAAACTACAATTGTATTGATAATTTACCAAACGAAATCCTGAATCACGTTTTGCATTGCCCACAAATGTTTAAAATCCAAAGGTGTGTTGACTTTATGTTTGTGAGCAATAAGAAATTATTTCTGATAAATCTTACCAAGCAGTACTTTTCTGACATAATTCATTATTTAATTCATTGTTTACGTTCCAGTTTTAAAATATATAAAAGTTTGTCTCAAATTGTATTCCTTTCTTTTTGCTTTATTCATGCACTAGAATTCCTTGCGTCTATGTTCCCTGGATCTGAAAGCAGTGCATAATGCCAGAGATTCCACCCAAAAGCTAACCCATGAGTCCAAGCTGAAGAGGAATATGTCCAAAATTACATGTAGATCTACACTCACCCGATAGTTAAACTGCTAGAAAAAAGGTTTTTTTTTCACTTCATTATAATTTATAGAGAGAGATTGGGGGAGGGGGAGAGGTGAGGTGTAGCCACAAACCTGAATGGCTAAGCTGTGGAACTGAAATTCCCATTCATGTCACTTACAATTTTAATGAATTACAGGGTGTACAAACTGACATAATAACAGTTTGAGTAAAAGATTCCAGTATTTTGCATATATTTGTAATTACTATTTATGAGGTTGACCTGTTTCACAATGCTTAAATGTAGTAGACTTGATATGCTCAGTCTCATACTCACCCCCACCCCCCATCCGCTTCTTATCAGTTCTTAAAACCTGTTGCAAATTATATATAAGTTGGTAATAGAGAAAAATTGAGTGAGTTAAATACAATACAAATCGATTCCATTATTAAGCAACTAAGACTTGTTCAGATACGGAACGTGAACCGCCAACAATTTTCGAAAATGATGCAGTTTGGTTTTATGTGTAAAGCGAATGGCAACAAGTCTTTGTATGTTTTGGACTGCGCATATTCAGTGAGCTTTTTTTAAAAAATAATATACAGAAATGTAAAGCATATTGAACTCTATGTCAACATTAAAAAAACTCTGAGATTTTGTTTTGCAGCATCATATCTGAACAAGCCTTAAAGGGACTTGGTAACATTGTTCATATGAGAGAAAATGATGCTAAGGTATTGACTTCAATGCTATACTGTATGTACACTTAAAGATAATCTGAACATTTGAGTTAAAAATAGACCACTATTGATGATTAAAATTGGGAAAACTGATCTAATCCATTCCTTAATTCTCCCAACTATATTTTTATAATTTGATTAAATTGAAGTGAGTGTAAATCATCACAAAGCAACGAATTAGCTCCAATACCTTTTCCAAATTTAGGCGTTGAAAGATTTTTAAAGGCCTGTTTTATATCTTATTTTCATGGAAAAACGGTTGGGGAAAATTGAAAATTTTGTTGGGAGAATTAACTGTTAAAGAGTGACACACAGTAGCGCCTTCAATGGAAACCATAAATACCTTGTGGTTTGAAAAAAAATTGGTAGTTAAAAGTATAAAATTCTTGGATTGTATCTGTGATTTTGAAAGCACAATATGGCTTACCTACATGTATATTGAATTTGCTGTTAAAATTTAAGTTAAATTTTAATTCTTTTGTGAAACTCCTGGGACTTGCCAAATGAATGTTGTGACATTAGCAATGGAATATATCTCTTTGTGCTAAACTTTTTCAGCATGTTTGCTATTTTATCTTAAACTGGGAAATATCTTCTGAATAATTATTCCACCGTCACCTTGGAATTGCCCAACTGAGCCAATCGTACTGGCGGGAATGTTATCTGATATAAATTGTATTTTATACATGAACTTCAGCTTCTGTATTTGCAACAAAACTAATTTTTTGATATTTATAAAGATGAATGTTGCCACTAATGCCTTTTCTTATATTTAAGTCATGTGCCCGTAAGAAGCAGGTTTCTAGCACAGAGAATAGGTACAGTTGAGCTGATTTCTGCACAGTTTTCTAATATGCTGTATCGCCAAATGTGAACATCATGGTTTTGACGGGCAAGCAACCATCATCAGAAAACTCTGCAGGTATCAGTGAAGCTCTCCCTGTTCCCCTTGCTGCCAACTTGTTCCTTTTGAGTGTAAGAAATAACTTAGCTAAGCCATGTGTTTATCATTTGTGCCATTTTTCTCCTGTGTGTGATTTAGATTGTATAGTTTTATACTTTATACTGAATTCTTGCCATGAACTTAGATATTCCCCTTGTATGTAACAAGAATTGATCTTTCATGCTCAGAAATTCTTTCCAACAACCTTTTGTTTTATGTGATAGTCTTTATCTGCATTAAAGTCTTGGGGTTGTCAGGAGCGGTTTTGCAGCATGGAGACGAGGTAGAGCTGCACTGATGAATGCCTAGCTTTCCACTATGCTGTTTTGCTGAATATGAGGAACTTCCCCAGTGTGCTGTTTGCTTGTCTACTAAAATACTGCGGGTATCAGTATAGCTTTACCTAGTCTCTATGCTGCTAACCTGCTTCCCACAACCGTATGACTTATAAGTTTAGCCAATATGTCATAGTTTCTTGTAGCACAATTTATAACGAAACAGATATCTTTGTGATGGCCTGTTAACTTTCTTAAAATAAATTATGAGACTGACAGAAATACACTAGGTATTTATACAGCATGTTTTGGAAGAAGTGTCAGGATAGTGATGAAAAGATTTTGTACCAATGGAAAACAAAGTTAGATAGAATAAGAAGGTATAGAAATACATATTTTATATTTTTGTTATCCATTTTCATACCATATACGTGTACATTAAAAATATGAAAATTACTTTCTGTTTGGCATGTATATATATATTATGTGATGCAATATTTGTTGCTTTGATTTTACTGTGTGATTGTTCAGAATGTGTACATGAAGTGACTTTTACACTTTCTTCCTTGATCAGGTGGTCGTATAGATGTTATTTAGAGGACAACAAAGACGTAAAGATCATGTAAGGATAAAAGGTACATCGAAATGACCAGTAAGGTGTAAATATCACGTCAAAATTTGATGTCCATACAACGTATACAGGTCTTTCTTGGGTGAAAGTTGACGTCTTAAAGACGTCTTTATTTAACCAATAAGACCTAAAAAGAAAATATGACGTCCATACAACGTCTTTATATGGTACAAGTTGACGTCTTAAAGACGTCTTTCTTTGACTAATAAGACGTTAAAATCACGACAAAATATGACGTCCATACGACGTCTTCCTATGGTACAAGTTGACGTCTTACAGACGTCTTTCTTTGACTAAAAGACGTAAATATGACGTCCATACAACGTCTTTCTATGGCACAAGTTGACGTCTTAAAGACGTCTTTCTTTAACTAATAAGACGTAAAAATCACGTCAAAATATGACGTCCTTGTGACTACGTGCGCGGGTGCAAAATCAAGTCTTTTTGACGTCGTGTTATGTCGTCTTAAAGACGTCTTTCTTTAACTAAAAGACGTAAATATGACGTCCATATGACGTCTTCCTATAGTACAACTTGACGTCTTAAAGACGTCTTTCTTTGACTAATAAGACGTAAAAATCACGTCAAAATATGACGTCCTCGTGACGACGTGCGCGGGTGCAAAATCAAGTCTTTTTGACGTCGTGTTATGTCGTCCTAAAGACGTCTTTCTTTAACTAAAAGACGTAAATATGACGTCCATATGACGTCTTCCTATAGTACAAGTTGACGTCTTAAAGACGTCTTTCTTTGACTAATAAGACGTAAAAATCACGTCAAAATATGACGTCCTCGTGACGACGTGCGCGGGTGCAAAATCATGTCTTTTTGACGTCGTGTTATGTCGTCTTAAAGACGTAGTACAAGACGTAAATATGACGTGATATTTACCAGTCTCTGCTATCAGGGTAAATATCATGAATTCCATTTTTCTGCTTGGTAATTACTCTTTCACTAGTTTAATAGCTCCATTCATACTATTCTATACTCCACACATGAAATCTGTTCAGCAAATAAACCAAATTAAGAAACAAATCTTACATCATTTTGGGTGAAAGAGCTAAGTGAAACAACATTCCTTTTGGATAGTGATCTTACCCTTCAAAAAAAAAATGCAACTTCATAATCATATTGTATCCTACATTAATTAATTCAAACAATCTCTCTCTTTCTTTTCCTTTCTTCCTGCATTAATTCTTTACAACAGCTTTCTATCAAGATTGGAATTCCCTTTGAATCATAGTTTCACATATTTTTTTAGGATGGCACTATTTAAAGGTACTATGTCCCTTTTGCAGACAACCTCAAATGCTGTAGAACTTTGCAGAAATTATGAATATGTCATGTATGTCCTATCTGTGAAATTTAAACGTTAGCAGTGTCCTCATATTCAAATTATGCAAGGAAACCCGTTTACTTGCTAGACTTCACTGTCAGACACTATAGAGTGAGTGACTGGCTTTTTTTCTTCTTTGGTAATAACATACATGAGTTGTAAAGGGTACATGAGCAGTTGTCTACATCAATAACCCACTTCTTGTGATGGCCAAGATTAAACTGATTGAATCTTTGCGCAGCATAAAACGTATGACCATTCGGTACAATTGTCTGAAAATCAAGACTATTACTTTTGGGCTCTATAGCCCTAAAGTCGATTTGACAACCAATAGTCGTTATTTTCCCACTTGAAGACATTTTCAAGCCCCACCTTTTTTAGGGAAGTTCTAAATTAGTATTATCTTTCAAATGCAGTTGGAATTTAACTTTTTCATTTTTTGGGCCTGCAAATGGGACATAGTACCTTTAATTTGGAAAGAAAATCTGATGAAATGTTACAAGTGCAGTACCTTCCACTTTTTTTCCTTCAGAACCGGTAAATCAATTCATTGATACTTGTCACAGGCCAATATGTGTACGGTAGGCTACATTCTCCATTTTGACTTTGTACTTTGGATCCAGAAGGACATCAACTCAAAACACAGAGCTAATGTCATTTTGGCTCTGAACAGACATTGTGTCAAAGTAAGGTAGGGGATTCATGATTGATAGCAAGCTTTACAGTTAGAATGTCTGGGTGAAAAGTTGCAACTTCTTTTCTAAATCAAACTGTCAAGACTTGATTATATGGTACCGATTATCCTTATACATGTAGATATAGAATATCAAGGGCAAACTTTTCGCGTAACTTAAAGTTAGATAGTTAATCCCCTCCTTGCATTTGCACATGCAGCACGTTAGTGAATACCGTCAGTAGGGGCGCTGGTCCGAGAATAAGGATCGTCTTCATAAACAAGCATCACCTTTGTAAACGTGGACCGATATGCGTTTTCGCAGACTTTTTTTGATCGCCGAGTTGGCGATGCGAAAAATGGATTTTCTTGATGCTCTTACATTGACTTTGTACCGAGACTTTCACATTAGGTTCTATGAGCAATAAATCCTTGGGAAGATGGACAACCCATAATAGTAGACGGTGAACTAGATCTAGACCTCTAGGCCTAGGGTTATTTTCCCACTGGGATTCCATTTTTCGTATCACCAGCGGGCGGTTCTGTAACCCGAAACCTGCAGAGCGCCGATGAAAAAAAATGTACGCGAAAATGCAGACGATCCTTATTTTTGAGGACGCATTTTTTTCTGCGTTTATGAAGACGATCGT
Source organism: Strongylocentrotus purpuratus (assembly GCF_000002235.5). Lineage (NCBI taxonomy): Eukaryota > Metazoa > Echinodermata > Echinoidea > Camarodonta > Strongylocentrotidae > Strongylocentrotus > Strongylocentrotus purpuratus. The sequence goes on from NW_022145614.1 coordinate 26,754,506, forward strand.
CATTTTCGGACCAGCGCACAAGCACAACGTTGACAAATGCCAGTTTTACCTTCTTTTTTTTAAAGAAATTTCAAAGCCACTTCTTTCTATCCATAATCCAGATCATCATCATGGGCCACTTGAACTGAAGAGCACAATCCTCCCATGATCCCACCCCCTGAAATTCCAGGGACACAACCACGCGACCCGCTTAGTTAGCAGCGCGCAGTACAGCCGCGGATTGGCCTAGGGAGCGCCAGCGCCAGTAGTAGGGGAGGAATGTTCGCAGGGAGCTGCTTTAGTGAGTCGTGCTGGCTCAAGCACCGGAACCAACGTAACCAGTGTGTACCGTATACATTTTTCCGTTGAAACGAACCCGTCGCGTTCTACCGTATCCTGTAGCACGCGCACAACATACGAAAGCACAACTTCATCACACTCAGAATGTAGCGAAATATAAATGATTTCCATGTCCAAAAATTATATTTAGCATGATGAATTTGTTCTTTAATATTTAATTTGAATATTAATGTTATTTTCTTGTTGAAATTTGTAAAATTCAAGACAGATTAGCTTACCAAAATTACAACAATCTCTGAGAAAATATTGGCGCTCGTTTAATTATCCGCTACCATAATGATGACTATGGAAAGCAAAATGTAAACTCGTAAAATGTACAGATACCGAATTTTCACCACAGAACCACTCACATATCCCTGACAGAACTGAAAATATTTTCAGTCCTGTGATTTAACCAGCGCCTCCTTCCCCCCTGGTCGATTACCAGCCATTTTTAAATTTCAGTGAGTGGATAAAAGATTCACTCAGTTCAATGGCGGCACTCCCGGGGGACAGGGGGCACATTGCCCCCCTCCCCACTTTTTCAAGTACCCCGAAAGTGCCCTTTTTTACATAGAAAAAGCGTCCCTAATTATACTTTGAAAATTGCCCCTATTTCTTTGTTGAAGTTCCCCTTCCCATTTTCACATCCGACAAGTTCCCACTTTACTTTGCAATAAGTGTCCATTCTCCATTCTCATAAACGCCCTTTTTAATATCAAGTAAGTGTCCCTTTTTCACTACGAGAAGTGCCACTTTTCACTCAGTTGATAAATGCCCCTACACTCTGATAATTGCCCTATTCAAATCTGAAAGGTTTCCATTTTACTCTGACTAGTGCCCCTTTTAAGCGCACCTTTTATTTTCATATGTGCCCCCTTTTTCTTTCTAATAAGGGACATATCCCCTTTTCATAAATGCCCCAATCAACATTTGATGGATGCCCCTCTTCCGTCACGACAAATGCCTCTTTCCTGTTCTCATAAGTGCCTTTCTTCATCCCTGGTGAGCAGGGCCGTAGCCAGAGTTTGATGGGTTTTTTTTTTGGGGGGGGGGGCACATACATGTTATTGATCGACGTCCTGGGGAGGGGTCTAAAAAAGTTCAACCAATCTTTGAAATTTGTTGGGGCACGTCCCCCCCCCCCCTCCCTGTGGCTACGGGCCTGCTGGTGAGTGCCTCTTTTCATTGTTTTAACGTGATCCTTTTCTTTTTTAATAAGTGTCTCATCCGTTTCCACAAGTGTCGTCTTTTCCTCTCATCATTAACCGTGCCCCTAATTTAAAGCGCCTAAGGGCAATTTCCCTAAGCTCGCTCGCATTTAACGATGATATTATTATATTACTTATCGAAGGTCTTTTCAGACTTCCTATATGAGCTTATAACCCCATTAGGAATGGGTTTTTTCCTCTTTGTAATACACTGTCGCTCATATAGTTGGAACATTTTGTTTTTATCCCAATTTATGGAATTATTTTGAAAATGATTTATTCCTAACTATAGATCTAGATACGGTATACATTCTCAGATTTTATTGAATAATAATTTGCCAGTGTTTGTTTTGCGTGACTGCTAAAGCATGTGTATGTTACTATCCTTATCAACTAGGGGACCTACGCCCTTAGGTCATCATGAACAGTAATGACTGGATAGTGCCCCACAAAAGGGCACTTATACTGAGCAGATCGACGCGGTTTTGATCCTGGGGCCTCACAGTTACGAGGCCATTGCTTTGCCACTGAACCATAACTGTACGCAGCGGGGGCTAAGGAAGGGGGCAGTTCCCACAAATAAAAAAATAAAAAATAAAATGGAATAATCAATAAATCATTGAATTTCCACCAGTCCCCAACAGAAAAAATCTTCTGTGCGCCCATGCCTTGAGCCATAATGCATGGCATTCTTCTTCCTTTTGTCTTCTTCTTTTGTATTGGTGTTTATAGTTCTGCTTTCCTTTTCCTTATTTCTTTTCTCAACAATACAGTGTATACTTTAAGGAGTTGACGTTCATATAAGGCTAATTGCGGCTTTTTGTTAACCCAACATTCCCACTGAAAATTTTGTTTGCTCCTTCCCTTCTTATTTTTCTTGTAATCAATCTTTTATCTGTATCCCATGTTTGTATGTCTTAATTTTTTTTTTAATGGAGAATGAAATAAAATGAATTGAATCTTCAGTATGGTTTCCCCCATTTTTTAAATCCACTGCGCCCTCTCCTACAGTATTTCAATCATTAAGAGAATAATAATTGTAGTTAGTGAATCATGACTATTTATGATTCAATTAATTTCACACTTAGGTCAAGCAGACACGCAGCGCGATATGGATATGATCATAATATGAATCATGCATGGGTGTCGATCTGTAATTCAGGGGGGAATGATCTATTCATTCATTCCCCCCTGAACAATAGGTATTACGTAAGGATCGACACCCATGATATGAATCTAAAGCTGTTCCAAAATTTCTTTTCTGTCTGTCTACAAAAATATATATATTGGCCATTAGATTTTTATTAAAACATAAACTAGTTTGGAAAAGAACGTTTTTTGTTATGTGGCTTACCATAGATCTCAGAGGAAAAATATTGCGCTTCGTCTATTGTCACGTGATACTTTTGGAATGACGACATGCCGTGGAATGTCACGTGACCTGGATATACAAACTCAATTTTGCATCTCTCCGCAGTTTCAGTGATGACAGGATGAAATTCGCCATCGTTACTTGTGAAAATACCACAAGTAGTGCCACATTTCTGATTAATAACTCATATAAGCCTCACCTTTGATGAAGTAAGTGAATAAATGTTACAATTTTTACATACCGGTAGGTCTATTATAATGAATTCTTTTATTATTTTAGAAATTGTTTTCTTTTAAATGTTGGTTCTTAATTTTTCCGCCCTTGCAGTTGCACTAGCCTGGCCTGGCCTGAAACTGAGTGAAAAATGCATGAGGGCCCGGCTCATCTCGAAGACTCGCAATCTCGCCATCTCGCGATCTCTAGTCGAGCTAGCCGTACAAAATAATGCCAAGCCCAAAGCTCAAAGTCAAAGGGCTAGGTGATAATTAACTCCAGGGAGCTCCGACGTCGGCGTTGGCATCGGAGCTCCCTCAAGCTAGGTAGGTGATATGAAATATGATATTGATATCACTCAATACTCATCGAATTCCAGACAACTCGCCACAAAGACAACCCGCTCCAAGACAACCCGCCACAATACCCTGGACATCTCGCCAGTCGCCACAATACCCTGGACAACTCGCCACAGACGAGTTGTCCAGGGTGGGGTGCCTTTTCAGACAACTCGCCACACTTTTTTCCCCTCATGATTTCTAGATCTAAAATCCCTTATCTTAGATGAAATTGTCATTTTTCATGATTTTCGTGCTTTTATAAACACATTCATTACAAAGAATAAAGAATAAAGCTGATTTCCCTTGCAACAATATTATATTTTTGACAAACCGAAGGCGTACGATCGCCAGATCATTGGGATAACTTGGTATTTAGATATAGAGGTCTATAGCAGCTGCATTTTTCCCCGCGCAGGTTCGAATCCTGCCGATTACGCCAATGTAGTGACGGAGCGGAATATAATCTTACTGGGCCTAAATGTCTACTGTTAACTTACGCAATGCTATTAATTACGATACTAAGGGTCAATCCTACCATAAGCTGTAGAATTGCAGTGACTCTCGAAGACTCGTTGCAGCACTGATGAGTGGAGCTCCATGAAGCTAGCTGCGTTGAGATCCGAAGAGATCCGAGGAGACCGGCAGACGGCTTGTGTTGCTCGCTTGACAGTCTCGATTCAATCTGCCATACCCAGTAATGAGTATGATCGCGGAAACTACCGCGGGTGTCGCCAAATGCGGGACTTGCGCGCATATACCCGCCAGAGCCATATTGGCTCAGGCTGAATCACTACATTAGGATACTGGTGTACTGATGGGGGGGGGGGGGGGGGGGGGGTTATTTGACCCGCGAAATAAAATTTAAAATGTGATTTATTTCTAGATTTTCTGGGTTAGTTTCGTCAGAGGCGGCATTCTTCATTGGGGGGGGGGGGGACACTGTGCCCCCACTTTTTCAGGTTCCCCTAAAGTGCCCTCTTTATCCTTTGTACATGTCCTTTTTCCCTTCTGATAATTTTTAATGGTAGGAATTCATGGAAGGGTACTGTAAGCACTGGCGTCCTGATGGGGGAGGGGGCAGTTGACCCGCGAAATAAAATTGAAATATGGTTTATTTCTAGATTTTCTAGGTTAGTTTCGCACAGTCCAAAATAGATTCTTGTTGCGGGTCTTGTTGCAAGCGCAAGGAAAATCATCTTTATTCTTTAGAACAGCTCTCAAAATACTCACAATTTCCATGTTTCCTGTCATGACTGTGTTTATAAAAGAATAATGAATACATAAAATGACAATTTCATTTAAGATCATGAAGATGAGGGATTTTAGATCTAGAAATCATGAGGGGAAAAAAGTGTGGCGAGTTGTCCGAAAAGGCACCCCACCCTGGACAACTCGCCTGTGGCGAGTTGTCCAGGGTATTGTGGTGAGATGTCCAGGGTATTGTGGCGGGTTCTAAATCTGAAAAATACTTGAAATAAAGCTCTAGCCTTTTGCTAAGGCAGGGGGGGGGGGGTAACCCAAATCCACACCTTTCTCAATGACAAACTTCTCCATGTTTCAGTCCATGCGCGATCGTCTCCAGCTCCAGCAGATATTGGGCTTCAGTTCAGCGTGCACACCGGTACTACCGGAGCAGTATAGCCACTGCTGACGGCCGCATTAGCTGCACGCTGTTTGTATCGGTAATACTTATAGAGATGGGAGAGAAAGCGCCATTCCATTTCATTGGTTTAAGGTTTGAAAATTGATACTCAATATTGTGTTAAAGTTATATAAAAAAATATAATCTTTATTTTATAATTCCACGGGGGCGATTTTTAATTTTGCAATCGCCCCCGTAAGCAACCTGACGGGGGCGATTATGGAGCTTACAGGGACGAATCGCCCACCGCCCCCGTGTATTTTGAGCGCTGGTTGTAACTGAAGAAAAAGTCATAAAAACAAGTCCTAAATTCAACAGGATAGTTGAAAGCTGATTTATCTCCCAAAAAAAATTGAAATTAAAAAAGCAATACATCAGATGTGAGATAATTTTATCAATTGCAAGGCAAAAGCCTAAGGTCATACAATCAGTTGGTATCACTTTTCACCACAATTGTAATGACAATCATGACATCTTCTCTCGAAATGAAGATTTCGGACCCTTTGTGATACAATGTAGAAAGTTCATATTCGTTTTGGGATTAAACGCAGAAGACTGCAAAATTTTGCCAATATTTTCATAATATCTCACTGAATTCCAAAGAACAAATCGTCTTCAGGTTCCTGTTTCCATTGGTGGTATCAGCTTTTCAAACGTTCAGTTTTTTCTAGATCTATAGGAAAATGTGCATGAACTTGTCATCTATACGAACCAGGGTCACACAATCACACACCAAAAAAATATCACATAAAATGAAACCCCCTCTTTCTCATTAAATAAAAAAATCTAGATGAGAAACTAGTAATTATTATTACTTGGCCTTAAACATGTGAAATATCTGGAAAATATTTTCCAAACAGAAAATCAAACACCTTTTCCTTTAAACAAGATTTTGGCCCCTCTTTAAAAAGTTTGCTGAATGCTAACAATGTTCTAAGTACAAAATTTTCTCAGAATCTGGTTTCACCTGCCGCCCCCACCATATAACGTGGTATGTACTTGTATTCTGCAGCGGTTTGCAGTGAAACCTATGAGAAAGTGTATATTATAATGACTTCATTTTTTAGGGAAAATACTTCAAAAAAGAAAAGAAAATTGACACATAACAGGTAAAAAAAAAAAGACTTTGAAATCATGGCCATTATTTGAACAATTGTTGAAGTATTAGTTAATTTTATTTCTGTTGAGTACGATAGCTTGATTTTAGTTTGACCTACATACTAGAGTAAGCATTTGGATACCTCGTCCACCCCCCCCCCCCCCATGTATAGGGTCAATCTGGACTTGATAGAATTTAGCAGTATTGTTATCTAAGAGAGCTGAGTCGATCGAAAATACCTTGTTGAAATGTTGTATTAATTATGGTCTTAAAAACAACTACATTAAATATTATTTACCCAAATAAAAAGTTGAAAATTCACAAATTAATTGAACAAAACTGAAAGTCACCTGACATTTTCTCTTTACCGGAACTTACATCATCATGTATCATGTGATATGTGTCATCAGAGTTATCTGTGCCTTCACGTGTTTTGTCACTTGTGATACAAGTCAAGTATTGCAAAAATCTTGGCATTCAACCTGTACATGTACATGTGTATATATTTATTTATTTTTTAAATTATTTCTCTAACCCCATTTTTTACTATCTGGTTACTTGAAATTTCAAGTATTGTATGACTTTCACATTGTGCAAACTTTGTATTTTTGTTGACAAAAATCTCAGCTGGTGGTTGTGTGACTGTCAGCGTTAGTAAAGTGTTGATACCCATTTGTTTTTATGTGCTTGTGGTTCAAACAGGATGCTACCAGTCTACACATGTACTTGTCCCATGTCCTGGGGCAACCAACATTGTCAGATTGGCTACTGACGTTTTATATCATATGCCCGATTTGGCAATTTTACTGTGAATATGTAATGTATGTTTATAATGTATTATGATTCTTCATATTAAAGAACACAGTAGACCAACACAGTGTTTGTTTATACACACACGTTACAAATTTGGTTGAAATAGAAAATCCATCTGGGGGCCGTTTCTCGAAACCGTCATAACTACAAGATCAACGACATCTCGCCACTGTCACGCAACTTGTCAGCTAAGTGTTTCACGAAGCCGTCTTTGCCAAGATGAGCGACAACTTCCGCGACAAGCGAGTTGTCACTGCTCCGAACCTGTCATATCTTTTTAATTGCTGTAAAGCGCCATCACAAGTCAGTTTGTTGCCATTCCATGGGCCGCGAAATGGACGATTAGTTTCACTATCATTTTGAGAAAAATATAGACGAGTTCGGTACGTAATTCTCTGGGATGCGAAATGCAAATGTACAAAAGTGAGAATACAAATTAAACAGAAACTTTAAAAAGCTGAATATAAACATTAAATCACAAATCATTAAACTATAACATATAAATAAGAGAGGTAAGAATGTTACACACCGTTTTCCATAGTCGATCCATAGTCTTTTCTTAGGATACCGTCATACCTTTGGGGCCTATGTGCATTATTATTCCCTCTCTAATTACTTCTTCCAAATGATATTTTCAATATCAAATCAATTATATAACAAGTATTTATGAGACTCTAGAATAAAAACTGGCTGAGAAAAGACATTTTGCCTAAAATTCCTCGTCACAATAAACAAAAAAGTATGTATTGATAAACTATCACATTACGGTATCCTTCAACTAACTTTTGATTCGACTGTCGAAAAAAAAACACTCACCGGTTTTTCTTCAATTTAAGAATCTTTACAGAAATATGCAAATCGTTTGATGATGTAAATATGATAATGACACTATTTATTATTTATTTTAGGAGAATTTATATGTATATATTTCTTTTTGAACAATTTTAGTCCCAAAACTTGTTTTGGGTTATTCTTGATAAATCAAATGGATCGTGACAAAGACTATGTTCTTGAGCTGCTAGTATCGCGATATATCGATATCATGTCTGTCATGGCTTTGTGAAACGGTTTATCCGCTTCATGACATCTCCGTAGGTCGCCGACAAAGATATGACTGTCGTGGAGTTGGTTTCGAGAAACGGCCCCCAGATCTAAAGATGGGGCAGGTGAATTCAAATAGGACAAGCGATTTCAGGATTTGCTTGCCTATTATGTTTTGAAGTTTGAACATCATTACTGCATTAATTGGTTAATTTCTCAGGATTTAATGAAAGTACCGTACCATAGACTCTGTTATTTTGAAATTTGGATGTATTCAAATTTCAAAACCATTTGATTTTAGGTTATCTTCTAGATGTATGATCTTAGATGATTTATTTACTTTTTTAAAGTTTATTTTGTTTTTATTTGTTTTTTTTGTTTTGTTTTAGTTTGGTTTTCTTCCATCCATGAAAATGGTGAAAGTTGTGCTTTTACACTTTACAGCATAGCTAAAAAACACAAATAAACTCAATAAAGTAATCATTGAAAATATGAGGCAAGAAGCCTTTGCAGAAATATTGAAGACTGCTTAAAAAATGAAGTTTCTCAGGGGAACAAAAATTATAGTGAATTGAATTTTGTTTTGTTTCTTGCTTATGTGCTGTGTTATTATTTGGTTTTATTTAGTTTTCATTGCATTCTGTCATGTTCCAACAATGTTGATTAATATTCAATCCAAAAATATCCAAGCCCTATCCCCCAAATGTTAAATAATAAATGCCCAAATTGTGCACTCTAATTGGCATATGATTTGTGCTCTGTTCAATTTAAACACTTACATGGATGGATGACTTCTATTCATGCATATAATATTCTTTCTTTTTATCAATTTGTGCTGGTTCTCTTTATTGTGCATGTAGGCCCACTAGTTACATGTACATGTACAGTGTACATGTACTTCCCGTCTGTACATTATGAGGCAATTTATAAGCTTACTAGATTTACCTGGTAGTCCATATCAGAACAATTACCCTTTGAGCAATCACCCCCCCCCCCCCTCAGAAAATTACCCCCAATGTCAACCGCCCCCCCCCCCCAGAACAATTACCCTATAGGACAATTAGCCCCCACCCCTGATAGTTACCCCACCCCCTGTTCATTAAAGGGAAGTCCACCCTGATAAATTGCTTTTAATAAAAGCAGATTTTTTTTATTTCTCAGGGGTTACTTGTCCTAGGGGTAATTTTCCGGGGGGGGGGGGGGGGGGGGGGGGGGATAAATTTCCTCATCATTCTAACTCCGACCATTACCACTGACTGACTACATGTACATAATGTAAATTTAGACCCAGCATACACATAAGGCCCTACATGTACATTATTTTATCATCATTGTGAGATTTACAGTTTTTCCTTGTTCTGAATGTTTCTATCATCAAAATCATCTCTCATACAGACAAAAAGCAATTATAGTTAAAAAACAAAACATATTCCTTTGTAAAAGAGTGGAAATATTGATAAAGTGTAGTTAAAAAAATAATAAAATCAAGTTGTCATACTGATCAATTTCATGCTCCCACCCTCTGACCTGCAAGTAAGTGATTTATACCCCAATCAGCTGTAGATCAAAAATAGGAGCTAGAGATGAATTCCCATACATGTCTGTCTGGGGTCATGACCTTACCAACACTGCCCAATACATCCCAATCCCATATCATACATCCCATCGCACCCAAATAGATGGCTAATTATAACCTGTTCCTGTCACCCTCTCCTTCATCAGTCTTTCCTGCCGCTCACTTGGGCTATGTTCACATCTGCCAAGTAAACTGCACATACAAAATAAAGATAAACTTGAGTTCCGGTAAAAAAAAGAAAATAAATTCTCACAGAATCAAACAAAACTTACACTGAATGTTCAAGATTACAAATAAATCTCATTTGCCCAACAATTTTGGTAGAAAATGTATACTGGCTGAGTAATGAGCATAAAAAGATAAGGAAATCAAGGTAAGTAGCCCAGACACCATTTGTGTAGTCCCATATACATCTTTCTGTGTACAGTGCTTGTTACTTTACCAAGACTGGGCCAAATTTATTATGATTTTGATAACTCCAGAGCCTTGCAGTACACACCAATACTTACATGCTACATATGATCAACTTTTTCTAATCCATTCCACACCTTTTCTTTCACAATGCAATCGCATGACCAGAACTCAACTTTATCTTTAAGGTTATAGATTTGTATACATGTATATGAACAGACCATGAATTGTTGGCTCTCAAATCAGAATCTGAACACACAGTCTCTTTCATATCCTAAATGTTGTACCAGTAGGCACAATACACCTGGGCCTGTCTTACAAAGAGTTGATAATTTGATATCTATCACAACTTATTTGTGATTGATGTACATAAGAGATTGGAGACTGCAAACTTGTGATTGATTTAAAGACTTCTGATTGATTTGGACCAATCGTAAGTCTTTGTATGACGGGCCCAAATGTCATGTTCACAAAGGGGGTATTAAAGACAATTTAGTTATTACTACATGACAGTACATGTACAGGTGTACATATACATTTGAGGGAGTCTGGTTGAGAAACAGTTGTGAAATTCAAGAAGTTGTTTAGTTCTGTTCATCCATTTTCTAATGTAGAAAAGAAGGCAGAATACTGCAATATTTTGAGATTCGACACTTGTAAAGTAACACCAACATTTGTGGCCCATGAAATGTAAAGTCATTGGTAGTGAAGTGGTCTGTTTGATGGACATTGTATTTAGGGTGATAAGCGATTCTCTGCTTCTTGGGCATAAATGACACAAATGCTATCATTACCATACTGATTATAAACATGATAATTTGGGAATGTGCCATACTAATATGAATAATTGCCACGGAAAACCACTTTACGTTTGTTATCATCAACAATAACACAATGTTTGCCAATATGTGAACATGGGGTTTAATGTGTGTAGAGAGAGGGGGCTCTTGTTAAACTTAGTGACCTGTTTCCTCTCCCATAATAGCAACCGCATGAAGGAGAAGTCACATGATGTACTCGGGAGTAACGTGCTCGATCAAGTGACTTCTCGTAAGTCGATGAATAAGTTGCTTTCATCCCTCTTCCCAGTCCCACAGACTCGTAGAAATTGTGATTCTGATGAGAGGTGTTCCTTTCATTGCTAGTAACTCTAGATCCCTTTTCTTTTGTGTGTCTTCCCTCAGATTGGTCTGTGGTTCTTTGGACGGAGTGTTCAATTTAACTTATAACTGCATTACAACTTCTAGAACAATATATATTCAAAGGTGAGTATTTTTGTTGTTTTTAGAAGCTGGAAATTTTTATTTCTTTTGTATTTGTAAAAGAGAAGAATGCCAAGATAGATGTCATGTTCTGATTGTTCTATTTACTATAATTTTTTTCTCTAATGTGATTAATAGGCCTGTCAGGACTCAGGAGTAGTCAAGTACTTGTGCAAATTTAACATTTACATATCACTCTTTCACTCAAGAGTGGAGATTTATGGCATACTGGCATCATCCACAAGTACCATATTTGTACTTGTTTCACTTGCGAGTAATTTTCTAAACGACCAATAAATCTGACTTTTGCCCAGTTTTTTAACAAATCTGTACACTGTACATGTATTCTTCAGAAGGGGTAGACTGATGTTTTGGAAAATTACAAGATACATGTTTAATTGTTTATATACTGGCATCTTCCACAAGAACCATATTTGTACTTACGGTAATTCACTTGTGCGAGTGTAAGCTTTACTCTCTAAAAGACCAATAAATCCCGAGTTTTGCCCAGTTTTTTAACAAACCTGTACACTGAACATGTATTTTTCAGAAGGGGTAGACTGATGTTTTGGAAAATTACAAGATACATGTCTATATATGGTTTATTTGTGCCAATTCTATATCTCAATGGCAAAATGCCAATTACACTATATCCTGATGCCATGTCATATGATGAAGGTTTTTTGTACAAACAAAGTCACTGCAAAGTTACTCAATCTATATTACTAATACGCAAAATCGCCGCGGGGGGTCCAAACGGGTACAAAACGGTTCCTCAAAAACGTCTTTCCCCGACCCCGCTCGCCTCCGCCGTGGCGCGGGAACGGTGGCACAATTCCACGAGGCCTGTCTCCCGTAACCCGCGTGCCACCTCGACCCCGCGATCGACGTCCATGCCATTAAACGCGGTTTCGGGGTGCCGGGGAGGACGGGCGGACGAGAGCACGGCGGGCGTGGTGGATTGCGAGGAGGCGACGAACCCGCGAGAGCGAGTCGACAAGGCGTGCACCCGCCCTCTGTCTAATTATCAAAGAGAGACGAAGAGACACACGATGGACGAAAATCCACTCGCGTCAACGGGTGTAGCAAGTCTTATTGTAAAGGCTGCGGCGTATCTCGAGTAAGGCCTCTTGCTATAGGATTCGCTTTGTAGCGTGTAATAGAAATACACATTAACAGATGACTCACGCGGGTGAGGGGGTGTAAGAAATATACGCTCTCACGGGTTGGGCTTACCCGTGTTATGCGTCTTTCTATAGGATATGCTTTGTAGGCCAGGCGCCCATAGTGTACGTGTATTTCACGCTCACCTTCACACACTTTCACACACTCGATTTGAGTCGTGGCGATTGCGACAATTGGCGCAAACCATGGACCTATTTTCGCGTAAAATCTTTACTCTGAAAATAATTGTACAAATTCTGTGATCTATGCCAACATATGCATAGTCCAAGCTTCTGTTTTATTGGTCTTTTTATGAAAACTACCTCGAAATAACAACAATAATAACGCAAATAGATCTGTGATAGTACGCCTAACCAATCTGCGATTTATGCACACACACAGAGCATACAGGATTTCAAATGCCTTCCAGCGCCCAACTCAGGCGGGTCATCACGGCGCTCAAGCCATCGTTTTACTGCGCCGCAGTTACTGCACTACACTGTATAGATTTGATTTCCGTATGTTTGATTTCGTTTAGCGTTGGTTATTTGAAACTTTTGAACTCCGAAAGACTGTAAATATGTTAAAAAGACTCTTGATGTTGGATTTCTTTTCTACTGACCTGTTAATGAAAGCATGAGGGATAAACAAAAAAAATAAGGACTGCTCTGTAATTGGATGGTGGTGGAAATTATCACTCCCTCGATTTCGTTCAAATACTGGCCCTTCTATACCCCCTCGGCTTTGCCTTGGGTGATAGAAGGACCGGTATGAACACCACCTTGGAAATGATAATTTCATCCTCATGAGCAGTCAATATTTGTATATTTTCACTGAGACCTCTGGGACCTCTCTGAAGTTCTTTGTATCATCCATGCAAAATATCATTTTGTTGATAATTTTGTTTAATGGAACATGTAGTTTTAATAATGTATGTTAAGCCAAATTGAACAATTATTGTTACTCATGTTTTGATTTGGAACAAGTTCTAATTAGAGATGAGTGAAAATATGAAAAATGAGAATGGGAGGATTGAGAACAGTATTCGTAAGAAACTGGACGGGAAATGGATAATGAGAATAAGGATATATATGGGAATGAATGAAAAACAATAATCATAAATAATGAAAGTGAAAACGAAAGTTAAAGCGTAAAATAGTTTGCATCAGTTCGTTTACAAATTACTAATTTAATTTTTTCTTTTAATCTTCAAGTTTTATTATATGTTACAAATAAAAAAAAACATTTCAAAATGATATATGAAACAGCAAACAAAAGGTTAATATTCTATCGAATTAAATATTAATAACAAGAGTAGAAAAAGAATAAAAGGATAAAAAGTAGGCCTATACCAAGAGGGAAAATGAAATTGAAAATAAAAGGGGAAAAAAAAACAGAAAAACAAACATGAAAATTTAAAAAATCGATAGCACATCATTAACAACCACCCACCCCCTAGAATCCCGTGGATTTTCCATGGGTCCTCCTAGTATGGTTATATTAGGGATGGGAGGGGATATTTGAATAGATTTTAAGGAGTTTAGGTTTTTTGTTTTTTTAGTTTAGTATACATGTATGTATGCATTGTATTTAAATTAAACCTTACTATATTGTTTTATCATTATTCATTATATAATCATTATGTATATATTGGACTCCATGGAAGAACAGTGCCATTAGGTTCTGAAATGGACTATCCAACCGTTTTATCATTGTATTTGCCATATTAGTCTTTGATTTTGTTGCTTTTATTTTACATTCGGTACAAAATTAAGGATAAACCTTTGACATATTGTACGTCTACTTATAAATATGTAAATTATACTGTTTTAAATTGTACACTTGTTTTTTAAATGCAATGTACATCCATGTGCAATTCAATAAATAGCATACACAATACAATATAAAATAAATATATTGTGTTATTTTTTTAATTATGATTTTCAGAAATAAAACAAACAACAAACAATGTTTCCACTCAAACATTTCCTCACAATATTAGTATATTATCCATTTGCAAAGTTCCACTACACAACTAAGATGGGAGATGTTCAAATTCAAAGAGGAATGATATGTAATTTGTGACAAATGTATCATTCCTCCTAATATCACTTGACATGTTGGACTTATGCAATCACTAATTATTGCAATCATCGGGCCTACATTTACAGGTACCTGAAGCATTAAGCTGTGCAGGTGTTACGTGACAAAAAACTTAAAGTACAAGGATGTATTTAATTGTATATTACATGTGCTTCCTGAGGATGTGGTTATTGTCGTGAATATTTCTTTTTTTTAATTTCTAAATGGTAATTAAATTGCAGATTAAATCAAGGATTTTATTTTCTATAAATAAAAGTACACTTTAGATAACGGACTTTTGCCCAAAAATGTGAAGAAAAAAATTATAGTGAATTATGTCATTGTATTGCCCTTTCTTTTCCCAGAAGAAAGACAGCATACCAGTTTATTTGTAGTAGTTTTGTGTTAATGCAAATACTGTACAATGTACAGGGTACATGAACATGTACTGTATATGCATCTGCAGTGCCTATTAAATTCATGACGGGCAATTTGAATGAAGTTGAGTTCTGGTCATGCGATGGCATTGTGAAAGAAACGGTGTGGAATCGACCAGAAAAGGTTGATCATCTAGCATATAAGAATTTGTGTGTATTGCAAGGTTCTGGAATCATCAAAATGATAAGAAATTTGGTCAAGTCTTGGTAAAGTTACAAACACTGTACACAGAAAGATGTATATGGGACTACACGAACACGTGGCGTAAAAATCCTACCCTGGATTTTTACGATGTTACATGACATATTTAGAATATAAAGGCATTTGAAGAGCCATGCTTTTCAGGGAACATGTCTTATCTGATGTTCTTCCACACTTGCATAATAAGAATGATAACGCTCACAAATTATTTTTCACCTCTTCCCAGAACTCGACCTTCTCTTTAAGCACAGTGCCAGTGATTTTTAGTGATTACCCATAGTATTAAGCAAACTGGAAATAATTGTTCTTACAACTATTCCGTGACTGCTGTAGAATAATGGCTTTGAAGAAAAAAATATGCTAAGAGCTTGTACTTTTCTACAGATTTGTCTAAACTTATTGGCCCGAATTGACAAAGGAGGGTTAAATTTAACCCATAGTTTAAATCTTCATTTACATAACCCATGGTCCAAAAATTAGTACAAAGTAAGCGTGACACAGTCAGAGGTCCAATACGCGCGCACGGCAGGGTACGCTTAATTTGCGTCAAATTTAAAACATGGGTTATGTAAATGAGGGTTTAAACCATGGGTTAAATTTAAACCTCCTTTGCGAATTTGGGCCATTGTACAATTTCATATTTTAAAGAGACTGTAGATTTCCATGTGAACACAAATTGTTCAAGCCATTGACCATTTTAGACTATTTTGTGCATTGTGAACTGACATATATGATATATATATATATATATATATATATAAGCTTAATTTATAATGCTTTGGGGCTGTAAAAGAGCAATAAAGTAAAGCCTGTAGTCAGTACACTAGCTCTTCTTTTTTAATGCAGAGATTATAACTACCATTGTACACCAGAGTATCCTACTTGTTTTTTGTCATTTAAAATTGAGTAAAATAAACAAATGCAGCATAGATATCGTAAGCTATATGTACCTTGTCAGAGAATCAGACACATCCGTCAAAAATTTTGGACCGTTTGTATCTGTCTCTTTAAAGTAGTGTATTAATGTGCATGTAAGTGGTGTAGACATTTGGTTGTGGAGTAATGTATCCAGCACTTTGAAACTGCATGGAAAAGGCATGTTGAGGAATGCCTATTGGATTTAATTTTATTTTATTTAACTTGACAACAATGCATTTTCAGTGTATTTTGCTGAAAATTTATATTGTAATCACTCATGGCTGGCACAACCGTTGACGAGTGTTGTGGTTTACACGTATGCTTGAATGGTAATCAGAATTTTTATTTGTGGTTTTACAGTATCTCAAAATTTTCATTGCTTTTATTCAATTTTTCATTTTCTGTATTACAGGTGAAGATGTGACTGGGATGGACCGAGAGAAGCAACTTCCATCATGAAAGAGAATGAGGAATCCTCCATTCCTGGGAGGGTCCTGGTTGAGCCCATCGAGTTTGTTGACTTGCAGGAGATTGCCAAGGGGAAGCACGGCAGTCATCGAGCTAGCCCAGAGAGGGACATCCCTGTGGTGAAGAGAGGACCCAAGGGTGAGCCATGTCACCAGGACCACTCATACAACTGCCTCCAGTTTGCTCTGCAGGAGGACAAAGTTTCACCAAGAAGAGACGGGAGTGTTCACAAAGAGGTATCTCCTAGACCGCAGGCATCGCTAAGACCACCCAGCAAGGATGAGGTGCTGTCTGTTGTCATACAGAAGCTCACGGAATTGGTAAAGAACAGCGAGCAGAAGCAGAAAGATTACCCTGACCTGAGCAGTGAGGACGGGAGCGAATATGAACAGGGTACAGGAAAGAGCACAGAGGGTGGGAGAACTAGACTTCACCAGTGCCCCAACTGCCCTTGTCTCTTTGCTGTGGATAAACACAGGAAAGGTCAGCTGTGCTCCTGCTGCATGCGGGAGAGCCGAAGCACCAGTCCTGAGGAGATCTTTGAAGAAGACAATCCTGAGGCACACTGTCTTAAAGATGGCCAGGATCACGGAGGAATAGCGTGTGATGTATGTATATTCAAGGCCACTACATACCATGAACTCCTCTATCACCTTGCAACACACAATGCCAATATCTTCCGCTGCAAGTTCTGCAACTTTGTCACCACACGGCATCGTGCTATCGAGAACCACCAGGGTGTCCATGTGACAGAGAAGGTGAAGAAATGTCTATGTAATATATGTGGGTACGAGACTAGTGACTTTAGCAGCCTTCAGGTGCATATAAAGAAAGAGCACCAGAACATCAAAGAGATTCTCCTGAAATGTTCTGAATGTGGATACAGTACCGGAAGTGAGAGTAGCCTAAGAGATCACATGTGGAGCCATGTCCATCCGGACAAGGATATTCAGTCACCTGAACTCGAGATTAGGAGACAAAAGTCAAAATCCCCAGTAAGATCTTATACAGAGGAAACTAGGCAGTCAGGACCTGGGAGGAAGGAACCGAAGAAAAGTGTCCAGTCTACTGGTGAGCAGGATTCAAACACCAAGTTGTTTAAGTGTCTGCTGTGTGGATATCTTTGTGAGAAACTGTCCACCCTGAAGGCGCATGCCTGGAGACATGCAGGACAGGAAGGGTGCTCATATCCTGTCATGCACAAAGTACAGGACTCCAGTGAAGTAACTTCTGAGGAGAACTCCGCAAATCACAATAAGGAGACTGGTTTAAATTATGTGGAAGTAACAGAGGAGGTGGAAATTACAAAATACGTCAGAGACGGTCCAAAAAGAAAGCACACCAAAGACAAGCGTAAATGCCAATGCTTTCCCATCATGCTGCCAGAAGAGGAACATGGCATCGTACAGAAGGTGTTTGCAGATGCCACCTCAGTAAATCCTGAAGCGAATGGCAAAGTGTCCACGACAACGAATGCTTACCAAGATAACTGTCCAGCTTCCTCAACTGTCAGTGTGATTAAGAAGGCACCTGATACAACAAAGGATTGTTGTAAAAAGGCCCAACCTCTGTGTACCTCTGTGATTAATGAACATTCAATAGTCACTTGCCATGACCAGGTTTCTGAGACCTCTGCCACTCTCTCTATACCTCTTTCAGTGTGCTGTAGTGATGTTGTGGTAGAAGAGGTAGTGATCACAGCCAATGAACAATTCACCATGAACCAAGATGATGTCAATCCTGCAAAGCTTGGGCTTTGTGATGAGACCAGAGACAAAGAAAATGAACAAAATTTGGCACTGGAATCTGTTGAATCAGATGTGAAGGAAGATAGTGTAGAAGAGAAGCATGGTAGGAACCAGAAGAGAAAAATACCCTGCAGTTCACCTGGTCAAGATAATAAAAAGGTTTGCACCCAGCCAGGTATTAGTAAGATGTTGCTAAGTGCTGTAGATAATGCATTACAGGTGAGAGGAGACATGGAGAAAGTTGTTCAGGACAGTTCAAGTAGTAGCCCTGGAAAAACCAAAGAAAGCAATGAAATTAACGTTGTCACTGCCACATCTATGCAGACTTCAGAAGACCATTACCAATGTCCAATCTGCAAAGAGATGTTCCCCTTATCTGTCCAAACCCATGTATGCTCCCAGGGATCAACGCCAATCTTCAAGTGCCATCGGTGCTCAGCCACCTTCTGGCATCCTCAAAGGCTGCAGTACCACATGGACACTCATGATGCTATTCTGAAATGCAGTGATTGTCCCTTTAGTTGCAGCAGTGAAATAGCACTCAGGGATCACGTCAAGAAAGCCCATCTTCCTGCCAAATCCAGCATATGCCCAACTTGCCACAACGAGATGAAAGACGAGTTGCCCAAAGACCATGAGCAGACCTGTGTGCTGAAGTGCTGGTATGGTTGCCGCGAGTGTGACTTTGTGACCGGCTCCTTGGGAGATCTTCAGGCCCACGGTCGAGAAACCCATCAGAAACCATACAAATGCGGGATGTGCGACTATTCCTCAGCAACCGCCAATGGCATCAAGAACCACATGAAGTTCCACAATGCAGACAAGCCTTACAAGTGTAACAAGTGTGACTTCAGCGGTGCCTACCCGCAGAGCCTCCGCTCCCACATGAAGAAGCATTCGACGAGCAGCCCAAGCATGTCCAACGACCAGTACAAGTGCAAGTTCTGCCCCTATGTCAGTGGACACCTCCCATCGATGAAATCCCACATGTGGCGCCACACCAGTCACCCAGGCTATGATTATGATGGACAGGACATCATCAAGATGGTCCTCAAGGTCAAGGATGGAGACTCTGAAGGTAATGACCAAGAAGAAAAAATATCAGAGGAAAAACGTGATGAAAGCCCTCGAAACGATACGGCTGAAGAGAGGAAAGTTTCAGCAGTAATTCCTTCCGCTGCTGTATCCGAAAACCCCAAGGATCCTCAGAATTCCAAGCAAATACAGTATGGTTCTGTAATCTTCCAGTGTTCTCAGTGTGGCTTTAAGAGTACTGATCACACTTGCTTGGTAGAGCACTTGAGAGAACATCTAGCAGGCACTGGCAACTCTGTGAAAAGTTAATGATTTTGTTTTCTTCTTGATTTCTAATTGAAATTGGTAGTACATTTACAGCAATGTAAGAAGAAACTTGATTGAGTGATTTGTATGTGTATTTTATATTATGATTTATTATAATTATGTATTCCTTTTTTGTTTTTCTTTGCTGAATTATAGTAGATCAATGCTGCAAACTATTTTAGTGCCATATTCAATCTGTAGAAATAAGTTTATCTTCTTCCTGTAGCAAGTTGTTCATACAGAACTTTGTTTTCCTTAAAACGTTACAATTCTTGACTTGAAAGTCAAAGTATGCTTTCTTTTCAAGTCTAAAATATCAATTTTTTCAGTCTTTAGATTATTGATTAGATTCTAACAATAGTTTAAATTGTTTTGTGTTGTTCATTACTATTCCTTTGCCATAAAGATCCAAGGAGATTTTCCTTTGCAAACCTCTCTCCAAACTGGCATGTTTAGCCCTAGCCTTTGAACAAGCCTTTAAAGATAAAGTTGAGTTCTGGTCATGTGATTGCATTGTGAAAGAAACAATGTGGAATCAATCAGAAAAGTTTGATCATCTAGCATATAAGTATTGGTGTGTACTGCAAGGTTCTGGAACCATCAAAGTGATAGGAAATTTGGCCCAGTCTTGGTAAAGTTACAAGGACTGCACAAAGAAATATGTATATGGGACTACAAGAGCATGTGGCATAAAAATCTGTCCAGATTTGTATGCTGTTACATGCCATTTTTAGAATATTATGGCATTTGAAGAGCCATGCTTTTCAGGGGAGATTTTTTGTCTGATCTTCCACACTTGCATGATAACTCTCACAAATTATGTTTAACCTCTTCCCAGAACTCAACCTTCTCTTTAAAGATCACTGCACATCATTTTGTCTCTGTTTCTTGTACCGGTATGTAAATGTACATGTAAGTGTGCACCCATGATATTTTAGGATAACCATAGACCGCCGATGTATTTATATATATATATATATATATATATATATATATATATATACACTTTTATTTGCAGTGTGCTACAAGACTTGTACAATATAACATTTTGTCATGGGTCGGCTAATGTGCACCTTGAGTTATGCTATATTGGAACAAGCTAGAAGTAATTGCATTTTAGATTTGACCTTAAAATATGCCTTTTAAATATATGATATTCTAAATTATATGTAAGCATTACTCTGCCCAAGTCATGATATATGATAAACGTGAAAAATACTGAAAAAGAAAGAGTAGTATGGGGACTTTCGTGGGCTAGATATATAGCCAAGAAGTTTATATCTTCACTTTCTACTGGTTATATGAATAAAAAGCAGATATACAACAAACATTCCTTGATAAATGGCTGTAGTTTGGCAGACTTTATTTAACCCTCTCATTTCAACAAGACTCCTGGGCCATCTCTCCATATTCATACAAATGAAATAAGTTAGTCTTGGCTTTTACTCGATTAACTGGTTTATGGAGTGCCAAGTGTCAACCTCTTTTTTTTTAATACATGAATTACTTTATTCTTTATTATCAAAACGAAATTGATAGCAAATTATAAATCAGTTACTGGAATTAAATAATCTTAATGAAAATGAATAATTAACTATCGATGAAGTCATCAAGAGTAAAAGGAATTTTTAAAATTGTCATGATTCATGCATGATATCATTACCGGTAGTAGAATCGTGGCTATTTTACATGATGAAGAGTTTGACAATGTGACCCACCATAAATTTGTGCACCAACTCTGCTTATTACTTTTGGGTTTATGAAAGGTTTTTCTTTAAGGAATACTGGTACTGACTAATAAGTTCCGGTATGTATTTTACAGTTCTTGGTTTTGACAGGGTTAACTCATTTCAAATCTGCCAAAAAAAATTGTGCAACGTCATATTTTAATCCCTTTTTAACACATGTACAGTTTACATAACCTCTTATTATTTATTCAGTATATGTATCATTGTCTTAAGCTTTGTTTGTATTATTGGTGTGTTAGATATTCACCTTTTATTTTGCTGCCTTAATGGGGTTATATTTCTATGGGTTTACATTCATCATTGTGTATAACTGGATTTGATTAACGCTAATGATTATTTCATCTTTTCTGTAAAGTATTTGTGAAGGAAAAAAATGTAAATACCTCAATTTAAAGGAAATCAAATTGCAATATTTAAAAGAATTGAAAGTTAGAATTAATCCCTAAGAAGAGACGACAGATATTTGTCAATTACATTCTTTCTATCATTGTGTAAAGTTTTTTTCTTCTCCCAAACAAGATATCAAGTTTAAGGTTGGAATAGCGTCTTCAGTTATATTTTTTGAACTTCTACAATGAATATCTTTCACGAAAGTGACAGGTTACATTGCATGATGAAATGATATTTTCTTTTTTCTTTAATGTCCTATTCCTTTCTGAAAATGCTCCTCTGCAATCCAAGATTGGAAGTCCAATAATATCCATTCTTTAAAATCGAAAACATATATTTAATTTCAAAGGATGAAGAAAGAGAATGAATTACTCTTTTTTCTTTCTTCAAAGAAATAATTTCTCTAGCTATTTTGACCGGAAAAATAGCAATACAGCACAATGGAAACTGCCAAAAGACTTTTACAACTTTCTTACTGGAATTATATTTTTTCAAAGTATGGATGAAAAATTATACATTTGAATTATTCAAAGGAATCTTGTGTGGGGCTCTTTAAGTTGATAGAGCTCCTGAAGGAAGGACAAGTTGATGTAAATGCCAAATTTTAGCTATAAAATAATTGAACTTTCCAATTTCCCAACAGGAAAAAAATATATATTATACGGCTGAATGCAAATATCAGAAATATATGTTGATAACAGCCATTAATTGTGCCCAAGCAGTTGGCAGTATCGGTCATTTAATGTGGTCTATATTAAAGGGGAAGTCCACCCTGAAATTAAGTTAGTTTTAATAGGAGTAGAAAAATGAGAGAAACAAGTCAGTGAAAGTTTGAGCAAATTCCGATTAAAAATAAGAAAGTTAGGATTTTTGAAGTTGTGATCAATCAAACACAAATTGGCAACTCTATGACGTATCATGCGAGCTCAACTTCCATTTGCTCAGTACTAAAAAAATCTAAAATTTTCATTTTCCCTCAAGAAAAATTTCAACCATACATGCACCCTAAATATAATAATTGCAAATATGTTTCTATACTCCCCCTGCAAGGAACAAATATATATTCCGTCATCAATAACGAAGAAAACATGATTTTATGGAATATTATGCACAAAGCAAATGAAGGAGAGCTCGTATAATAAGTCACAGAGTTGCCAATTTGTATTTGATTGATCAAAACTTCAATAATTCATAACTTTCTTATTTTCATTCAGAATTTGCTCAAACTTTCACTCACCTGATTTTCTTATTATTCTGCCTCTATCGAAACAACTTATTTTGGGGGTGGACTTTCCCTTTAAAGTGAACCGAAACATTGTTGAAGGTTGATGGAAAAAAACTGCCTTAGTTTTGTATGAAATGTTACTTATTATATTTCATCTACTTTACTTAACCTCTCACATGCAAACAATCCTGAAAAATTCTCAAACCACAAATATATTTATGGTTTTCTTTCCATGGCAACATGACATAAAACAGGCTTTTAAAAATCTTTCAACACTTGAATGTTTGGAATTGTATAATAGAGCCAATTTATTGCTTTGTGATGATTTACATTCACCTAAACTTCAATTAAATTATAATAATATAGTTGGGGGAGAACTCAGGAATCAATCAGATGAGTTTTTCCCCATTCCTATCATTAATAATGGTCTGTTTTCACTCAAACTTTCAGATTATCTTGAATTGTACATCTATCATTGAAGTCACTACATTAGCACCATTTTCTCTCATCTGACCAATAATAATAGTAGTAATAAATGTTACCAAGTCCCTTTGATGCCCTTTTAGCTTTTAACGGATGATATATTAAAACCATTTCCTTGTTTCAAAAAGCTCTTGTAATTGTTTCATCTCCACTCGTGCTTCATCAAATTGGGCAACTATTTTTCTTGAGTGCCTATCATTCATAATTAATGTACGGTTTATAAATTGACATTGTAAAGTGCATGCCTAAACAGTATTCAAAGTGAGCTCATGTGTAGCATTGGTATATATATATGTAAAATTGTAAATTGTATTTATTGAAGAAGAAAAAATAGTACTGTGACAATAAAAAATATTTATTTCTGTGTACAGTCAGTATTCATCATTCATTATTAATATTAACTCAAAGAAAAGTTTAGTTTCAAAAGATGTAGTTAGCATTGGCAGAAAGTTTATGGGTGGCATTTTAATTAGCCTAAAGTTGTGTAGGACAAGTAGTGTTTGGTTCTTACTTCAAATGTTTTGTAATTTTATTAGGATGTCATTTTACTGAGTGATGGCTTAGATATCAAAATGGGAGTTTTAAAAAATAAAAATAATAATCATCAAGATATGCAGAAATGGACATAATTCTATATGAAATCATTTGCTGATTGCCACAGAAATATATTTTCACCAAAAGTATTAAACCCTTTTTATTTTGACACTGAATTAAGTCACAACATATACGTTGTACCATTGCTGCAAGTGATTGAATTACAAGAAAATAATATTAAAAATAAATGCAATTGTTTAATTAGCTGATTTTGTTCATGGTTTGTAAATTCTCATTTAATATTTATGATCTAAAGATTGCAAAGTATTAAAGGGCAGAAATTAAGCAAGTAAAGCAGCTTTGCTCAGGTATTAAAAAGCTGATTACGATATATAATATTTTGTTGATTCCCGATACCTAATGCAAGATCATTTTTTATCAGCTGTGTAATGTTTTCACTTTCCGCACAATGCAGTACATTGTACCTTGTTATTTTTTTAAAGTGAAATTGAGTTTCTATTTTTCTCTTTGTTCTTATTTCAATCATCTGTACTTTTATCATTATATTATAATTACCTATATAGCCATTATTGTCATTTGAAACATTTCATTATTTTGTTTTACCCCTATTTCATACATTGTGTTGGACATCAATTTAGATTTGGTAGATGTGTTTATTTAATCCCCCAAATATGTGGACAAGGCCTAGCTTGCAATGATGCAGCAGATAATGTCTATTTCTTAAATGCTTACAGTTGTTTCAGTTGGGAGTCTCTAGGTTAATGGTAAAGGCACTTAAAATAGAGGTCTTAGGTTCAAAGGCTATTGAGAGCACCGGTATCCCTTGGCAAGGCATTACAACCAAATTTCCTTGCACCTTGGATAGGATGTTAAACCAAAAATTCATTCGGTTGCTTTAGCAAAATAAAAATTCAGTGTACTTGAACAATACCTAGGTTACTTTATTAGCATCCCTGGTACATCTAAGCTTTAAGTGAGCTCTTTCTTGGCTTTGTTCAAGTAATGGAACAAACACTGGTCTGCAACAGTTGACCATTATCACACTACAGTATATATGTAGCATAATACTCCTAATAATGGCAGTCACACGTTTCAATCCATAAGCCCCAGTCCCATATAAAGCCGGACCAGCACGGACGAGCACGGACCACTCCGGACCATCCCGGACCATGGTCTGGGGTGATCCGGGATGGTCCGGGATGTTTTGTTCAAAAAAAGTGTGATGCTTTTAAGCTACAGTCCCATATATGTCCCGGACCGTCCCGGACCATCCCGGACCCCATCCGGGGTGATCCGGGATTCGGTCCGTGTTGACACCGTGTTGGCACCGGGGTGGTCCTGGATGGTCCTGGATGGTCCTGGATGGTCCTGGATGGTCCTTGGCGGTCAATATCTCACTCCCGGACTGCCACGGATGAACACGGACCGCCCCGGCGCCACTACGGATGACCCCGGACCCAGCACGGTGGCTACACGGATCACCCCGGATCAAACTATTGTCCCGGAGCGTCCCGGACCACCCCGGCAGTTTTTGACCGTCAAAAACATCCGGGGTCGACTCCCGGACCGCCCAGGACCATCCAGGACCATCCAGGACCACCCCGGTGCCAACACGGTGTCAACACGGACCGAATCCCGGATCACCCCGGATGGGGTCCGGGATGGTCCGGGACGTATATGGGACTGTAGCTTTAGCAAACAAAGAGTTCAAAAAAAGAGACCAGGTCCCCGTTTCATGAAAATTTAATATCAATAACAACCGACGTATTTCTATAAAAAATGTGCTCAGAGGCAGATCCAATCAAATGCAATGATACCAGTAGCTTATAACAGTTATTGTAACTTGTTATTGATAGCAAGATTTGTGAAACGGCCCAGAACTACCGGTAGACAATATTCTGGGCACTTGATAAACAAAAGAGCACCCATTTATCCAAATACATTTGTAAATGATGAAACTTGACTTTACAACATATTTATACAATATATGATTGTATGATCGAAAGTGCCCAAAATATATTGTTTTAAGTTGCATACCTCATTGGAAAAGATAGCCATTTGCAAATGTTCTATGTTTTTCTACCTCGATTGTGCATTTTTGGCGGATACCAGTTGGTTTTACCGATATGGCTAGAAGTATTGGATCCCTAAAAATCGTACCGCACATTGTATATAATACTGGTATCACTATGAACGTGACTGACAAAGGAAGCGGACAAAATATACAGTTCCTCAGGTAGACAAAGGAACATCCCTTCACTGCTATTATGTAGAAAGGTGAATATGCATGTGACACCTGTTCTACACATTTTTACATAATAGCAGTGAAGGGATGTTCCTTTTGTCTACATGAGGAACTGTATATTTTTTCCCCTTTAATTGTTAGTCATGTTCATAGTGTATGGTATCATTTTTAGTTCTTAAATGGTGCTAAAAGTTTTAGAATGCTAAGAAGATTTGTGTAACTAATGCTTGATGTGCTTTTACTGCTGTATAATCAAAATGAAACCTTTATGTGGTAGTCAAAGGGAACACAATTTTGTACACCATGTTTGCCATAAAACATGTTGCCATGTTTTGTTTTGTTTTGTTTTGTTTTAGAGGCCTCGTGTTGTTTTAAATTGTCGTTATTTTGTTGGCTCTAAAAGATTCCTTATCTACTCTCAATACTTGATATGCAACCAAAGCAAAACCGAAGCAGTTTGTAGTGATAGTTGTGCATATAAACTATGGTACACTACAATTTTTAACCTCAGTAATAACCCTATAATGTTGCATTAACCATAATGTTGCATTAACAATCAAAAATATAGTATCCCTTGAGCCTTTTTAAGGCTTGATATGCACATACATGAAATACATAAAGCAGTCTATCGCCATTTTGTACAGACTAATACAATGTTGTTTAAAGGAGCCAATCACGACTCGGTTTCGGCCAATTTTAAGGGTACATATAACATGGATGGGCTTTAAATTTGGAGATATCTGAATGAAGAATGGCCAATTTCTGTAAGAACTATCGCAATTATAGTGAGTAATTTGCAATGTGAGCTGTTATAAAACTATGCCCTTACAAGATGTGTGTAATTTTGTATACCTTTGTGCGAATGCAGATGCAAACATTTTTCGAATGTAGATGCAAACATTTTTCTCACGTTTACTCCCTATGATTTCCTTCTTTACAGTTGCACGTCATCTCGCTTGATGTCCGTCATTCCAAAGGCTTTCATATCCCTAAAATTTATTATTTAAACAAATATTTGCTTAATACTTCAAATATCTGGACTTTAACGCCCAAATCCATTTCCCCAAAGAACCCCTTGCATTATGATATCCATTTCCTTATATACCTAAGCTCTTTTCAGAATCTTGTATTTTAGTATAGTGGGTGAGAACAGACTAGTGTTGTATAAATATTCATTTTTGCCTCGAAGCAGAATTGGGGTTTGTGTATTGCATAACGTTTGCTGCAATAAAATGTTGAACCATTTTGTTTTGTTAAATGAACTGTTATGAGTTTTTTCTTTTGTGTACAGAGGATGATTGGAGAGATGATACACTGCAGATGACCTTGTTATGAATTTGTTGTAAGAAATTGAGATCACTATAGTGGTATAGGAATGGGGCGAGTCAGACATTTGATCATGACCTAACACAGGACAGTCATAAAAAGCACTTCAGTTATTTGTAGTCAAACCTGCTTTAGTGACCACCTGTCTACAAAGGCCACATTTGTTGTTTCCCTTGAAAAGTTTTCTCATTGAATCATGTACATGTACAAGAGGACCGGTCTACAAAGATCACTTTTTGTGTTTCCCTTGGGTGGTCGCTTATAGACAGGTTTGACTGTATATAGAGCACGAAGGAGAGCTGGGGGGTGTTTCATAAAGCTGTTCGTAAAGTTACGTATGACTTTACGAACGACTTCAAAAGTGCCAGATAGGAGGCCCAAATTTTGTCCTGATGTTTTAACAAAGTGTGACTATATTTCCAATAACCTCAATTAAATTATGACAAAAACTATACCTTTGCGTTAAAAATGTTTGTTATAATAAGAATGTTAATCTACATCTGCACAGTTCAACTTTAGTTGATGCCGTTAAAAAAGATTGAGCATCCCATTTGGCTTTTCATATATAAGTCGTTCGTAAAGTCATGTGTAACTTTACGAACAGCTTTATGAAACACCCCCTTGTCTGTACAATTGGATTGCAAATACAGAATGATAAACATTGATAACAAAATCTCGGGTTTTTCCAATTTTTCTCTCAAAAATTTGCTACTGTCCACTTTCCAACTCACTTATTGTTTTAATAGGTAAATGCTGTACTGTACATGTACTGAAGAACTTCAATAACTGACAAGGGACTTCTCACAAGTTACAAATTGGTAATGTTTATTTTAATTGTACACAAAATAACTGAACTATACACATCTCACAAATGCAATATATCTCTTAAAAGACCTTTAACAAAAGGTCCAACATCAAACAAGCTGGGCAATACAATGTTTGATATTATCATACAGAAGAGGTTAAACTGATGAATCAACTATTTTCTAGCAGACAGATTTTATCTCATGTCGAAATCCTACTTCAGACGTGCTCTGAAAGAAATCCTTTACATTCCTCGCTCGACTTTGTCTTTCAATAATTTGGGCTTCAAAAAATGTCAATGGCCATTTTTTGAGGTTACGAAGACAATTGCTCATCTCACCACTCCCTTTGTATTTGCTTGAAATTTAATCGGAAATTCACATTTGAAAAAATTGATGCACTCTCTCTCAAGCTTCAAGTGTTGTATCGCCCATATATCCAATGATTCTAGGGCTTTTACACAAAATTATATTATATTGATTTGAGCAGGTCTTGGTCTCTTCTGGACCTTCTCTTAAGCCCTTTTTTTTAAGAAATCAGAATTCCATTACAGATTAGACCCTGTAAAACAAACCGGTATTATATTCCAGATTACGATCAAGGATAGGATCACTAGAAAGTGAAATTTGGTGGGTTATAAGGCCTCTTGCTGGAGTAAAGGCCAAAATGGCTTCAAATCAAAGACAATCGCAGAATGGGTTTGATGTCACTACTTCATTCTTGATTTGGCTTTTCCCGCCCCAAATAGGCTTGCAAAACATTCAAATTACCCCCCCCCCCCTCCTTAATGGTTATGAAGACCCTTGATCATTTAGTATTTCACATATTTAATTGTTCATTTAAAATGCTTTGCAAATTCCTTGTAAATTCGATAGCAGTCAGATCGTGGGCTTTAGTTGGACGGCTTACAAGAAAGTATCAAGGTTCAAATGTTTACATGACCGAATTTCCTGTTACAGTGGACCCTCAGACAACTAGACTGCACCCCCAATCAACAGTCCTTCATATCATGGCATCAAACACTATAAACACTGCACCAACCTAAAAAATATACATAATTTATTCACATACATTCCTGAGGACATCTCATGATGATCAAAGTCATCACTTTTGTCTATTAAAAAAAAATATATAAAATATATATATATGTCAAGTGACTTCGACAAAGACTCTCCTAAGACTTAGCCAGGTGTATTTGTCCAACTACGGAGTTAAAGAAATAATGACTAAAAAAAGAAAACTTGGTTTAAAATTTTGAATAAATTAAATGGAGATATATAACTTGAGAAAGTGCTAGCTGAAAAGTATGAATATTCATGTTTAGTTCAATATGACCAGCATGAAGAAAATGGGCAGCTTATCCAGTAAATCCTCACGAGACTTGTACAGGGAAAAACAATACATGGGGGCTCGGGGCGAATTAGCCCCGAAATGCCAAAAAGAGCCCCCAAATTTGCACAGTGTTCAATGCAAAACAAATTAGAGAGTGTTACTTTTAGCTTAAAAAGTAGCCCCCGAAATCATTAAAGTATTTCTTTCACTGGACTTGTAAACCTGTGAAATAAAAGTACATGTAGGATTGTATGATTAAAGTTGGGTTTGGAACAACCAGCCTTGAGCCTTTATCATTGATCTCGGTAGATGCAAGTCTTTCTTTCTTTTGTAATGATACACAAATAAATCGACATAAACACACACTAAAAGAAGTACACAAGCCTCAAAAGACTTTGAATACAGTATACGGACGGAAATAGAAACCACACAGGACATGATTGCGTACACAAGGTGAAAAACAAAGAGAGTTGTATGTGCAAACAATACTGATAAACATCACATTAGAAATGGCAGTTTCATGTTCAGTTACCTTAATTTTCTATGTGTCTTGCATTTCAAAAGTTATCCAGAAGTTAATCGATGTTATTTTTCGTTTTGATTGGTAATTAAACTAACAGAAATTTGCTGTGAATTACCGACACATCCACACAGAAAGTGCTTAAAGGGTTCATAATTATTTTTTTTTTACTGAAGATTCAAGAAGCTCAAATTCCTCAGCTTTCTTTTGGTCACTTATCTAATATACAATTTTGTGTGAATTTTATTTGTTGTGATTACCAAAGATGTTAACCAAGTCATAAAATGAAATTTCCAGTCAATTTCGTGTTGGTGTAAGAGGATTACCGGTAACCAAAAAAATTACAGTAACTGGTATTGAAGACGATTCACATGAAAGACATGAAGGAAGGAAAGAAAAACATGGACAAATGCATAACAATTATAAGTACTATACCAAAAGGCAAGCCATCAAAATTATTGATACCATATCTCCTCCTCCCGCCCCCCTCAAAAAACAATGTTAGTGCTGCAGCAGGGATTCGAACCCTAAACCTTGTAGTTCACAAGCTGGGGTTTAAAGGTTGTATTCACTAGACCACAACACCTCTAAGGAAGTGTTCCCAAATGGCTAGCCTGCAATGGGATTAATTCTGATGACTTGCCTGTCTTCATAATAATAAACAAACAAATATTTTTACATTTCTGTGATTTCAAAACAACAGTATTACTATGCTGCAATAATACATTTGCTACCACCTCAAATTATTGATGTACTGCATAATACTAAAAAAAATTATCTGGATTTATATAGCGCTTGATACGGAATACCGTCTCTAAGCACTTGCTTTACAGATATTATTACCCCGGTCATCGGATTCATTCACGCACAATGTGCACCATCTCCACTCACTGGGAGTATTTCTACCAAAATGGTCACCGTGAGGGCATAGGCAATTACTAACACAAATGCTTTTGTCATCTTACCGGGTCCCCATTTCTCTCCTGGGTATTGAGTGGCAAATGTAGATTAATGCCTTGCCAAAGGACATTAGTGCTGTGTCGGGGATCAAACCCACGACCTTTGAATTTCAAGTCAAGTGCTTAACTACGACACTTCTAACATTCATAGCAATGATTCAGAAAATACAGTGAAAACAAAATGCATGGATTCATCCCTTTGCTAAATTAGATTCACACGTATACAAAACACAACCTCTGGTTCCTTTGACAGAATTGAATAAAGGGTTTTTCAAATTTTATATTCAGAACAAGATAGACTGATATCCTATTATTCTCTATTATGTACACAAAATGAATATTTTTGTTTTCTATGTACATTAAACACCACGCTTCTGGCTCTGAACAGACACAATTTCATTGAAAGACAAGAACAATTCCAAGATTACAGATACCCATTTTCCTGATGAGAATTTACAATTTTGTGCAGATATCCACATGTTTACCATATCACATACACGTTTTTGTACTAAATGTACATCTATACTTTTTAAATAAAGATGATGGCTAGCTAGCAGTAGTATCTATACATTTATTATCAAAAATGAGTACAACTCTCTCCAGTGATAAATTACAATTCTTATAATTGAACTGCAATCAAATACACTGTAGCCTACATTTCCCATTAACATGGATATTAACATACTACTAATTCATAAGGGGAAGGGAAGAAGAAGAGAGAAAGAAAGAAAAGAAAAAAAATCAAATTTGTGGAAAAGTGATAGTGACAAAACTGTGCATGATTAATTTTGATAAATTCACAACTTTACAAATAATTCAGCAGCTTTACTATAGACCTTTCTCCTCCTTCCTCTAAATTCCTTTTTTTAAATTATAGAATGTTTATCACCTCTCTCTCTCTCTCTCTCTCTCTATATATATATATATATATATGGTATATATCTCTTGCTCTCTTATTTTTCTCTCACCCTATGGAGACCAACTAATCTACCCCTTTTTTTAATAAAATGTATAGCCATTAATATTGCATGCGACTCTATTTTGCTACATATACTACTACACACACACATACTAATGGGATGTGTACAGAATGTATCATGCATGCAGTGGCAGGGATGATTGAAAAGTCACGTATCTGTTGCAAAAAACAGTGTTAAATCCGCAAATATCCCAAGTATTCTGCATCACCTAGTATAAGTGGGATGGGAAGAGTAACACTAATCACTTTAACCCTCGAGTCCCTTACCAGAATTACTGATTGGGAGAACTCTAATAATTATAATAATGATTCAATTATATGTGTTAATTCTTTAACTCAAATTTCTTTGGGCGTTCACAAACTTTACAATGATTTCTTCCAATTGTCAAATTGTATTTAGTCTCTCCCCTCCCTTACCTAAAAGTATGTACATGTATAAATATCTATCTCTTCAAACTGTCTTTTCATCTCTTTCTCTCTCTCTCTCTCTCTCACTCTCTCTGACTCCATTCCCTTCATTCCACCAGTTTAAAGTTCAATGACCCCTCTCCCCAAAGTCGAGGTCACCTGACATGCTTCCCACAAACCCATTTGAGGTCATGA